>NW_028263382.1:14190140-14500497 GCF_051168715.1 Poecilia mexicana | reverse complement strand
ATTATGATATCAGCACAGACTTATTAGAACCAGTGAAATGGGCCTTTGGTTCAAAGGTCATAGAAAACCTGAAATGAGGCTAAAGGTTAGCCAATAGCTGTATTTTGAGTGCTTACAGGTGTATTTTCTTTTCTTTGCTGAAGCCCCCAAAATGCTGCCAGATACAAGATGTGAAAGAGGTGGAGATTTCTTCAATACTTTTACCCAAATGCAGTCAGACAGCAGCACTACAAGAAAAACCAAGAACTGCGATCTTTCTTACTTCCAAACAACACGTGAAAAGGACAAAGGAGATGACTGCAAATTTCAGAGGAAGCAGAAATATGTGAACCAAAATTTCTGTGAAGGGAGAAGAGGTGCAGATGAGGAAGGACATCAATACCTTTGTGTCTTTATCTAGGGTCTAAGTCTGTTGTTCGAGTTTGTTCCTTGGACAACAGACGAGACTGAAGATGCAAAAGTGATGCATATAAAAGGAACAAGAGAAGCATCAAAGCCAGTGACCTTAAAAAACCTGAACTGTTTCAAGAAACAGCAGAGGATGGCCTCGAAGAGAAGGATGCTTCATTACATGAAAACATGATGAACAGTCCTGAGCAATCTCTGCACTACACAATAACTCTGTCTTTAGCCAGAAACATCTTCTGACTTGTTGCACAGACTGCAACAGCACGTTCTTCTTTCTTCTCCTCGCTGCCATCACCACATACAGAGAGTAAAGAAACTCAGATAATACATGTATGATTGGATGGGCTTCACTTTTTTTTGTTAAGTGCTCTGAGATGAAGTGTTGTGAGTTGGTGCTCTGTAGATAAACTGAATTGAAACATTGCAGTCTCAGCATCGTCTGATTTCTCTGTGGAGTTCTATTAGTATTTAAGTATTTTTCCATCCCAGGTGAATTATTTATACAGTTGAATTACTCCTGTAACTCAAGAGGGGACTTTTTTTTTCTTTCATTGATAAAAGCTCACAAAGCTTTCCTTGAAGCACTCAACTTTTAGAAACTCAGTTGTTTGATCATGACAGTGTGCAACCTCTGCATTTGTCATCATTGTTATCTCTGCAGAACACATAGGTTGACTTTTCCTGCTTCTCCTCTGTTGACAGTGTTGCGTTACTGCCCACATTACAGCATCCTCCTGGGAGGATTTTCTGCATGTAATAGTCAGACTGTATATCACACTGCGACATTGCACTCTGCACAGAGACTCGCACTCAGACAGTCGGACTTGACTGCTCCTCTTGGCAAGTTAAACCAATGTGAAATGAAAAGGAAAAACAATCCCTCGCTTTTCAATCTGTTTAATCTACACCGTCTCCAATCTCTATTTCATCTCCTCCTTCCGTTTCTCCTCATGCAATCTCTTCACCTTTCCCCCTTTATTACTAATCTCTCCACATCTCCTTCCATCCATTTAACAAGTCTTTACCCATCCTCCACTTCTGATCCAATGCAGACACACACCCCCCCCCCCCCAGTCCCTCAGATATCACACACACACTGTACCTCTCTCCTTTTCTCATCCCTTTCCACCAATTGATAGGCTGAGTGGAGTCAGTTCAGGGCTGTAACCCCCTCACGCTCCCTCCTCCCTTCCACTCAATCCATCTTTTCTGAAAACCATAAATACCCGTTTTCATTTACATCAGTCCAACGAAGCCAGCAGCTGAGGCAAGATTACATTAAAGCTAAAAAAAAAAAAAAAAAAAAACTAAAAAGTGTATGCCTGTCTCTCCATGGTTGTGCACTTGCAGTCGACCCATCGTATCATATTAGCTTTTTCCCCCTTGGATGGCATAAATGTACCTCTGTGTCTGTATGAGGAGTATTTGTGGAAAACAGTGGCAGAGTTTTAAGTTCAGAGATAAATGTGGGAAGGTCTAAATTTATGCAAAAGAAAAGCAAGGCTGGGGTACAGGTTGGTGTGTAGGTATAATTGTAAGTCAGTCTGATGGCAGCTGTAATTAAATTGTATGTGCTCCCAGAGATCACATCGCCCTCCTCCCGTCACCGCCTCAGTGTGCGTGTCTCCATTTTCATAGATGGTCAAGATATTCAGTTCACATATGAGGTTCTGTTTGGACTTCACACAATCAAACAAGCTCTTGCTTGCCGTCGCCATCTTAATAAACTTGTTTTTCTATTTATATTGTATCACTTTAAATGTGTTTCTTATCAGGTACTAAAACCAATATAACATTCAGTGTCTTTTAAAATCACATAAACCTTTTGGACTTACTTTTATGTGACCACAAAGTAGCACATAATTCTTAAATTAAAGAATGTGTGGTTTTTAATTGTTTTTGTAAATAAAGCATTATGGCATGCGTTGCTATTCCCGTGAGTCAATACTTTAATGAAAATACATCTACAAGTGTCTCGTGGTATATCTCTACAAACTTTGCAAATCTGAAGGCAAATTTTCTTTGAAAAATAGCTCCAGTTCAGTCAGATTGAGCTTGAGCTGCAGTTCTTAAAGTAATGGGAGAGATTCTCATTTAGATTTAGCTGGACTTTCAGTGAATCATTTAACACATGAATATGCTTCAATCATAACCATATTTTACTCTGGTTGTGTGTTCAGGGCCAATATCCTCCTCACAAGTAAACTTTTATTCTATTCTCCAGTCTTTTACACCATCTATCTGTTTTTTCCCCCCACCACTATTGCCCTTTATTTAGCTCCATACATCTTCCCATTTACTTTGACCAGTTTGCTGTCCCTGCGTAAAGAAATCCCCATAGAATGATGCTGTGGCCACCATGTTTCACCATTGGGATGTCATGTTAACCGTAAAATGCAGTGATAGTTTGCTGCCACCTACAGGACTTTGTACTTAGCTAAAAACTTCTGTTTTACTACTTTGCTTCACATAATTGCCATGTCTCCTATATGTCTTGTGTTGTGCTTTGCTTTACCAGTAGTGTTCATGTTGTGTCGCGCCAGCAGATTCTCCCACCTGAGCTGTGGATCACTGCAGATCCCCCAAAGCTAAGCCTTTCCCCACAAACGCGGAACATTTCCAATTGTGCCAAATTCCTCCTGATTCAGTTTATAGACGGAACAATGTTTTGTGAGCTTTTCAAAGCTTGGAATATTCTTTTATAACTTAACCCCTTTAATTTTTTCACAGGTCTCTCCCTGCTGTGACCTCTGGTCTTCATGAAGCTGTTTGTTTTCTAATGATCTCCAACAAACCTCTGAGACCTTCACAGAACAGATGGATTTGCACTGGGATTAAATTACACACAGTTGTGCTCTATTAACTAATAAGATGATTTCTGGGGGCGATAGAAGGGATTTAAGGGTCAGGGAGGTCTGCATGTTTTAGTAAGAACCCAGACAGAGCTAAAACAGCAATCCAATCTGCTATATCTTCACCAACTGTGCAGCACAAACTGATTCAGTTTAACACAAAATGTACAAATTATTCAAAGTACTTTAATAATAATTCAGTTCCCTTCCCAACTGAGTTTATAAGAAACAGAACAACTGAAACCTTGTAGGTTGAGCCTCCACTCGGCGATCTGCTGTAGTTTCTTTTGGTAAAGTGAGAGGGACTGGCTGTGTGATCACAGCTAGTGCTTGAAGTTGGCATTTGGAAGACTGACAAGATGATGGGATTTTTATTATTCACTGTTATGAGCCAACAGTTATTGTGTTGTTATTCCTTAATTATGCTAAAATGAAATTGTCTTTTTGATAATTAAAAGGAATATCCAGAGTTGAATTTAATGTTCTGGCTTCTCTGCTTCTCCATCTGTGGCTATTACACATCTCATGCATGAGAGTGGGAAGTCCGGTATATGGATTCAAAACATATCCTGGGACAACTGGGATGTGCAAAGTATATGTATCAGTTTGCATTTGTAAGATGAGAGTTTTTGGCTTTTTCTGACGACTGGGAGCAAAAATTTGGATGCAGTCAAAGAACTTAAAATCCCACACTAAAAATATATCATTCAGTTGGATAAGCTGAATCAGAATTACAAAACTTTTTTTTCTGCCTTCCTCCATATTAACAAATCTAGTTTTCTCATTTTTATCCTTTGCCGACTTTAACTTTAGATCATAATGAAGACGCAAATGAAAAGTGTCACAGTGTTGTAATCTACTGTCAGCCACTCAAGCATGTTTGTATAAAACTGGTAGTCAACACTGTCTACAAGTGTAGAAAAAAGGAACATGTAAAGGCATAACTGCATAAAAAAGCTGGGGTTAAAAACTGTAACAGTCATCTGATCTCCACACATTTGCATCGTTGCTGAAAGCATGCAAAGTGAAAGCCACAGCACGGTGTTCAATTCTCCACATACAGTAGTTAATGTTTACAGCTTGTTCTGATCTCCGGAAATATATTTGTTGTTATTTCAGACACGGTTAGCCACCATCCGATTTTCCTACTCATCCATCATCGGTATTGGTGTAGTTCTATTCCACCAAATGGGGCAATCAAAGCTGCAGGGAGCTGCAGGCTGTCCCCCTGCCATGCCTCATAAGTCCTTTGCCTTCAGTCAGTCGGGTGTGGAGCTCCAAAACTGTCAGAGAGGAGGATCAACACCTTGCAGACCGATTTCAATGATTTACACAAACACCAATAATTAATAATCCCGTCTTCCCTCTGATTTTTAATTGTCTGTTGATTCTCTTGTCAATATTTCAGGTGCTGTTTGATGTTGGAGACAGCTAACTGGACACTCAGTCAGGATAATAAGGAAACAATTGATTGGAATGCTGATATTGAGCTGATAGACATAGTATAACTTATGCACACAAACCATAAAATATTCCTCATGAATAAACAATAGTTTGCTGCACAAATATTAGATACAGAAAATGAACGTAGAGACAGCTGCCCCACCCAATTTATACAGTCTTTGCCCACACATGGGTACAAACGCCGTTGGCAAAAAAACTCAAACTAGATTAGGCCCCCTGCTGACAACACCTGTCAATACAGCCTCGCCTAAAGGATGCAGCTGATGCTGAGCGATGGTTTTTACACACCTTCACCCAGACACAAACAGGCTGTTTCATCCTGATTTTATTCCATCGTTTTCAATTTTTACACCTTAAAATATCCAATATGCTTCTTCACTAAATTCTAGTTGTTTCCTTTCAGAATGTTCCACTCATTTAAAATGTATTTTCCCCCTCTTTGCCTTTTTATTCTCATCCTAAGTGCCATTTGATATTACACAGAGCCTTAATTCTAGTTTCCATGGTTCCAGTCACCATAAATAAGAGTATGAGGCCTATTTTTTTTTTTTTACTGACAATTATACATATTTTCCAGCCTTTTGATGTCAAACTGCAAAGTAACTTCATTAGCGCAATCATAGTTACCTTATACAAGTCACTATGAAAAATGACATGTCTGGTTATTCGAGTTACCTGAACTCATTGCAGTCAGCATGATTTGTATAAATGTTAATTGAAATAATCTCCTTCCTTAAAGCTGCTGCATGCAACTTTTAGAAAAATATATTTCTTAAAACTATCATTATGTCCTGACAGTATAACATGAATCAGAGGCAGAAGGAGGTTCTTAGTGCTGTCAATCATGCTTGTGTTCACACCACTCCCACGCCCCTACAATGAAGCTAGCTAGTTAGCATGAAAAAGGTGACAGCTGGTAAACAGATTTCCTTTAATGCTAAGTTATTTTCTCCCATTAGCACAGCTGCAGCGCGTACATGAGTTTGATTGACAGAGCTTAGACCTACCTCCTGTCTCTGATTGGTTGTTTTTGACTGGGAGCATTTCTGCAGATGGCAGTAGGACCACAGGCAGGAGGCAGAGGACCTTGATTTTTTTATTTTTTTTTAACAGATTATCTAATGTTATACTGCATTTCCACCCTTTATTAACACAGTTATGAATGTGAATTTAGCATATAAATTTCTATTCTAGAGATGGTGACTCAAGTTTTAACGCTGGTCTTACGTTGCACTTCAGTCACAAAAACTACAACGTCAGACTTGACTTGGACTCATGCACCAAAGACTTGGTACGCTACATCTTGAGTAAGAAGGAATTATGCTGTTTTTGTTTTCTTTTGCTTTGTTTTGTTTACTTCAGTAACAGAGAGAACATCTCTTCCTAATATTGCTTCATGGGGCATCATTTGCAGTGAAAAAATAAGTAATCCTGCCTTTTTGGATACTTCATGCAGAAACACCATCAACATTTTCCTATGAGGCAACCTGGCAGCTGAGTGTTTGTGTGTCTGGGTGTGGGCAACTGTTGGAGCCAGTTTTTGCAACGTTTTTGTGAGGACAAAATATTGATAGCTTGATCTGTCTCAGGAATATTCACCGAGGTCTCATCAAAACGATAAAATTAGCTTGCAATTTCATTGTTTATGGGAGGGAGGAATAGGTCTAGCTATGTTCTGTAACACTTCAGGTAAATAGCTAAAATAACAGCACAGTTTATAGTTTAACATAATTTTATTAAGATTTTATACAGTGAAACTGCACAAAAAAAACAAAAAAAAAACACTAAAAGCTCATTCCAAATTCTGTCGTCACTGATGGGATGATAATAAGAGGGTTGAAAGTGACCACAGTTACAAATGTAGTCTAAATGGACTGACTGGCTTTCAATCACAATTTCAGACTCAGCATTAAAATTTGTGAATGAGAACAGCTGTTTTTGAAATTCAGCCATTATAACATAGAGATTATGTGGGCACGGACAGCAAGACTGAATAAAACAGATTATATGCATTAGCATAAACAATATGTCGCTTTGTGAATGACGTCATGAACTAAATACTGTTTTAAACTATTTTTTTTCAGCCAAAATATGTTGAATGAAGGGGAACTTGTTCCTGTTGGAGCGATGAACTTTGTTAAGAATCTCTGGATAGTGAACTATGAGCATGAATCAATTATATATGGCAGACACTGCAGATTATTATATGGCAGAACTGAACTGAGTTAAACCCAATTAACATATTTTTCACTGAAAATTTGTTCATTTCACCTTATTCCATGCTAAAGATCCTCCCACTCCTGAGGAGAAGAAAACCCTTCTCTGCATTTACAGTATTTCTGTAGTCCAGTTTTTGGAAGTGGGATATTTCAGATTGACATTGAAAATAGATATAACATGGATTAAATTGAAAAAAAGAGTTTTTTGTTTGTTTTTATTTAACAGAAGAACGTTTTTAAACAGCCTCAATAAAACAATATTGTGATAGCGTGCTGAAGGAGAAATGTCACAAAAGGTAAGTGATTCTTAAAGAGACAGAGGACATTTTCAAGATGTCAGATACAGCAATGATTAAATGATACACTTATTTTAAGTTGTTTTTTTATGCTTATTAAATGTTGTAAGTGTTTTTTAAAAATTTTTAAGAACAACTAAAGATAACAGTTACTTGATTGTGGTATAAAATAGCACTATGTGATTGGAAAATATACATCTAAATTGTCAGAACCTGGCTTGGATCGACTCTGGCCGCTCAGAAAGCACAGATAATACACACTTTTTAGGTTCAGCACAAATGAAAATATAACTTCTGTGGGGGTTTTTTAGTGCATCCTGGCCAGATTAATTTTGTGCTCATATAAATGATAGATTCTGATTTTTTATTCCAAATACATTTTATGCAATCAAGGGACTTTGCTAATGTAAACTTAGCTAAGGTGAGGGGAAATCCAAGGGCTAAATCCAACAGTGAAAAAGGAATAAAAAAATAAGCAGAGTTGAAGAAATTCAAAAACCAAATAAAGCTCTGAACACAACACATACAAAGAGAAAGCTAACACAAAGAATAATAAGGCAGCAAAGCACAGTGGATATTTTATTGGACCCTTTGCAGTGCATTCAGTGATATCCTGTGAGCAAGTCATTTCCAGTATGTGAACTCGGCCTCATTGCTTGTACTGAGTTCATAAAGAATAGATCATCGCAGCAGACTATTAATCCTAGATGTGTGAGTGAAGTCTCACATTTCCTGTTTTCTTCTGGTCATGGATTCAATTTCCTCATGTTCCTTCATCTCATAATTGAACGATCCCTATGAAGAATATTAAGTTGGTGTCTTTTCCCTTTTCTCCCCTGCATGGTGGGAGGTGGCAGTTTTGTCCCAGTTGTTACAGACTGGGAGGGGAAGGATTACTGAAGTGTTTGGAGGGAAGCATGGCATATGGCGTGTGCGTGGATGACTGCTGGCAGAAGCTGCAATGCTGAGAGATCACTGCGATGCTGCTACGAAACATCCAGCTGCCTTAAGGCCAACGTCTCCGTTTATGCCAAGGACCAGCAAATCCACCGACTCAGTGACTGTCAAGGGTCATTGCATGGATCTTCTTAGCTTTGAGAGTGAAATTGGAAAAAGTTTAAGGTTTAAAAGGGGAATTATTTGCTGTCAAGTCTGTGTCCACGTATTCTTCTCAAGGTGTAATTAGAAATGTGTGAATATTGTGTCAAGGAGTGTTACGAGTTCAAATGTATTTTTTTTTTGTTCTCTAAAAGTACATTCATTGTCAGTATGAATGTCGTACATTTAAATATTTTAACTTTTTTTGGTGGGGGACAAGTTGATTATGAATCATATGACTTCACTGGTTTTGACAGAAAAAAGCACCGAAAGAACAACTATTGTGGGTTTGGGTTAATGTTTCAGTGAAATGAAAGTCTTAACCCTTTGTGGATTAGAAAAATCTCAATGAAATCTAACTGCAATGGTTTTCTTTTAAAATTACCTGAGCTGTATTTTGAATTATTAACTCTCATTGGGACAAACAAAAGAAAGAAAACAAACTGAATCATAGTTTTAGATGAAAGACATGCTTGTCCTACTAGAGTAAATGCAATCACAAGAAGAGTAAATAAATTTCTTTACACGTGTGTGTAAATCTATGCTTGAGAAAAATAATATGGTATATTGTGAGGAGTGGCAGTGATGTTTTGTTTGTGATTCATGACCAGAACCAGTCTAGGTTATTTGTTATATTTAATGAGAAAGAGTTCATATTCCTAAACCAACACCCTGACGAACTTAGCAATTATGTTTCATCTTCTCTAATTCACCTCACCTCTCATCCAAAATACTAAGTAATAAGATGCATCTTCTCTTGAGTCAATAACATTTCATGAATTAATGTTTGTCTTGAGGAATAATCTGCTGTTTCAGTCCTGCTGTGATTGTGATGTGAGATGGGGAATTCAAAGTACGTGACGCACATATGTTGAGTCGTCTTTTCTTTTACCCACTGCAAAAATGAAAAAAAAAAAAAGCCAAAACCATGCTAAACATTTTCTCTGAGATTTATTTGTATCTTTCATTTCTAATAAAGTGAAAAAGTGGCACAAAGACAGTACGCCCTCTGTCATTCATTGGGTTTTACAGTATGAACGATCTGATCTTTATCAGGTTCTAAAATGATTTTCGTCTAGCTGTAGGTGTAAAACGCAAACTCGTTTCACTACCTCATTATTTATTACAGATTTAGTCAAAATTTAAAAGCTCATAAAAAGCTAAATACACCACAGAAACCCTAAAAACACACATTAAGAACAGGGTTACTACTTTAACCCAGAAACTGGGTTTATGCTGTTCGGAAGGAGGTTAGACAGTTTTGGCTAATTATTTGCTCATAAATTGTGACCCAGATTGCTTGGTAAGAGAGGCGACTTAATGCATTATATTATGACTTCAGTTCTTGCTAAATGGACGAGGATAATATTCGTGCTCACTTTTCAGAACAGCATCAAGCCTAATTCAGGTTAGAAACAAAATGATTTCATTTTGGTCAGTTCGCAGAAGAGCCACTTCCCTCTGGTCTTACTGACTGCTGGTTTGTTCCTCTGATGATAATCTGATTGTGATCATTTCCTGGAGTCCAGTGACACAAATTACAGTTGCCCATTTATTCTTCAGTCAGCTTCGACTCCACTCTGATCTTTTTCCGAATCCTGCTATGTACAACAAGCTAAATCAACTTTCCTGAGACACTTTTCGTTATACATGGGTTTGTCATTTCTTGGCACTAGAGACAGAATTGTAGTCTAGTTTAGGTAGTAAGTGTTTCAGGTCATTTAGACCTTTACAAAGCTGCAGCAGAGTCACAGTGAAGTGATTAAGTAATGTTTCTTGGTATTGCTTATTTTCAGAGACTGAAATTGAAACAAAAAATAAACCAGATGATTCCAGAGACTTTCTGATCTAAAATGTACAGTACTGTCCTCACATCTTCGGGCTGCATCTGTGCTCAGTGCAATCGAAAATAATTTGCCTCTGCTTTTTGTGCACATGACTAATATGTACACATATCATACACACAACGAATACCACAAACATCTCTTTGTACTACTAATCTTTATGAAGGTACACATAAAACACAAGTAGAACATATTAAACCCATGAAATACTTATTTTTACCAGGTGGTATCGGATGCACAGCAGCTCAGCACTCTCTAGAGTGAGTCAGCTAAATTTATGAGGAGATAAGCAAAAATAAGCAAATGTCATACTGAACATGTGAAACTCTGCATCTGTTTTTCTTATGAGATTCACTGAATCAAAGAAGCCTTCACTTTGTAATACTTGTAGCTGTAAGTAACTATAAGGCCACTCTAAATCAGGTTTTACTGCTAACTTCAGCCTTCCTCGCCTCCCTTTGCTTCCACCTGTGCCCACACTCGCTCGCTCTGTTCTGGATTACTCCAGAGTAAACAGATTGCCAGTTGGCAGTCATTGCACCACCTACATCAGACATACAAGACATGATGTATCCATGCTTTCCTGCGACGCACTCCCAGCTCATCCATCCAAATACTGAAGTTGTCCTATTTTTAAATGTAGCCTCAGTTCCTGCTCTTAGCCTGGCTGCTTCAAGGTTCAACAGTTTGTGTTCAGAGTTGGTATTCTGCAGACCTTCGCTGTGGTGAGCGGTTATTTGATTTCTCCAACCTTTCTGCCCATTTCCTAGCACCTCTGACACCAATAATGCATTTTTATCCAGACAAATTGACATTTTTTATGTTTTTTGGACCAGTATAAAGTACAAAAACAATTTTGAGTGAAAATTCCAGTAAATCAACAGTTTCTGAAATATTTAGACCAGTTAATCTGTTTGAACTCCAACAAGTTGTCGTAACAACCTCCAGATACATAAATGCATTTAGCTGCTGACACAATTAGCTGATTCACTATTTGACTAAAGTAATTGACTAAGTTCCCCAAAGTTTCTGCTTATAGTATTGAAACAAAACATGAAGAAGAAATTCACACTGACAGAAACCTGAGGTCATACATTACCCTTATTTACTTATTTATTTACTGGCTCTGTTTGAGTGTTTATTTTCTGCCTTGAGCTTTTCAAATAAATTGACTGAAGAAGAACCAGCTGATTCACATCTTCCTTAAAGAAATGAATAAGCAAACTTTTATGAAAACTTAACACAACAATTAAAAACATAATTTATTTTTTTTTTTAAAATACATGTGCGCCCATAGCTGCGACCTTAATTGGTCATGTAGTTGTTTTTATAATTCTTCATTTCTATATCAGTAAAAAAAATGCTCGATCAGTGATAATTGGACTTAATTACTATAGATTCACTTGGGAAATTAGACCTCCGGATATGTGCATTTTCTGAGCAAAGACGGGAAGCAGTTGACTCAGCAGTTGTTACATCATTTTTAGACACTACAAGCAACGAGCGAATGAAATTAAGATGAGCTTACCACCATCAGTAGTTTATAAAATACCTACTTCTGAAGAAATGTAAGCATTTTGGTCAACTCTTTACTGATAATTGTGCTGGTTCTCTTTAGCATAGTCTTTACTTTCTTTCTGTTTAAGATCGAATATGTTTTAACAAATATTCGATCCATTTGTAATTTATTAACCAGAAAGTATATGTCGGTCTTTTATTACGCATTTCACTATAGTTCAGCTACGTTTCATTTCTCCATCGTAATTTTCCTGTAAGAAGACAATCACTGTCTGAACTGATCATCACAGTCCAACGCAGCTTTGTCTTCTTTAATTTTAGATTATTTTTGACCCTTTATATTCCACCTCCAAATTCAAACTGTAAGCTGGGAAAGGCACATTTAGGTTCAACATTTCACAAAATGGCTGTCAACTTCAGGAAGTGCCTTAAATCAATTGACGTGAAATAAAATAATTCATTCTAAGTGCAGGTTGAACAGTGATGAGTGGCAAGTTTAGCTTGGAAGCCGTGTTAGAATAATCATACTGATATAAATAATAGAAGAACATCCATCACAAGGCAACTCAAATTTTGGAAAGACAGACAAGGACAGGCGGTGAGGAAGTGCGAATGAGAATGAATGAACCAGAATGAGGCCCCTCTGGGCAGCGCTGAGGTTACACTCTGACACATATTGATTGTTAAGCAGCAGACCAGATCTGGCAAAGAGCTGCAGACCTGCCCTAATGCATGTGAGAGTGGTACTATATGAATGCTTAAAAAAGTGATATCCATAGAGAGCCCAAACGATGTCAGAGAAAAGGGAAAGGAGAACCTGAAAGGTTACAACGCATTAAATTAGACTTTCAGTGACTCTGATTAACTACCTCTGGTAGGTTTAATAATCAACTCACAGAGAAATGAAACCCCAAACCTTTAAATGTTGGAGACAGTTAAATGTCAGCTTTCTCCAAAACAATTAGGCTTCATATTTGACAGCAATAGCATTATCATTATCACTGCAAACTGCTGATGACACCCAGCAGATGTGACGGCAGATGCTGTGCAGTGATGCTAATTAAAAATTATTAGCCTGTTTGTGTTGCCTTTCTACTAGCTGAATAAGCTGCTCTTCTACACATCGCACCACTAAAGTAAAGTTTTGATACAGTACCAGGCAGCTTTAAGAGCAATAAAAACACTAAAGGTTTACAAAAATATTGTGCATGTTTAATGATAATTGCTAGTATTGTGCTGATCTCAGAAACATAGCAGTTCTAAAAAAGTGAAAACACTACTGAAGGGTTTTCTGATCAAAATGTATATATTTATACCACCTTTAATGTGATAGACTTCAACTGAAAAATAATATTTAATATCCAATTTGTCTGTCAAAAAGGTTTTCACCCTATTATTAATTTGTTGAATTCAGTCTTTGGTAGAAATCTCTCAGCATATAAGATCAGACTAAATCTTAACTTGCCTATATTTACTTGCTCTGCTTTACAAAAGTTCTACAAATCTTTCACAATGTGAGAACTGCTCTTGTCCACGACCCTCGTCAGGGGAACCTTCAGGGTTTTTTTTTTATTTAGTTCTATTTGTTATGTATCAAGCACAACCAAAACTTCCCATAAAAAAGCAGGTCCTGTCAGGGAAACACTGGTTCTCATCTCAGACAAGATTCAGTCTGTTGATGACAGGTGTGAACTCAAAAAGATGTAGAGCAGAATCTGAATCAAAAGGTTTTTCAATCAGTTTGGGGGCGTAACCTTTTTTTAGTTTCTGATTTTTTTGACAGTTTTCTGCCTAAAAGATTTGTTGTTGTCTCAGTTGAACTTACTGGTTAATGATTTATCAGAAACCTGGACAAGAGGTGCCTGAAGTTTCCATATCCATGAATCACCAAGTGTTTGCATCATATTTTCTGGAGTCTGAACCATTGTGACATCATAACCAATAAAGTTTATTGTGCCTACAGAGTTTCAACTGGCTGAATTAATTATCATATTTCCAGTTCAAATCACAGCCTGACGGTTATCGGTTAAGATAAAGTTTTCCTGGGCTTCATAGTTTGATTTGATTTATTTATTTCAAACGGGTTTTTATAAAGAAGAAGACAAGCAATCCGTAGGTCAGAGAAAACACGGGGCTTACATAACCAAGAACAAAGTGTTTTGTTTACCACTACTTGTCTGTCTGAAAAGGAAGAAGTGAACACATTAAACCCTACCCTTTTATCTCCATTTAATTAAATATATTATTTACAAACTCAAAAAGTTTGAATTAAAACCACGTCACAATATTTATGTGCCTGTTCAATATACTGTGCTAACAAGCCAACAAATAAATTATATTACATAGACAAATGATTACAAAGTAATGGTTACAGATAATGATAATAGTAATAATTATAGTTGTAAATAACAGAATAACTACCAATTCCTTGCCAATGTACACCTATGGATTCTTCCTAACCTGTGTTACATAACAATAAACATTTTGTTCGTACAAAATGAACCTACTAATAGTGCAGCAAAATGATACTCATCAGTTCACAAATTCTCACTAGTATAGTGATGATTACTGAAAGTGTTAATTAATCAATTAATTCTCAAGCAATGGGAGGTCGTTGCCTCTTTGCACTCAGAGAGCAGCAAAGCCACACCCGTGGACTTGAACCAAGCGCCGTTTTCCATTTAACCTGATTGGGAGTGATGATTGATTCTGTCCATGTGTTGTCAGTGCTCTGCAGCCACTCTAGTTTATTGGGACACAGCGGCAGCCTGAGGACTGATAACTGCTAACACATCACATTCAGCCTGCAGGGGAAGTTGACTTTATTCCATAATCTTAAATCTTTAAGGTTGTTTCTGATGATGAAATCAGAATCTTTTCATTATGAACCTACCATTACAGGTCAGCTAATACGTCAGCTGGCCGATGGATCAGTCAGATATTTATCATTGATTAGATATGGGTTGATTATCCTGGAGGTATATTGCTGAGCTGCTGTGGGCTTCAGGGTTTTGACACTTTTATTACTCAAATCGTAAATACTTCACTCACGAACTCGGGACAGTTCCAAAGAAAGCTACATTTATTTTGTTGAAACTTGAACGTCCATTCTGCAGAACACATGTTGCTCAATTTATCAAATTAACAACACTGAATTTATATCAAATTGGAAGTACTACAAAGTTGAGTTTTGTCTTCAAAGATTTTAGGTGATTTCCAACTGAATCATGGTTTATTTTGAAATAATAAAAAAAACATCAACAAATGTATGTTATGCAACCTGCCATATTTCCTTTACAAATCATAATCAACACTAAACTGAGCATACATTAGGAAACACTACCTTATTTGAAATGCCCTCATTTAAATATGAAAACAAAAACTATAATTTGACCAATATCTTTAAAAAAGTCCAAAGTCATGAATGTGAAAAGGGTTTTCTGCTGCACTTTGCAAAAGTTCATATCTATTCATGTCACTGCAAACATGTTTTTTCATGTTTCTCTAGTGTATGCAATAGTTTTCACAACAATAACAATTTTCCCACCATCCACTCCAAGTGTCGTCAATCAGCCAATAGTTGTGGAAACATGTTCACAAGGCATGGAGTTTGTGTGGAACTGCACACATTTCCCTGGTCACTTCATTAATAATACATCTTAAGTTCTACATGCACAACATTTATACTGTGAAACTATAACTAACTGCTCAGACCTGACAAAATGTGCTTTGTTTTTCCCTGACAGACGGTAATGCTGAGTGGCAATTAATCCAAGTATAACAGTGATTACTAACTTTAAAACCTGAGACTGATGCTGCTAAAGATCAAACTTTTCTAGTGTTCTTTGTTTTAAAAAGCGTCTGTTCAAAATGTATGAATATTTAAAAGCTCCAAATCTTAATTTGCAGTCATGACCTTGCATGATTTAATAAATTGTGTTTGTCACAAGGCCATTGGATGACATTCATCTCGACGGGTCTTTATTTTGCTGCATGCGTCTGTCGACCTCTGTTTGTCTAAGCACATGTCATGTTGGATCTGTGAGTGTTTTGTCCTTAATGTCCACCTGACAAACTGAATTAGTGCTACTGCGCAGTAATCAGGATCAAAGGTGGCCCAACTGCTGTGTCTTATTCCTTTTCTTAAGCAAGCACGCCTGTCCTGCCTCCCTGCAGGAAACCAACATATCAGCCGAGCTGAGCTGATAGCACAGATGATCAATACAAATGACTCAAAGATTGCTTGGCTTCAGGCTGAGATTTCAGGCTCACAGGCACTTTGGCACGGTGTTTGTTTGGAAGAGAGAGCAGACCCTGGAGTCTCGGGGCATCCGTTCCTCCTTGGTCACACACACATACAAAGACACCTGTTTGATGACGGAGAGCAGCGATGTGTGCAAAACTCAGCAGACATTTCATTTGGGAAGGTCTTGCCATTTTGGTATTAAGAATAATGATAATGATGTAAATGCTAAGAAATTTAAGCTGCAACTGAGAAGTTGCAGCATTCTGCGGGCATAGACATGTTTTACATCAAGTTAACTTATTAAAATATTGTATTCATCATTTATTGGCAAAACTGGCAATGACTGCACTATAAATGATTTAATCATTTGGTTTGCTTGTTCTTAAATACACATATATCTTGTGTTAGAGTTACAGGGAAAATGAGTTTGGTTTTGTTTTCCACTACCCTGACCACAGCAGTTCAAAACACTTGACTGTTCCATGTAGCTCTCAGATTGCAACAGGAAATCTCCAGTAGGCTTTTCAATTGTTTTTTTCAAAGAAATCAAAGTATAGTGGGATTTTGGGGAAAATTAGCTGTTGACAAATTCTGCTAATTTGATACATTTTCTAAAGTATAATTTTTTTAATGTGAGGCTTTTGAAGCTATTAGTAAAATCTCCCTTACCTGTCATAGAACGATGTCACATTAACCTGCACTTTCATGGAAATGAAATGAGTCATCAGGGTAGTGGAAATCAGATGTAACCCATTAGTTTTTGCTGTCGCTGCTGCGTCATCAGTTCATAAATCACCGAATGGCTGAACACCAAAATACATTAACGACCTGTTGTTGTTGTTGTATCAACCTTCCAGACCTCTCACGACGTATACTTAGCATTCTGGGGATGCTAAGTAGACGTGAACCAGTCTTTTTGCTCCACTAATCAGAAACAAACTTTCAGAAAACTGCAAAACTGCTGAATAACTGAGTCCTTTTAATTCAAGTCTAAAAACCCACCTGTTTCAAATTGCCTTTGATTAATAACTGGAACACAGATCAAAATATTTGATCTATATTGTTATTAATGACTTTGATAGCATTTGATGAAATGTAATGTTTTATTGCTTGTTTCATAATTGGTTATTATTATGTTTTCATCGTGTAAAGTGATTTGAACTGCCGTGTTGCTGAAATGTGCAACACAAATGAACTTGAATTACTTTGTCACTCTGTTTTTGGCTGACAAGAACTTAAATCTGCCAAGAGACACTGCACCTGAATATAATCCTGATTTTTTTTTGTGAAGATAAAACCAAAATGTATGGTAAAAAATGTGTCAGAAAGAAACTAGACTATATGCCAGTGTCTTTGCTGACATGTCCAGCACCCAAAGTAATTAACTCACTCCACGCATCACCAACATAGCCGTCTGAAGCAGGTCCAAACACCAGCAAATTGCAGGGAGAACCTGGGATTTCATCCTCCCATTCACATCACTTTGTTTCATTTTGACAAACATAAAGGTTTTTTTTTTTTTTTCAGATTCCAACAGTTTGGTCAAAATCTGAATTGCAAATAAGCTGGCGGAAGCAGTTAAAGCTGGTACACAAATCAGAGTCTAAAAATGTCTCCCGTCTGAAGTCATTGTTTGTTGGACCTGCAGATTTGCTAAAAATGCGCGAACAAACACTGCAATAAGAGGAACAAAGGAGGCGCCTCGTTGTTTACCACCTGCAATCAGAGTGGTTTGGTGCTGTGAAGCGAGGCAGTTTGTTCCAAGTTCCTTCTCAAAAAGGTCAGCTTATGGATCTAGTGGGGGTTTTTTGTTTGTTTGTTTGTTTAGAACCAGTGAAATTACTGACAAACAGAACTGAAATTGCGGAAACATGATGTAGTGGACATATATTTGTTAATTTCAGTTAAGGGATATTTCTTCCGTCCTTGTTTTGGCTGTGCAAAGATGCCTCCATCATAAGCACATATTGTGACTCACATGTATCATTTTGACATGAACTTTGAATGCAGATAATCTACAGAACACAGAAGTGTGGCGATTGACCCTTTCCTTGTCATCTCTAAGTCAGGGGGAGGGCTACTCATCCAAATGACAATGTGCTGAGCTTTACAAAGGCCATGAAGGAAAGAGGAGACATTTCTGCCTTACCTGCTGTAATTGTGTCTGTATTTCCAACTGCCTTTTCAGAAAAGGTCTGAAATAAGTGGATCAGGATGAATAGTCAAGCCAGTTTTTTTTCCTACAACAACCTCATTGGACCACAGTGCTGCACCAAGTTATAGAAAAAACTACATATCAAAAAATTATTGAAACAGGGCCAAAAGCCAAGGAGAAAACTGGGACTGTAAGTTATTCCCCCTTGTAATTAAGCCTAGATCTCAGAATGTCTAAAAGCTTTGTTAAAAGCAAATGATTTATTACCCTGAAGGCTCTGCCTAGAACAAGTGGCAACTCCAGTACCTGCTGGCCAATGTCCTGCATGTATTAAATGATTGCCTGGATCTAAAGAAGACTGGGCTCTGCTGCAGATCTTCAGCATGTCGGACGTTGGCCCTTGAGGACTAGAACAACCACATAAACCGTAGTGACGAGGATAAAGCTCATAGTTAAAATGGTGCCATAACCTTCTTATTTCTGTAATCAAGTGACATTTTCTTTTTTATTTAAGCTCAGTCTTTATATTAAAATAATTTGTTGTTTTACAGTCAATATGTAAAAACTAAATATTTGAGCAAAACAGAGCAGAGAGCATCCTCTAAATGCATTTACCCTGAAACCCCGCTAACCACCAATCTGCCAGGTTATCAAAAAAATAATACATAAGCAACTAGCACAGGAAGAACTGCTGGTAACACTTTATTTGAAGGGGGTTGAATAAGACTGTCTTGACACTTTCATAAACACCTGTCATGAACATGAATAAGCCTTCATGAATATTTATGACTGTTGTCATAAAGCGTCATTCGGTAAATTATGACACTTTTAATACAAAGTTGACATTATTCAAAATGTCTTTGTTATGACAACTTGACATTAACCAAGAAATCATTACTGTTTAAACTTTACCTTTAATAACATAAAGTTACCTGATTTTTAAAGTGCAATCAGTAATACTTTTATAACAAATTTATATCAGTAATGTCAGTCTTATTCAACCCCCTTCAAATAAAGTGTTACCGAACTGCTTTTTGTAAGTAGTTTTATCTCTTGATAAATGTCAAAAGTAGCTAACAAGTGCAGTGGACCTCCAACATTCTGGATTCAATTGAAATCCATTCACCCGCTTCCCTCAAATCATAAAAACCAGTTAAGGAATGTTCCTGCGTCCGTCTTAGAGATTTGTTTTACTCAGATGAATCTGATTGGTGAAGTCAAAGTACAGAGTCGTTTATTGCTTGTGATAGCGAATGACTCACTTTATATTACCTCTAAAGGGAAATGATTTTATAATTCTGCAGCTATAGCCAGATTTAGGAGCTAACTATGTTTTAATACTGTTTGAAGCTCCTAGTATATTACACACAGAAAAAAAAAGCATTTAAAACAAGATATAAACCCCTGAATAACAATGCTCTGGAATAATAAGATCATAACTTTTGTTGAACAAAACTTTTTTTTTTTTTTTTTTTTTTTTTTTTTTCCAGTTCCTTTTAATTGGACTTAAGTGAATCTTAAATCACCAAAGGTTCTGGCAACACATTGCTCACATAATCTTCTACTTCAAAAACTCACAAAGGTGGGTGGCCTCTTAAAAGTTTCAAGTTGAGGTCTGAGAATATAATGAGTAAACAAAATCAACAACTTCTGCTCATCTACAGTAACCCTGCTGATGATGTGATTAAACTCCTGTAGTGCTGTTAAGGTTAGTGAGTACTGCAGTGTGTGAGTGTTTGTTGTTGCGAGGCTTTTTCAGGCCAGTCCATTTGGCTGTTTGGAGGGCCCTAACTTTAATTTGGAGCCCATTTTCAGTCCATTATGCTGGGCCACTTGGGAGGCCACAGCAAATTAGAACCATCTCTACTTCAGTGAGTTTTAAAATTAAAATGGCACTCGCTGCACCCCACCTGTCATGCACACTCTCCCACATTCTTCCACCAACACACAAACACACAGCTGAAGGCATGTGTGACGATGCTCATGCGCCTTTCGATGTCTGAATATGAGCAAATCCTAGCGCACATCGTGCATGTGAATTTCTCCACTTCTGAAGAAATGCCGAGGGGCGTGTCCTCTCACACCAAGTCGATTCCAGCATCACTCGCTCAGCAGGGAGGCATATTATTGGGCCACAGAAAACCCGGCCACTGCAGGGCCATTTAGTCAGCAGGGGGTTGCTTTTTATACCACAGCTAAGGTAAGGGAGTACGGACAGCTGGTCATTGAGTAGATATAGCCTCACAGCCTGCATCTGATCACATCACAGAGGCAAACAAGATCAATACAGAAGAATACAGGAGACCCACAGCGTGACAGAAGAGGGGCGAAAGGGAAATGGATGTACTAATACTGGAGCCTGACGTCGTTGCCTGTGGTAATCACAGCTGTAAAACTAGATAATTATCCAGGCCTTACTAAGGCAGCGTGGGGGTGTGCTAGCTGGTGTTTGCTGTACATGGTGGGGTGAATTTATTTCAATGGATTAATTGTACAATAATTTAAATGGGAATGTTTTTAGAGCTGCAGCAACAACGTCCTGGTTTTAAATCGATGTATAGTTTAGATGCTCAGCTTCACTAAGTGTGCTCCGGCCTCTTCCCAAAGTCCAGACTTGTTCATGTTGGGTTCTTGGACACTTTGCATTTTGAAATTGAATTTGGAATAAATACAACGACAAAACTGTATTATGAGGACGTAATGCTTTATTAGTTTTTGGCTGAAATCAATAACCTTTGGGAGAATTGATTCCTAATCTATTTTATCAATTACTGCACTGTAAATAACAGTTGTTCGTGAGCGTTACGACTGACTGCTTGGTTCACTCTGGTCAACAGGAACAGGAGATTGAGACAACAGTGGACACATGCTCAACAGAATCAGGCAATAACAGACTAGAAAACTATTGTGTGGTTTGTCTTGACTGCAGCTGCAGCGTTCAGCTTTATGGCTCAGGCTGGTGGCAGTGTAATGGTGTGGTCGACGTTTTTGGTATATTGTGGCAACAACGGAGAAGCTTACATTAGTTTTGTGACTGAGAATCTCCATTCCTTTATGTGCCCAATATACCCTTCTTCTAATTGTACCTTTCAGCTGGAAATTAATCGTATCAAAAAGCTCCAAACATCTCAATTTGGGGTCAAGAGGTGTTATGCAATATTGATTTTTTGTAGCTATATGTCATATTATAATATTTCCTTTTCAAAACCATAATTTGAGTGTTGCTCTGATTCTTTCCTGTATGTTGGATAAATCATTGACTCTCTTGTGGCATACATTTGGTGGTGCCTGCTCAAACAATGTGCCGTCTTCTTACCCAAAGTCTCTCCTAGGAGCTACAGTTTCCAGCCGGGCTCCACGTAGAGGACACCTTAAACTGATAACTGTGACCTTCCAAGAAAAAGTATTGCAATGGATGGATGCTTATTCAAGAAAACATGTTGTGATCATATCAATATGTTTCTCACATCTTGTTGAATCTGTGGCACAATGAACTTATTCAGTTCTGAAGGCAAAAGGGGTCAACCTAGGACACGAAGGTATATTTACTGAAGCGGGTGCACTTTTGAGAGTTTAAAATCTGCGACGTGAGGAAACTTTCTTATGTATGGCTGACGTTTACATGTCTGAGTTGAGAAGCAATATATGTGGTTATAAAAAGAGAGTGTTGCAGAAGGATTTTTTTTAAAGGTAATTTAGATGATTACATGTAATTTTCAAGTGAGAATCTGAGCACAGAAAGTACAGAGACCAGAAGACTGTAATTTTATTCAGTGAAAGATGTCTTAGAGCAAATCAGCAAAGGGAGATGTCAGCAATGATGACAGGTTCTCAGTTGATATATTTACTCTTTATCCAAATCATTAAAATAAAAAAAACATAAAGTAAAATCTTCCGATAAGGCATAATTTTACGACCTCTGACAGGTGAAGTGGATATTACAGATCATCGCTTCAAAATGCAACATTTCCAGTGAACATCGTCTTCCCTGAGTCTGTTTTACAAGGGGAACAATAGAACAAACTCAGGGTCAAAATGTGATGGCTGGTGTCAGGACATCTCTAAAGCTGTGAGTTTATATCTCTTGGTTTGTAGTGTACATATTTCACTTATCTGGGGAATCCACTTTAAAAGGGGACAAACTGGAACAGGCAGGGTCATGACTAGAATTGTGACACTGAATGTTCTGCTGCGATTCCCATGTTGCTTTAACATGCACCTCTGACCTAAACACTCAGGCAGACCCTTTATGGAAGGAGCTTTTGTCATTAATGCTGTCTTAGTCCGTTTCTGCCACAATTCAGGCATAATTTATGAATGATTTGAGGAGCAGAGAATGATTGACTGATAATTTCAATCAAGCATCTAAGGAATATGCTGGATAAACAAATCCATTGAAGCCTCATCTTACAACTTGCAACACTGTTATGGTCTGGCACTAAAATCATGGTGCCAGATATAACAGCACAGCCTCTGTACACACTCTATTCGTACTTCATTAGGCTGTGAGCGAAATGAGAATCAACACCCTAAAATGTACAGACAGTAACTGAGCATGTTGCATGCAACATACTGTACAGATATTGGTTGTGGAAAAGTGGTGCGGACCGCCCTCTTTTACAGAAGATTTTGTGCTACGAGCCGTCATCAGGAAGAGATTTGGGGAACATACAGCAGACGAGTGTGATATAAAGAAATGGTAATTATTTGGTAATCCTGCTTTTCAACTGTGCTAAATTGTAAACGCAAAAGACAGTACCTGCAATCTAGTTCTGCTTTAATAAGTTGCATTGCAGGTGGTAAATCATTACATTTGCATATCCTCCTCTCATTTCTTTGCGCTTTCTAACGATTAAACATTTTGAATGTTGATGAAGACAGACGCACTAAGCTGACTGCACCTAATATTCTCCTTTTGCTGACACAATCCTGTCTACGTGGTTTTTGCAGATCAGGTTTGTTTTTGTACATGCAAACCTTTTGAAGATCAGGCCCTAAGGAAGCTATTGTTGCAAACAAACTGTTAACTAGCTATAATATAATCTACAACCAAACTGATGCAACCAAGGGATTATTTTTGAAAACACCGATTTACATTCAGATACTTCAGTTCAAGTTTTGTGTTCCATGAAAATCCTTTAATAGACTTAAGGAATTGTTGAGTTATCTTGGCTCTGAAGGCTCTAAATTCTCTCTGTCAAGACATGGACTAGGACAGCGGTCAGACAAATCTGTTTTCCTGATGCATTTTTCAAAGGAAACTTAAGTTATGTTCTGCAGAACAATGATGGCACCGGTCCTGTTTCACACCGAAGCCAGTCCCACATCTGTTCCAACTATAACAATACTAAAAAGGAGTTTCAAGAAACTTTCAGTATTCGGATATTTCAGACCAAAAATATTGCTGCTTTCGCGGCTGCATTTTCTCTGTATAAGGGGCGTCCATTTATTTTTCACTTTCTGCACACATTACAAAAGCATGTCCGTAGAGGAAGAAGGTACTCTTCATGCTGTCAAGAAAAGGGACTGATTTCTAAACTAGAAATGATACAATGTAGTTTCTCTCTCTTCCATTTTAAGGAATATTTGAAAGATATTGGGACAATATGTTTTGGCTATATATATAAATTATATGTTATTATTATCCATTCCTAACTATGTTAAATTTACAGCAGCGATGGGGGAACTTTGCATATAGAAGTATGGGGATATGCGAGTCTCCAAAGTAAAACTTTGATGTTAAATGTAACATGCTAAGAGTCTTCTTAAGGAACAGTTATCCATTAGCTAAATTCATGACCGTTCACTGAGTAAATTAACATCCAGTGAGATCAGTGTGAGTGAAAAATATGCTTCTAGATTTGGCTGCATGAATAAACAACATCAGTCAGAGGAGCTCCTGCCTGTGGGTCCAGACTGATTAAACACCGTTCAGTATGTGTGTGTTCACATGAAGAGTCAATGTAAATTTTCTTAGGTTATTGGAACAAGAAGCAAAGCAAATTATTGTGTACATCAATGTGCGTGTGTGTTTGTGCATTTACCTATGATTGTGTGTGTATCTATAAATCCATTTACAATGCAGAGGAGTCTGGTTGAGCAGGGGGAAGGATGATGGGGAAGATGGAAACAGCGTGAAAGAGGAAAATGATGAAATGGAGCCGAGGTAAAGAGGAGAAAGCAAAGTGTGATATAAAATGGGGAGAAAGCGAAGAGAGGCGAAGTTGATAGAGTGATGGGCCAATGCAGCAAAAGGAATCCGAACCAGAGGCTTTTACACAGCAGGTGAGTCAAGTCAGGGAGTGAATGGAGTCACAATAAACATGTTCTGCTTTACCACAACTAATAACTTTCACTGAAGAAAATAACTAAAAAAAACTAACCCAGCCTCAGATCCAGCCTACAAAAATCTGCAAACACCATGTAAAAAGAAAAACAATCATTGATTCTCAACATCATTTCATTCTCATGATTACATTCTCGATTTACTGTTTATGAATATACCGTATATTTGTGAAATTTCGAAGTTGTGTTGATCACACTACAGAATTGTTTCCGAAAACAACTCAGCCTGACTCCTTTGGTGGTCATACTGCATAGGCTGCAGATGCACAGAGTTGATGATGAGGTTTTCTTGACCTCAGGCAGCAAAGCAGGACATTGAAACACAAAGCAGACATTTTGTAATGTGATGGGGGTGTTAAGATCTTGGTGTCCTAGATGACTGACGAAGCAAAACAATAACGTGACTGTTTACAAAAATGGCCACCATCGCTTCTCTGTCAGTATTGCACATGAAATGACAATCACAACTTTTTTTTTTTTTTTGTGCTATTTTTAATCTTGATTAATTTAGGATTTTACCGTCAGACATGGACATCATAGAATGGGTGCATCTGTGTGTGTTGGTATTTCAGTTCTGTAATACATATTTCTTTCTAAAGATGAAAAAAACATGAGCTTAAAAAGCATTTAAGCTAAAAATTACAATCCTGCTCCCTGTCTTTGTGACAACCATATCCATCAACATTGTCCATTTATTTATCTCTCTCTCTCTTTCTGGCCCTCTGGCTCCATCCCTCCCTCCCACACACACACAGCTTAGTGTATAAAGGGGTTAGACACAGCTGGATTGGCACCTCTTCACCCGCAGGCAGAGCACCGAGGTGAAGTAAAACTGGCATACCAGCAGGATGAGGTGAAGTGGATCTAATCTGGCCTCCTGGCATGATGTGGCACTAGGCCGGCTCCCTGTGCCAAGAGTTATACTGGCAATGGCCGGTGCTGGCACCCTGCTGTGTCTGACTTGATGGATCAGTTTTCTGCTGGTGGGAAATGGAGCCAGAGGTGTGCCAGTTCAGGGGAATTGGAAACACAAATATATACAAAATAACCAAATAAGGGATACAGGTTTAATGATATTAATAGATTATCTGCTACAACTGATATGCCAAATTGCTTGTTGTTTTTAACATCATGGCTAAAGTACAAGTTAATATTGGTTAGCGTCTAAAATAAACAAGCCTTCGTGTCACACTATAGAAAGTCTTGTGTCAAAAAGTCATGAGTTACTAATTAGAATGTTCTTAAAACTGTGATTATCCATCGTCTAAACAGGCTCGTTCTTCCAAGGTTGTGGAGGTGCTGGTGATTATCCAGATTAGCTACTGGACAAGTAGCTAATCAAACTCATCAACTAAGAAAAAAGGTATAAATTAAAAATGATTTTCAATCCATAATCAGGGATACTAAAATGTATCTATTGTCCCTTTTTTGTTAGAGACAAGAGTTTCTTTAGCTCTTTCATCAGATTGCTTTCCTCACAGTATTAACACTTTTCTGTGATAGCAAATGCCACTGAATAAAAGAAATGTATTTCTAATTTTTTACACTTCTTTACTGGGAGTAGTAATAAACGAGTGCAAAACAATTTATTTTTACTTCAAAGATTGAAGCAGTTTGAGAAGAGTTGAGGCCATCAATTACAGTCCAGAATTGGACTGTAAACTGGACTTTAATTAATTTACTGAATCAAAAATAAAGGCTTTTTTTTTTTCAAATTTTGCCTTTTAATCTACAAATCAGTTATTTTCTCACATTACAAATGAAACACATCTAAAAGCTGATGGATGGTCATGACCATAAGCAGATTTAGATTAATTCTGGTTGGAACCTCCTCTAAAAATGTTAATTAGGAAAAACATCTTGTGACTAAAATGATCCCATCATTGTAAATCACTGTTGACCTGAGCTGCTGTTTTCCTAACTAATATTATAATTTCTATAATAAAGCTTTAGGAAAACTGTTGTCGCATGTCATTTCAGTAGAGATGACCATCAGACGTCATCACAGGCGCATCATTTTGAACATAGTAAGCATGTCAAAATATCAAGTAACCCCGTTTCTCTTCAAATCGTCTTTTCAGATCAGTGCTTGGATGTCATTTATGTGAAACCTCTGAAAATTGCTGTTGAAACACTTCTGACTGTTACCTGCATGTTTGCACCCAGCAGGCAACTTTGTTTCCCACACAGGAGGACATTTCTAGGTGGGATTAAAAGCCTAAACAAGTCAAGCTCCATTTTCCAAAATTGAACACCCCTCTGCCGTGACCCGTCATGGACAGTTAGTGTTTGGCTCCGGTAAGGAGGAGCCAAGGAGGAGTTAGTTCCTGCTTTCTGTGTCGACTACTGTCCTCACTCACTGTGTCAGTCAGTGCAAACACCCAAAAAGAAGAACAAAAGCTACTAATGAGGTTACGCGACAAAAGTGTGGCATGCATTTGAATCCGTATTCAGCCTCTGTGTGTTTTTCAGTCTTCGTTATGCTGGTTATTCACTAATGTTCACTGACAAACCTCTGAGGCTTTCCCAGAACAATTGTACACAGATTAAGGTGGACGCCACACTAACTGGACGCTTTGTTAAGCACACCTTGTTAAAACTGGTTTGGATCAACATTTATCTTCAGATGTGCCTTAAATCTTTGGAGCATCAATGTAACAGAGGGGTGGTTAATATTCCTCTGAGATCTGAGTCCATATTGACATGAGAGCAGCACACAGTTGCTAAAAAATTTTTTGTTTGGCTGCACATGCATCTTGAAAATGACATCGAGATTTGGTCACTTTAGAGGCCATTGGACTACATTGAATTCATTTTCAAGCTTAAGAAGCATTGACAGAGATGGTATAAGCTCTGGGAAGCAGTGCTGGGAGTAACCATCAGAAGATGATAATTATGCATTTGGCAGACGCGTTATCAAAAAAAATGACTTACAAATGAGGATGTAACGACGCAGTTAATCAAAACTAACAATAAGCTCCTTTGGAGGAAGACCACTAGTAAGACAAAGTAGAAATGTGACGCAGACAGAGGGTAGTACAGAAAAGACAGTACAGTAGAGTCTGTAGGGAAGTACAGGGTAGGTGATGTAGGACTCCAAATACAATTTATTCCAATGAAAACAGCACATTTCAAGCACAAGAAACCTGAAGTCATAAAAAAAAAATCAAACATAACCTCGACATTTAATTTTTATGAACAAGGTCTTGATATTTCTCCTCCCCTGACTAGAGCAAAAAACAAGCAAAAACAAGATGGTTTTAAAAAATACTACACGTCAGATGTCAACTTTTCCCTCTCCTCTTTGGGAGTTACATTCAGTAAAATGTCCTGAATACAGCCTTCAGTAACAGACTACAATCTGAGATCAGAGAGGAGCACAAGGGCCTCGGCCCCTAAATCTTATTTGGTGGCAGGACCTGAAGATGGACTCTGTGATGGAACGAGAGAAATAAATAAATAGCAGCAGAGAGGAAGGGCGAGGGATGAGATGCTGAGGGTCAAAAACGGAACCAAAACTGGGGGTAAAAAAAAACTGTCAAGGACATGGTGGAGCTCAACTTGGTGAAGGGAGAGACTGAATGCAAGGAAATTGCAGGAAATAAAACCCACAGGGGTGGAGAGAGGGGAAGGAAGATGTGAATGTAAGGAAAAAAGGAGAGAAGAAGAAAGGGATCCTTGGAGATGTGTCCTCTGGGCAGGATGGATTGAAAGAGTAAATAGAGGTTAAAGAGGGATAAACAGAGAGATAGCAGCTTGTAGTAAAGGCAGACAGAAAAAATGTTGCCATTTGTAAACTTCGGAAACAAGCAGCGTGTAATGGAGAAGAGGAAGGGAACGAATGATGTGACTTATCAGAGGGAAGGTAGGGTGAAGAGAGGAAAAAAGTGTCTCAGAAATGGATGGAAGACTATGGAGAATCTCAGGTTAAAAGATAAAAGAAAGATTGGAGGGGGGGGGAGTGGAAGAGAGAGTGAAAGAAGCCAGTGTGACTGATTCGGCCGAGGCAGCAGTAAAAGGTTGCTCTAATACAGCAGCCGGTGAGGAGAAGCCTGAAGGATACACTCAGTTACAGGAGGCGAAGGAGGAAGTATGGCGGGCTGAAATAGTGTTGGAAGGGAGGAGAAGAGACAGCGTTCTCTGGTTTTCCCATCACATTCTCAGCGCTGGTTTAGAACAAGCTGCAATATTCTTTTCTAAGGTTTTTTTCCCCCCCATTTTGCTCATAAATAACGCCCTCCTCCTCTGATCTCTCTCCTTCGATTTGTTCTTTCAGCTGCACTCTTGCCTTCTCATTCAAAGTGGAACCATAAAAGGAAGACATCTTCTTCCAAAACATGTCATGATCAAAGACGGCAAAGGCACAGTCTGGTCCAGACATTTTAACTGTAAACCATGTTGCATCAATTCATAACCAGCCGGGAAAGTCATGCCAGGAGAGCACTTAGAGAAGTCTCCAGTCGGCTCTCAGGATCACGGCCAGCATCAGTGTCAGTAACTTTTAAGACAGATCATCTGCAGATCTGCTGCAAAAACAAAAACACAAATATTAGAATTCACTCCTTCCACTTCTTATCACCCTTCTTTAACAACAAATCTTTTTACAGCTTGTCCTGTTGAAACCACAAACACTGAATGTGTTTTATAAGGATTTGAACACAAAGAGGTACTTTTTTTACGCAAAAATCTGAAAAGTGTGGCATGCTTTGTGAAACAAATTGCAATTGCAGAGGCGAGAAATTCAAGTTTATGCTTCACACATTTTTGTAAAAAGAAGTAAATTTTACTTTTTGCCCTCATTTTAATATTATTCAGAAAACAGATTAAAAATATTGGTTGCTTACAGTAGATATTAGCTATGTGTGTTGCTAGCTCCTTTTTGCAAAAGAGGCATAGCTAATAAAATCAACTTTTTCAAGCTTTGGGATCATGTTGTAATGTTATTCCCTAAAAATATTTTGTAAATTTCCACAGATAGGGAACAATGTGAACTCTATCCTCCAGACAGATTCAGATTTTATTTTTAATACAGTTTGGCTACATATTTGACATTCTCCAAAGCCTTACATTTTAGAAAACCAAAGGTATCCATCTTTTAAAAAATATCTTACAACCTTCTATCATGATGCAAAATTCAGGTGTGTTGGAGTGGAGATACCAGTAATTGATGGTAGCTCTAGAGAACTTGACTTGAGCATCTCTGCTTTATATGTTAGCCATTTCCCTTACATGGCTCACGGCATCTTTGAATGGGACTTCTTATGGCTTCCTTTAACGACTCTAAAGGCCAGATTTGTGGAGTGCACAAGCGGTTGTGTCATACTCTTCCTATTTTCAGAAGATGGATTGGACAAACCTCTGCATGACATTCAAAGCTTGGAATATTGTTTTATAACCTAACCTTGCTTTAAACTTCTGCACAGTGATCTCTCTGACCTGTCCGATGTGTTCCTTGGCCTTCATAATGCTGTTTGTTCCCTAATAAGTCACCGAAACAGAGCAGCTGCATTTGTACTGAGATTAAATTACAAGCAGGTACATTCTCTTTACTTATATGGATGACCCTTAGGAGACAGAGGCAGAATATATTCAACAATTGTCATATTTTTCATATTAAATTCATATTAAGGGATACAAAATAGTGTATCCCTTACACTATTTTGTGTTCTACATCGTGTTTGTCTATTGCATAAAAGCTCAATAAAAATACATTCAGGTCTGTGGTTGTAACGGGACAAAATGAACAAACGTTCTTGATGCATGAATACTTTTGGAAGGCATAGTATCTTTCTGTCCCCATGGACTTCCCTCCTTATCCACCCCAGACTGATATTGGCCAAGTGCCCAGGTACAAGTGCTCTACCTGCACTGCTGGCAAGACGGCGGCTGGAAGACAAACTACCCAATAGAGGCGGAGAGGAGATAGAGACAGAGAGGGGAATGTTTGGCTGGAGGGAAAGCACTGAGGGAGAGGGTTGGTTTCATAGGAGAGGAGATATTTCCAAAGGGGGTTGAGGCAAAGCCTGCTGGGACATTGATTTGCAATTCCAATGAAGCCTCCTTACAGTGAATTACACAGAGACGCACTCTGGCTTAAATGCGCATAAATAATCACGAGCATCCCTGAACTGTAATGGACGGTCGGTCAGTAATGAAGTTACCGGGACTGTCTGCTGTGGAACAACATAAACATTAAAAGCATTATGTGAAGTGGCAGGGTGGATCAGGAGCACCACTAACTTTTTCCACATTTTGTCATTTTACTGCCACAATCTTCAGTGGATTTCACTGGGATTTTATGTGGCAGAATAACACAAAGTAGTGCGTAGTTATGCAGTAGAAAGAAAAACATGTTTTTGAAGAGGCTGTGGGGAATTATGAAAAATCGACATTTTTGATTTTTATATAATGTTATATTATTCCTTCATCAAAAACATACTTGGAGTGTTAGACTTTTTCACGTATGTTTGAGAAATCCTTGAATCTCCAGTGGCAGCTATTAGGGGATGCCTACATACTAGCCGTTTTCCACGCAGCTCCTCCAGACTAGCGGCAGCAGCAATTAGCAAACATCTGGTGAAGCTGCACATCTTATCATACGAGCTACTTCGCAGTCCTACACTCCTAGGAACGGTGTAAATGGCACAATAAGATGTATTGTTGTGATGAAACACTGAAGATGGAGTGTCAGAGCAGGAACTTCTTAAAGAGACAGTGACCATTTTCAAGGCTTTAAATCACAAAGTCAAAGGTATGTTTGATATATATGCAGCATTTTTATAACCACAGGAGGTAACAAAGCTACTAGATTGTGCAAGAATTGATGTACTAGATGTGTCTGGTTAACAACTTTACAATGAAAACAATCATAAACAATAATTGTGTAAAATTACATTAAATAAAAAGCCATAATCATTTAACTGCTTTGTTTGCATTTCTTTCTGGAGCTGGTTCCAAACTACCTGTCATAATTGCTAAAATATTCTGTGAACAAACCTCCATCTCTCAATCACTGGTTTCATTCCTGTAACTAGCTTCCCATCTATTTCCAATATTTATTTTTGAAGAGTAAAACATCGACTGATTATCTTAAGAGCCCTCAGACTTTTCTTGGTCCAAAGAGGAAACAGCAGTACACTTAACTTATTTTCCCTTTCTCCCATCTTTGAAAGCCCCCAGTGTATGAGTGTTCCTGGTGTTCACTTCTGTTTCTTAGTACCTAACAGACATACACATAAAATAAAATAAAATCGCAGCTATACAGCTAAAACCAGATGTTTGCATAAACTGTAGCGTAGAACTAGACAAAGAATGCTTTTTTTTTTCTGTCCACTGTTTAAAAATGTTCCATTTTAGGTGAGTTAGGATTACCAAACTTATTTAATTTTGTTTAATTTGTATTTCTTTTATAACTTTCTTCAAAGTCAGAAGTTCACGTACATTAGGATTAGTATGCCTTTAAATAAATGGGGACACCTCAGTGAGGTCAAGGCTCTGAAAAGCCACCAGATTTCACAAAATTTGAGTTAAACTGATGCACATCAACAGATGCAAGTATGAAGACCACATAATGCCACAAATGTGTGAGCTGTGATCTGATAAAACATGGTGACCATTGTCACATTCGGAAGGAAAAGGGAGAAGCTTACTAAGCAAAGTCTTAATTTAGCCAAGAAGTTGAAACTTTGATAGGAATGGGATTGCCAAATGAAAAATGATCTCATACACATGCCCAAATTAGTTAGAAACAGTTTGAAGAACAACAAAGTAATTACTTTTTAGTGGCCATCACTCATCTGATCTCAGTCCCACAGAAAATTTATGGTGTGCGGGAGCAGAGCGACGTACATGACTGCTTCGGTTACAGCAGTTTTGCCAGGAGGATTGAGCCAAAGTTTGAACCAAGTCGTACAGCTTAAAAGGCGATTCTACTAAATACTAATAAAATGTATGTAAATGTCTGAATTTGTCTAACGTCTGAACAAATCTGGAATTATCTCGCTTGTTTTTCTAGTGTTTAGCAAATACAAATAATCTTACAAATATTCCAACTTAACACAGGAAAAGTTTAAGCAGTAGGAGAAAAAAAATCTGAAAATTTTATCCGTAACTGTCTACAGATTTAAAAAAACAAACAAAAAGAAAAGATTGGAAGCATGTCATTGCTGATATAAAGCTACGTTTAGCATTTTTAACACATTAAACACACTTCTATACAGTGGGCAGTTTTTCTGCAACTAAGTCTGCTTGAAAAGAGCTGCTGTGATATAGATGCCAGGTTTGTTGGTTGAAAGTTAGCCAGTTAGCGCCTCAGCTCTCAGGGATGATGTGAGTGTAATCTCTGTGTTGAGTGCGGTTATATGCACACAGGCGTGTGTTGGTAATAGCCTCATGTGGAGTGTAAGCCAAAGACTATTGAGGAGGCTCATTGTATACAAAGACAGCAGAAAGGGAGTCTTTCCACACATAAGGTGCTTGTCTTAGAGTAAAGATGAAGGACAAAAAGCAGGTGATCCATTGTAAGAGTAAAGAAGATAATAGTAGTAGCAGGGTGAATGGATAAGTTTGGAGGTGGCAGGTAAAAATAAAGTATTAGAAGAACAAACATATGAGTTGCCACTGTTCTGCATATTTTCCCCCTCATGGACACAACGAGAAATCAGAGGCCAAAGGAAGAATGGAAGGAGCGCTAGACCAGATGGAGAGAGCAGGGACGGATGGCAGCTAAACGTTGCCATCAGTCAATGAATTAACGGCCCATGGTGAGCAGTCGTGTGAGCCTGTGTGTTAACGCGGGGCATTGCCATATCTGCCAGCAATCAACTCAGTCATGTATGACCATGTTAATAACCAATTCAATGACCTAAATACACCAAAACATCAACACAGGGATGGGCTTTAGCTTCAGGTTTAGCAGAGTGTTGTAGATTTGGGGGTTTAGGCACCCCGAGCCGGCCAAAGGCATATACGACTTATGCAGCTAGTGAGGGCCCCCACACCACCAGGGGGCCTACATGAACATCAATCTAGCATGATTTAGCAAAATAACATTGAATATTTCAAATTAAAAGCTATTACACATGGAAAAGAAATCTATGTTATCTTTATAGTTGGTACAAAAATATTAGGTTAGTCTCTTCCTGTTGCCTCTGATTGGGAAATATAATTAAACTTCTTAACTTGTTTACTGTCAATTCAGTGTTTGTCTGCTGATGATACTTTCAAATAGTTAAAATAATATGGCACACTTAAACACCATTCTGCATTTCAAAACTGAAACTACTTTTCTTTAGCTTGCTACTCCTATAAAGTTAAAGTCAACAGACATAATAACACCAATATGATGTAAGCTAATTACAAATTATGCTAGTGAGAGCAGGTATGTTACACATACAAGTAGAGTTTAGGAATGATGAACTTCTGTTGTTGACATTTTGGTATTGGGGGCCCCAAATGAAAATATGCACAGGGTCCCAAAAAAAACTGTGGTCCGGCCCTGCAGGAACCTTTGCACTTTTTAAGCAGCCTGGCAATGAGAGGCAAAATGCCTGAAAAACATCCATTTAATTCCATCTTTTTACCTTTATTTACTGGGTGACATTATGTAAAATTATACCCTGAAATTGTAGAACATTTCATACGCCAACAATTCCATTAACTTAAAAATCACATTACAAAAAAATTATTTTCTGTTTCTCCTGCTTTATTTGGTAAGGCTGGGACAGTCTGGTAAGTATGTGCAATCCAAACAGACTGCAGGTTACTTGAGGATAGCATTTTTCCATTACGACCTTCTTTCAATCTCTAATTCTCTCTCTCCCTCCTCAACTTCTGATTGAGCTATTAAGTCAGCCTAGGCGGCTGATTAATATACTGCATGTGTCAGGCTAAATTGATTCATTGAAGTAAATGATTTGATGAGAGGTCAGTCCACAAATCTTCCTGGACTAATGTGAAGCTAATGGCGAATGACAACAGGACCGAGCTAAACACTAGGACCGCCTGCTTCTTCAAGGTCAGACGACTGAGTCAGTTAACAGTTTGGCTAAATGTAAAAGGAACTAGAGAGAAAGGTAAGTCTGACACCGAGGACAGCAGCTCAACGTAATGCGTCTTTAAAAGGATTTAGGTCTGGACTTTGACTGGGCCATTTAAACACACGGATGTGCTTTGATCTAAAGGTTCTCAGTCCCAGGCGTCGATGTCCAATGTTCTGCTTATTTTGGATGTTTTCTTGGTCCAATTATGTTGATCATGACGGATAATTTGGGATTATTATTCAGGTCGTATGGGGATATTGCCCAGAAATCAACAAATTTGCAGCTGCCACTGACAGAACTGGCTAGCAGCGTATATTCAGCACTTTTTGGCTAAATGTTTCTTTGGTCAAAAAAAAATAATAAAATTAATTTTTCCATATTTGTAAACTTTTTTGGAAAAAAGTCAACATAAAGTGAAAAATGTAACCGTAAATATAAGTTAAAACTGTAACTGCAGAAATGGGTTTAAAAAGCTTTTAGTCACAACCGCCTTCTGCGTAAAGGAAGCTTTTCAATTCACAACCGACTCTCTCGCTCTCTAATGTAATATGAAAGCCAGAAGCCAGAAAATGGGAGACAAAAAATGAAAAATGTATGAAGAAAGGAAAATATGCCAACCACTGAATTGAAGCATTTTGGGGACTACTGTATAAAGAAAGATCTACACTTGCTAAAGCTCTCCATTTTTCCAGTCTACAGCCCCGTGTCACTCTATCACTCTCCCACAGACTCATAACTTTCATGGTTTTCAGAGTGGCTGAGCGGCTCTGCATGGGTGGCCTGAAGTGGAAGCTCTGAACCTTTGCTGGGGGAAACAACATCAGCCAAATGACTGAATAATTGAATGACCAAATGAAACAGCCTGCGCTGCCGACTGGATCAATAGACTCCACCACTCTCCATTAGGTATTCACTGCTACTCCCTCGCTCTTTCTATCCTCAATTTCTCTTGCGCTCTTTCTCCTTTCTTTCTTTGCCTTTTTGACATTGCCATTTTCACACTCCGGACTGGATTTGTTTTGTCTTTTTGCTACTGTCTGCACTGTCTTTTGGTCTTTATTCTTCTCCCTTTTTTACAGCGCTCTCCTTTTTTCTCCCCATCCTTTCTCCTTTTGAGTCTCTCTCCGTCCTAATCGCATTTTTCCGTTTTCTTAAGAAACCACCAGACCCTCTTGTCTAAAGCTGCAGAAACCAGACGTCCTTATTTAGAAGAATGCACAGTCTGATGTTTTAAATATTTGTTCTGCTTCACTATTTTTTATTACACTACACAATTAAATCACTCTCATGTATTTCACCGTTAACTAAAAAAATATATATATATCAGTCTGAGATTAATTCTTTACTTTTCCCATTGAACAAACATTTAAAAAGCTGAGAAGTCCATCTATTTCTGCAACTAGAGAGGGAGATAACATATAAGCTGTGCGGACAAAAAACAAAACTAAAAGCTACTTTTAGTTTGTTTTTTGTTTTTTTACCTAGTCTATGTATTTAGTCTATATGACAAGAAAAATAAATTAGGTTAGCAAAGAAACAATTTACATCTACTGATGAGAGTTTAAATAATACATGAAATATATTCTACTCCTCATTTAAACTTTGAGCTTTAACTTCATTTAAAAGGCACAATGTGCAACTCAAACTCCCATACAAAAAAAAATCTGACTTGGAGAGTTTTCAGACTTTTCTCTCTGCTCTGTGTGAGAAAGTCTCCTTGTCTTGACTGATTACCTATCTGACTCTCAAAGGGTGAGGAGACAGGCAATACTCGTGGCAATAATATCTGTGACCTTTTTATCTCACTACTGTCAGTAATATAAACAATCCCACCTTGGCACCAGAAGATTCGGTCTCTCTTGTCCGGGGCGTCGCACACTGGCAGATTTCTCCAGCATAAACCAAACATTTCTCTCCCTCTCATCTACCTCAAAGCTAGAAGAAAGCGGAGATGGTTTTTGGTGAAATTTACTGAACATGAATGTTTATTTTTCACTAAATAAAAAAGGAATAAAGCACACTGAGCTGATAAAATGAAAAGGGTTTAACTTTGTCAGAGGCCTGGACAACATGTCATCTTGGATTTATCGGATTCTGCTTGGAAAACTTGTTCTTGAAGTTCATGTTGTGTCAGCAACAGGCGCAAATCAGCAGCCAACACATACCGAGCCAGATGGTCAGTGTCAAGGATTTCTAAAGCCACATCATCTAACCTTAGTAAATTAGAACCAAGTCAACAGAAAAACCCTTCAAAAGTCTTTGAAAGCATAAGAACTCATCAAGCATCAAAACACATCAAGCATCAAGCATCTTTAACCTGTCCTAAAAATGTAAGTATGCGTTTTACATTTTTTACAAAGGAAACTGTAATTTGTCTCTTGTGATCTTAGTCTGATTCTGCAGAGAAATCAGTCTTGGGTCTTGCTCTCATGATGTTACACTCCTGACATGCATGCGTTAAGATACTCTGTACTTTATAAACTATCGCTAAGAAGTAAACAGCCCTGTTTCAATGCCAGGCTTCTGTGATGTCGAAATTGAAACTTTGATAAATAATTTAAATATTTTGTCACCCATATCATGTGACACTAATACTCTGTATTTCAGCTAGATAAGCAAATCTATCAGAAGAAAAAGATAAATAAAAGATAAAAATAGTCCAGTGTCTTGGCTGCATATGTGTGCAGACCCTTAAACTAACACTTTGCTGAAGCACCTTTTCATCCACTTTTCTTTGGCAGCAGGCTGTCAGTGTCCTACATCTTGACAGTATTTTCCCATCGTGTCCTGGCAAATTTCTCCAAATCTGACAGACTGCGATGACATCTCTTATCCACAGCACTCTTTAAGTGACTTCTGGTTTTCTGTCAGTTTTTTGGATTCTGGGAACACTGTAAATAGTAACATTTATTTAATTGAAAAAGAACAGATATGACTACTTGACATTGGTCAAAGTTTTGCTAGCACTCAAAGACGGTATAGTGAACTTTTAGCTGTGTTGTAAAGTTAAAAATGTGACTCATGTTTTCATTTGATTAGTAGACTGCATCTGCTTGAATGTGAATAGGTCCTGTCTTGTAAAGTGCCCTTAGAGGACCTTTGCTAGGAAAAATGCTGCTAAATGTGATGTAATTAAACTTTTACAGCTACTGAAGCTGACCAGGTTTGATCTTCATGCAACTTCCTCAGATAAGCTTTCAAATACAAAAAATACACAATGCGACAGCTTCTCAAACCTGTTCAGTCTCAAGCTTCTCTTTGTCGGGAAACTGCAATCTGGCTCGTCTTCACCACGCTTCCTTCATTCTACCCTGTCAAAACCCAGCTCTGTAAATATGCCCAGGGCGCGCATCAGAGATCTCATCTCCAGAGACATCCTCGTAGTCACTGAGGCAGAAAGGCACTTCTGGATTTCACAAGAGGGGTTAGCAGGTGACCACAGAGGTGGGTACAGAAATGTAATATGGATGAGAAGACGGTTTTTCTGTCCTACCTCTCTTTGAGCATCTTCTTTTATCAACCTGATTCGAGGAACAGTAACCACTGAAGCAGTGAATCACTTGACTTATAATAGATGATTTCCAAGAGAAACGAGTGGGGAGTTTTTGGTGATTTGTGCCAGTGCAGATGCAAACTGACTTTTGGTTTGTTTTGACAGAAGGTTTTGATAGAGTTTTGATTAAAGAAGCCCAACTTCAGACACAAATGGTAACATTTACTTGACGCAGGCTTGGATGTAATACAGTTGCAGTTGTGTGCTGGTGTCTGGAAACTTTTCTCTTTTTTTATCTTAAAAATTATAACCAGCACAAACATAGTGCAGTTGATTGACACCATATTATGTTTAGTAAATGTGAACAGGCTGCGCAAAAGTTTGACACCAATTTTGTTTAATTTGAGGACGGTGGGGGGACGGGAACTTCCCTAATGTGGGTTCGATGATTTTCTTTGTCAGTCTGAGTTGGAGCACTTTTTTTAAGAATACGTTCTGAATCTACATTCAAAACCTTTGTAGTCAACATTTGATTTGCTGCAAAGTGGTTAGATAGGTGAGTCATCTGTTTATTTACAGCATAAACTAATAAATAATTGTATTTTGATTTTTACATTGCTACAATTTACTCATTTCTCAGATACAGCACTAATAAGCAGCTGTAAATGAAAGGAATAAAGTCATAGCAATCATTTTAGAACAAAGGCGTTGTTTGTGACAAATGTATTGATTGTACTTCAAAGAGATTATCCATTCCCATCTCCAAATCCAGCCAGCAACCCAGCCTCTCAGAAATGAGATTACAGCAGCTGACTCATTACAGAATGCATGGTGTGTTTGTTCATGGTAAATACACCCTTGTGTGCTTAAATGAAACTGAAGGAAACTGTTGTTTTCATTCAATTTCTTTTAAAAAGTGTCTCAGGTGCATCATGCACAATGGTGATCAATACAGATATACGACATTACAGTTAACGTCTTTCTTGAAGCTTTCAGTTTGCGGTATGTATGCTTACGTGGTCTAATAGTGTCCAAGAAAACTTTGCTTTGAATCAGTTCTTAGAGCATTTTATGATGCAGTTTTATCATGAAACAGTTTTTCAATCCATAAATAATCACTGACACCTTTAACACAAAATCACATTTCATCAACAGGCCATCAACTTTATGGTCTAATTTTTTAATTTCTTAAAATGCTGTTTTTGCAGATGATTGGATATAATCTTGCCATGGACCTACTGCACACACATGTATTGCTATCACACCTGTCCTGACACACTACATGCTTCATGTCATTGCTGTGTTTGGCACTTAAGTGCACCAACATTGTCTCAATCACAGCGTGTCTTCAGGCAGCTTAACTTGCTGCTCTGTTCAAGTCCTTAACGTTTAATCACTTTATTCTGTGATGCATGGAAATAATAGATGATTATCAAGTGCTAATTCTCTGATCGAAGACGTGGAGATTAACAGCTCAGCTTTGGATGTCTTTCAGTGTTATCACAAAATTTCATTTTAGTTTTACTCAACAGCTGAAAAGCTTCTGTGAATATTTCTAATTTCTTAATAGTTTTACTTTTTTCTTTTTTTCTTAAAGCCTACCTACATGTCAGAGGCTAATAAGGTGCTAGATCGCCAACAGGTATCAAGTGAGAAAATAATCTAAATCCTGAGTGTAACAGCATGCTGTTGATACTGTAAAACCTTCTGTTTTAAAAGTATTTATTTGATATCAAATCCATTTAAAGGCTCGATACCGCCACATTCTGGAAAGGCAGAAGTCCACAAACTCGAAATATTTTTTTTCTAACAATGGTAGCAGGAATTTTGTAATAAATTATTTCCTAAGTGCAGGGTTGAGCGTGGAAGGTGACTGCTGAGGAGTGGAGACAGTTGACTGTTGGAGGGTGAACAGGTAGGTGAGGCAAGTGGATATCGGATGGTTTCAAAACCCTTTCCTCCACATGGAGTTCAGGAACTGGGCAAATGGAACAAGAAGGCATCAAACCTCTCTGGATGTAATACTTGAAGGCAAGCATTTGAGGACAGAGCGAGTTATTGAAGGTGAGTCACAGAAGAGTAACATCCTTAGGCATACCAAGGTTTAACCTGGAAATCCCCATGACCTGACCAGACAACCAGGTAATGAGAAAGAATGAGGACTGATCCTAAATAATCTGCTGCTGATATGCAGATTACCTGCAGGTGTACCAACTTTACCAAGGAGAATCAGCTCCACTGAAGTAGGAAGGAAGAAAAAAAATGAATCCCACCCACCAGCATCATAGCAGATGATGCAGGATCCTCTAATTTCTCTAAGCATTATGTGAAAAAATTGGTGCCGTTTTTATGCAGAACAATGAGAAACGCATCCATCTGCAAAGTTGCTGTTGACATTGATTTATTATGCAAAGCTATCTCAATCTACTGTCCAATATGTTCCTTCTCGTTTGTTTGACATCACAAATTTATGGCATTTGGGTAATTTTTTTTTTCTCATGTTTTTTCCTTCTGTTTACCTCCATCCCATTTAATCTAAACATAAAGATGTTGTGTGACCATAATAACTGTCCCCCCTGAAACACAATGACTGCTGGTGAGGATTAAACTTCCTCAACTATTTTTGCAATTTTTTTTCCAAACTCATTTGAGTAACTGAAATTGTTTCAGTCCTGTCATTTAGTTTACAGATGATGCTGAAATGTACCATCATGGTTTTCTTTTGCAGCCAATGAAAACTTTGTAGAAGCTAAATATTTTTAACTAGTCTGATGCATATAGTGACACTCTGATCAAACGGGGTGAATGGCTACAACAACTTATCTAAAATGTACTCATGAATCACTCCAAGTCTTATGTGTGGACAGAGTTCTGGTAATACTCTCATACAGAGTTATTGGTAAATATTTACATGTCTCCTTCCATGTTTACACCAACCTAACCTCAAATGAGGTTAAAATAAAACTAGAAATCCACACTTCAGACATCCATTAGGACAATGGACAAAAAATGGGGATCATGGAGACAGAAATCACATGTAGTGCGAGAGCGAATGGATAGAAATGGAGTTAAGAGACGACACAGACAGAAAGTCAATAAGTCATAACAGGATAGTGAAGAGGGATAAAGAGGGCATGAGAAAATTTTTAGCATGAGTTGGTAGCTTATTCTAGAGGATTTACACAGTAGGGGGTATATATATATATATATATATATATATATATATATATATATATATATATATATATATATATATATAAACACACAATCACAAGACTCAACACTTTGAGAATGAGGAAAAAACAAAACAACAAAAAAAATAAAACAGAAAAGATGAGCAAAGAACAAAGTTGCACTGCCAGAGTCAGCTTTGCTCTTCCCCAGGAGTCAAGCTCAGCCAGTGAGAGGGCAGCCATTTATCCTGTCCCATTACCACGGACACTGCTGTGAAATTGTCCAATAAATCAGTGTCTTGGAGATGCTGTGCTCCCCCTGCTGACCAGCTGACCGGCTAACTGACTGACTGACTGGCTCATAGCCTCTCTCTGACAGAGCTGCAGCTATAGCACACACACAGTCACAAATAGGCCAAACGTGGAGTACAGATATACGTCCATGAAGCACTTTGGGGCATCTAGCAGGCGTTTCAGGTCAATAATATGCAGTAGTCATCATCCTGGTCTTAACAGAATTATTCCTATACGAGACTTCAAAACTTCAGGGAATAACCTTCACACAGAAGCTAATCTGCCCTAATAACAGAATGTAATTGGTAACAAGTTTACATCCTACATATAAACTAGATGAGACATAATTTATCCTTCCATTATCCTAGCAGTGATTATCTTGATTATCTGTAAACTATTTGTGAATTACAGGAAATAGAAGAGGAGAAAGAGATTAGTGAGTACATAAGTGGAAAACAAATAAATGAGTTGAGACCCAAACTTGTATTAACAAAGAGAAAATAGAATCTGAGTAATTTATTGGATGCCAATCAGGTGGGATGTGATGTAATTTAAAGGAAATGTTCAGTCCTCAAAAAGAGTCCACTCCACAGAAAACCTCTGTAAGCCATATTGTTTTAACGTTATACAGTATATAGCCTTATTGTCTGCTGATATGTAGAATTTGGAATCAGATAGACGAGATTTATATCAAAATTTATTTTTCTGTCAAATTCAAGTGATAGGTCTGCCTTTATGCTGGTAGCGCTACTTACTTTAGCCATATGAGCATGACCCAAATGGCCAAGAAACATACAGATAAGCTGATATGATTTCAGGCACCTCATCCTCAAATGTGACCTGTCTGCTTGTAATTAGTGTGCGTCTAAAAAGGCAGTTCTAACCTCTTTAAAGACTATCTTGGTCGCAGCGTTTCCGTCAAAGCACTACAACTTAAAAAAAAAAAATAATAGTCTGGAAATACGGACAAATTTCAATGGACAAATTGAACTGATGTTGCTTAATTCTCGACCATGGAGGGAAAAAAAGCAATGGAGTGGTTAAAGCAACTGAAGTTTACAAAGTTGGAAAGGCAGATAAAAATATATCGAAAGAGCTAGGTTGGATAAGCAGTGTTCAGACACAAAGAAGTGGAAAATATGAGATTCTGTTGAGGGCAGACAAACAAAGTTTAAACACAACTACCTGGAAAATTATCCGATGTGTAAAAACAGCAGAAAGACTGCTTGGAACTAAATATCTGATACCGACAGGAATCAGAAAGTCTGCCGTATCTAGAATCTCATTGTTAAATGATTTATGAATGGCCTAGTCGCTTGGTTTGCAAAAAAAGAAAACATGATTATATTCTTGTATATTAACAAAGACTAAGCTGACTAATACATGAATGAGAACAGAATAAATGCCAATAGCCTACAGTCAAATTTTAATATTAGTCCAGATGGTACCATGTTTGGATAGCTGATAAATTAACTCTGTAGATTTTAAGTAAATATAAAAAAAAACAATGTTTCTGTATTCAAAGAGAATTTCAAAATCCAGCTCTGACGTGTGTTTTTATCTTAACGCGTTCTGTAGTGGGTTCACAGTAAATTAATGTCATAATTAGATCCCATTCTGACTTTAGCAGTGCTCCCTCTGTGCCATACAATTATTTACTGGAATTGTTTTCAGCAGAAAAAAGGCAATGTTGGCAATAAATGATTCAGTTTCTTCCACGTTCTTCCTGAGCTTACTAGCTAAACCTTTGAACAGTAGGAGGAAATTTTATTTCCAATGTTGTTTACCTGTTATTGTTAATCTTTTTATCTAGAAAGCTGTTACCCATTGTGTTTCTGACTGTAAGGCAGCCATACTCCCTGAATGCCTTCTTAACTCTGCTCGTCCTCTTTTCTACCTTTGTTCCTTGGTCTCCTCTCTATCTGTGATGTATGCTTCTATGTGCACTGTGATGACAATTTTACAGAGGAAGCCACTTTCCACAAGCACAGAGTCAGGCAATTTGGCATCCAAAACAAGTTTTCTCGAGCCTTAATCCTAGCAGCAAATAGAAATAAAAACCTCTTTGCATGCAGCACAAGATCCTTTGAAAAGTCCCATTAAATGTATAAAACAGACAAACTGTATCATCATTCTATGACTTTTTCTTGTGAGAGCAGTGTGCATCAGCTGGCGATGTTCTGTAAATGGTACCTTATTACAAATGTATCAAAGACTCTTACTTTTCACGGTAGTTCATAGCAATAATGGTGGGATCATCAGGCAGTGGGGTTGTCTGGTGATCCATTTGTGTGACATTAACTTGTTTTATCAAAATACACAACTATTCTGTAGTTGCTGTAACCTCGTTAGAATTAAGTGCTTCTATTAATTAATTGCAACCGCTGATAAATGTGCTCACGTTGAATCTTATGGACTTGAAACATTTTGCAGATGTTGGTAATCCATTTGCCTACTCATGCTCACACTTTTGTAGCTTTGATAAAGCTATTTCTTACTCATTTATGAAATAATGTCATTGGTCTGAGTGGCTTAGTCACTTATGATGTCATTAATGCAGCAGAGATTGATTTTGCCATAGAGTCATAGATGCTGTAATTAGCTTTAAGAATAAATCTCCAAAGTGGCCTCATTAACTTAGAAGCAGCACAATGACTCAGCTACGATTTAATGGCTTGGTGCATCAGGCTGCAAAGAACAGCTGAATGCATTTCATACAAACTTGAAGAGCATTTGATTTAAATGTCCCCCATTTAGCTGCTGCATTTGTGGTTGCTGCAGATTTAAGGGTCTGGAATACAGAGAAACATCTTAGTCATGGCCCTGGTATGAAGGACCGGTGTTTTTCATTGGCCACTGAAGCTGGAGTACTTTTCCTTCTCATATTGTCCTCATGCTTTAAGGGCTTGAATTCTCAAGGGACAAAATACTTGAAATAGGAAGATAAAATAATCAAATGAATTTGCAGGTTCAGCAGGAGACTTTATTGGGGAACCATGTCTGCTTCAAATCAAAGAGCTCTAGTGTCAAGGATGCTATTACCCTTTTTATTACTTTTACAAATCAATAAACAAAAGATTAACATACAAGTCACTTTTCAGCTAGATATAGAAACTTATTTTAAGTCAATAATTCCTTAATATTGATTAAAAAACACTAGTTCCACTGGCAGATTATTAAAATATTGAAAAATTGTCCTGTAATAAATAAAATCTGAGTGGAACTAGTACTTTTTAAAATAAACATTAAGGAATTTACTTGAAACAACTTCCTTTATCTTGTTAAAAAGTTACTTGTATGTTAATTTTGTCGTATTTCGAGTATATTAAGAAATCTGCACCTGTAACTACACAAAAATACTTTGTAAAATGTTGTTTTTTTGCAGTGCAATCTCCAGTTTCTTCCAATTTGGACCAAGAAATAACACTAAAATCATTGCAGTCCAATCTTTTAAACCTGTTTTCGTGTCCCAGGCTAATACTGCTCCAGAGCTAAACTGGACCCAACAAGGCACTCAGGAACTATACTTGTAGCTTTACAGCTTTTGTGAACATTTATACAAGCTGGTAAGCTTTTATCTTGATAAATAAACTTTACAATGTAACATTATTGGTAATGTAATTTGTAACTGGAACCTGGAAAATGTCCTTGTTTTACATAGGTTGAGAAATTGTTTGGCTTTCATCTTCAGCACAACTTTGGACAGAGAAATAAAGTAGCACTAAACTTTTCTTTAATTGCACAATGTTGTATACCCTTTATATTTTATCCATTTATAATTGCAAAGTGGAATCTAATGTGGGAAATGTACTCCTGAGAGGCAGCTTTCCCAATTTCTCCGGTTCCATGAACTCTCCTCAGTCGATGGTAATATCCATTGGCTGTAATGTAAATAATAGCTCTGGTTGTTGCAATTATATTTAGCCTAAAATAAACCTGTACATTTGTAATGGCATCAAATTGGGAATCATTTGTAAAGCTCAAAATTCACAATGATCTTTTCAATGTAACTCTTTTTGATCCATTTACTCTTTGTATTGAACATCATGTGTGAATGATTAAAATAATAGCTGTAATTTCATAGATGCATCTAAAATCAAAAGCTCTAATTTCACAAACCGTGTAAAGAAAAGATTGTAGTACTTTAGGTAACAAGATATCGTAAGCCTTTCATCCCAGATTGCGTTTCATTGTTACAACATGATGTAAAAGCTGACCCTTGTTAAATAGCACAGAACCAAACACCCAATCCAGTTTGAACCCTCAACTTGAAATGTCCTATTAAAATCTGTATTTTGGATAGGAGGAAATTCGAGTATTGGATAAAACCTGTGCTTGGGGAAAGTGCATCGGGCGATTGAATTAGTTTCAAAGTGACTTAAAGACAACAAGGTTAAAGTTTTGGAGTGGGCATCATCCAAGCCTGATCTCAATCTCACAGAAAGTTTGAGCAGATCTGAAAAGTTGTGTGTGAGTGAGGCAGTCTACAAACCAGTTCTATCTGTAGGAATGGGTCTGAACTTCAGAAAACTGTGAGAAGCTTGTGGAAGGACACTCAGAACATCAGTGTAAATACAAGGAATATAAATGTACATTACTGCATTTGAAGTCAGTTTAAAAAATAAGTAAAATATCAAAATCTCATTTCATCTGCTAGCTTTAGCTTTTTTTTCATATTTGTGCCATGTGGAATGGGGAGTTTCTGTGCAGCTACTAACTCTTCATAAATGTCAGAGGATAAACTGGGAAACAAAGAAGTTTATGCCAAACAGACATTTTCTGGAACAAAAATACTGATATCACAAAACCCTTTGTGCTGTTAGTTCAGTGTTCTAATGTGTCATGTTTTGATGATCATTTTTCTATCCATCCATCGCCAATATCCACTCAATCTTGATAGTTGGCTGGTTTAGTCATTGTGCAAGAGGAGGTGTACAACTTGGACAGGGTATCTGTCCATTACTGTGGAACACAGAGACGCACATGGCAAAGAAAGGACAGATTCATATCAGCTTCATATCAAAGTACCCCAGCCTGGGATTCAAACCCATGACCTTCCTGTTGCAAGGCACCATCCATCCATCCATCCATCCATCCATCCATCCATCGTTCACTTCTACTGCTTTGTGGGTTACCACATAAAATCTTCATAAAATATGAAGAAAAGCAAACAAAAATACTAAAATAAAAAGTCACAGATGATGTAACTTGCGCAGATGTTCTGAAGGCTTTTATAGGTGTTTTGGACTGGTGTATTTGAAACAAGGGCCACATTTGAAATGTGAGCAGTTGAGTACTATAAATGTTTTAAGACAGGGGATATACACACAAAAATGAAAAATCATCTGCAACTTCTGACCCAACTTTTTAATGTGATATGTGAATGCTTGTGTACAGTGTGCTAATTCACTGTGCACATCTATTCCAACAACAACATGTTAATTAATCAGAACTGCAGGCGAACTGACCCAATGTGAGTTTTTGATTGTTCAGCTGTGGACTTTGCTTTACGAATAATAGAGGGCACACTGCTACTGAAAGGTCTCAGTAATGTGTCTTTATGAGCCTGCGTTCTATTGCAGGAATAAATTCCCCGTTTGTGAGCTGAGCCGAGAACATTTAAGAATGCTTGTGTCAACACAGAGTGAGCTACAATGAATTTGAGGCCATTTTGGGGGCGAATGAGTCTGGTGTGCTCGCTGCTGGCAGTCTGTTGATGGCTTTGTTTTGTTCTTGATGGTTTCCAGGAGACATATGGTGCGTGTTATGGTCCCGACCTGCTTTGCCAGACCCATCAGTGGTGCTGAGCTCAAACTGCAACCGGAGAAGAGCTCATTCTGCTGTGAATGACTGCTGTGCTCACTGCCTTGACTCCTCTACAAGTGTGCGTGAGGGTGTGAGTTTGTGTGCGTGTGTTTGTGGGGGGGTAAGTCAAGAAAAGCAGATCAGATTGTAGCTATCTGTGAAAGTCAGTCCATCAATCAGTCTGAACTCTGCTCCTAAGAGACCCACTCTGCCGTGTGTGTGTGTGTGTGTGTGTGTGTTGCATGTGAAGTGGCTGACATATGTTACTGCAATCAAGTGTGCGTGTGAATATATATGCCCAGAGTAATGAGAATATCAGTAAAGAAGTAGAGTGTTTTTAATGTTAACATCAAAGGTAAGCTGCTGCCGCTCCCATGCTTTCCAGTCTTTGGAGCTCATTGTAGAGGAAACCCCGCCACATCTGGAGAAGTCATCACACGTATAGCGCATGTTTCCATAGATCCAGGAGACATGGACCACATGTAAAGCCCATAAAAGCTGTGTGTGTAGGCATCTGTTCTGAAAGCAACTGAGAGGACGTATACGAGCCGCAGTAGCTGATATTTGTGTCAACGACATACTTCCTAGGTCAATGGGGTCCTGACAGAGTGCGGGCTCATCTATTGGATGAGAAATGCATGGCTTTCCAAAACTCTTACCCTGTACAAAGAATCTCCAAACTGCCACCAGACAATTTATTTCAATAACTGTCAGTCTTGTCATCTGCCCCAGTGCTCTGGTCAGAAGAGGATCGATCTTTCTCAGTTGCTCTAGATTCTACATCGCTGAACAAGTCAAGAGATATCTTATTAGTAAAAATACAAGACTCTTAGATGTGCAGATTTGAATCAGACCCAACCAAACAGTTCTTAGTTGGTCTACAGAAACATTTCCATCACTAAGATGCTGGTGTGCCACGTCATAATGCCCAGGGTATCATCAGAATAATTTATGCGTGCTGGTTAATATCTAATATCTTGTGATATTAACCAGCACACACAATGAGACTAAATAGAACAGCAATTGATTCAATTTTTGTTATTTCTTATGGAGGAGCCTTGGTTACAAGAGAACAATTTGGCTGTAATGTTATATTTTGCTTGCAAAGAAAGACTATGATCTAAAGAAAAACAAACTACTACGGACCATTTCTTCAGTTAGTGTCAGCTGTAAGCCAGATGATATTTGACCAGAGTAAATGGCAAAGTGATTTAAATACAAAGAACAACCTTTCCAGATTTCTTAATATGACATACTTCACATTATTTCATATAATTTTACTCCGAGTTGATATTGTGTAAGTGGTACATCAAAAATTACTTACTTGTAGTTTTCCCATTATCAGTTTGGCACAGATGTCTAAACTAAAGGATCCGAACTTGACCAACAAATAGGTACAACAGCGGAAAAGATGGAAGAGGATTAATACCCCAAATTAAAACCTGCCTTTCAAATTTTGTCTTAAAATCTGTGAAATCCCCAATTCTTTTCTGTTTTCCCATCTTTAAGAAACTTAATTTACTTGTAATATGGATTTTGCAGTGCCAGCATATTTTTTCAGCACCCTTGCTCCAATGTTCTGCCAACAGGAACATTCACTAATCATTGCTGAGAGTGACTAGTTGATTAATCTTTGCAGTGCAGGAATAATGTTTTAGCTGGATCAAGTTTTCACAGCTTACAACTCCTCGATACGTTTGGAGAGGTTCCAGTCACTTTTTTTTTTCAACAAGGCTCTTCTCTCCAGATGTTATGGTAGAAATCTGAATGCATACGAAGCCTCTGGTAGAACTCCACAAATGTGTTTTTATTGGAAACTGCGAAGGATTTTGATTGAAACCACAGATGGTACAGGATATCCTCTTTAATACTGAAGCAAGTGAAAAACGGCTAGCCTTCCTGCTGCATTTTTCAGTCTACAGTAACGGTACACTGAGCGGAAAAGCAAAGCGACAGCATTAACTCTCAGCTGACCCTGTTTATGTTGAGCCAGCCGTCATATCAGTGGTACGCAGGGCCTGCAAACTGATTTCTCGGGGGACCTTTGTTCACGGCACAAACTGATGCTGTTGCTCCAGGTCTGTGACTACTGTAAACCAACTAGGTGTGAAAACACTCTGAGGAGGAGAAGAGCACAGGGTGCACCTGAGGGTGTTAGAGACTGATGAAAAGTAGAAGGCATGGGAAAGAGGAAGAAGGGATGGAGGAAGAAAAGTCCGTAATGCATCAGATGCAAAAAGGAAGCAAAGGAGATAGAGGGATACATGAAGAAAGAAACGGTAAAAAGATGTAGGCACCAAAGAAGTGTGAGCGGGAATAAGAGTTATGGGATGAGAGAGGGGTGGTACATAAATGAAATAAATGGGGTCAAAAGCAAAAAAAAAAAAAGTGTATTAGAGCGAGGGCAGTAGGGAGGTGTAACAGAATGCAAGTGAGACTGAGCGAGTATGTGTGTTTGAGGCAGATAGAGGGAGGAAAGAAATGGATCAGCTGCTACGTGTGTGAGGGAGAGAGGCTGAAAGGGACGGAAAGCATGTGAAAGAGATTTATCCACAACTGGGTTTATCCTGTCTGCTCACTTGGAGAGATAGCCAGTTATCAGCGACCAGAACCAAATTCTGCATTTCTGTGTAGTATGTTTGCAGTGTGTAAAAAATTGTGTAACTAGCTTTTTTTTTAGTGCATTTTCTTTCCACTACCAAGTACACCGAATTAAATCATATTGTTTGAAACTTTTTTTTCTCCAAACTCAAATTATATTTTTGCAGTGTAGACTGTTTTCACAGTGGCTGACTGAGAGCACTAAGCCCCGCCCCCTGTCAACATTACAGTGAATCACATTCAGCAAATTGTTAGAAGAAATTGCATGTTTATTGTAAGGAACGTCCTACTCAATATAGTGTTTGGAAAATGTGACATTAATTAATTAAATGATCTGCGATCAGATACAGTTTAGAAACTATGACCGATAGGTTTAAAGGGCATGCATCATAAAACCTTCCCAGGGAGTGGGGCTACAGGTGGGCTGGTGTCACATGGAAACTTAGGTGAAGCTAAGATATTGTGTGAAATGTAACAACTTTGGCTAGGAATCAAGTTTTAAAGCCTGATCCCAACCACATTATTTAATATTTATTCAATTTGCTAAGTATAAATCTGGAAGGATAAGAGTTTTCCCAAACAGAAAAAGTTCACAAGATGGCATATTGGTTGTTGTGCTATGGCTCCAATAACCTTCTTTGCTTCGAAAGGCACTGTAGATCAATCTCACAGGAGTGATGGTTTTATGCAGATCAAATGATATAGGTATATGATATTTGGATCAACATTTTTATTTGAAACAAGTTAAGGCTTCGTGCCAATATTTCAAAGTTTGAAGTCCGGTCACAAGCACATATACAAGCAAAAGCTCAAGGTTTTGAGATCTTTAAATTCCCACTGGCTAAAAATAGGTGTGGAGCGTTCCACACCTTTTGGAAAAAAATCCCTTATTTTTTGTTTATTTTGTTCAGTCATGTGTAACACGTATGTCTGATTTGTGTTTAAAATTTAACCCAGTTTACTGACTACTGAGTAATCCAAAAAGACAAATCATTCAGAATAAAAAGACTAGTAAACTGTTTTCAACAATTTTTCAAGCCTTGGGGGAGTTACTGTTTTTGGTGTTGCAGAATAAAAAAAACCTGATAACATCACATGCATCCTCTGCAAATATAATAGGTGAACTCTCACTGGAGCCAACATGAGCAAACTGCACAGGCTACAGAGATGGTTCCTCATACAAACACTTCCAGGAAGGAAACCATCTGTTGATAACAAGCTCTGCAATCACTCTTACTTTACCCTCACCTTCTCTGGTCTACCTCCAACTATCCACACAGAAAGAAATTACAGTTCAGCGACAAAGGGGATGTGCTTTGCTACAGTCAACTAACATTAATTGTTGTGTAAGCTATGTGCGGACACTTTAGTGATTTATACTTGAATTTAAGGGATTTTATGCTTAAAAGATTTATCAATATTTGTGAAGTGTCTTTGCAAAACAAACTCTGAAAATAAACAGATGGACTAGACTCAAACAAGAAAAAAGAAGAGACCAAAGAATAAACATACGGTCTAAACACAGCATTCCTAATTGTCTTGCCTGTTCCAGAAAAACAAAAACAATCAAGTGATGGATATAGATTAGCTATAGGTCAGTGTAAGACTCTGATCTTGATTTTTAAAAAATACCACAGTTTAACTGTACAATGTGTGACTCAGAATTTAAGTTACTGCCTCTGCAATACAATGCAAGCACATTGGAAGCTAAAGGACATTCTAAAAATTGACTGAGATGCATATGTAATCAGCTTCCTCTCGAGTCAATGCCATGTTGAACTAACTAATAAACTTTGAACATTTCACAAAGCAAAGTTAAGTTAAACGCAAAACAAAAACGTTTGACAACTGCAAACCAACCAGTTTATGGCCGTCCATCCTAAATGACAGACCAGACGAAGAGCAACCTCTGCCAGAGCTGCAGAGACCCAAAGTTCAGGTGGAGAGTCTGTTGCCAGGACAAAAGAAGCTTAATAGAAATGGAACATTACTGGTGTTTGATAAAAGAATGAAATATTTTTTCCAGAAATACAAAACTATTTACATGAGGTTGGCACAAAGTACGGAGCTAAATAAAGTGAAATCTGCAAATGCCCAAAGTGGCCTAAAATGAAACTGTTTGAGGTTCCTGTCAATCATCTTTACGATATAAAACCCTGAAAACATGGTGGTGGCAGCATTATCCTATGGGGTTGCTTTTCTTCAGCTGGCAGAGGGAAGCTGGTCAAAGTTGAAAGGAAGATGGATTCTGGTAAATGCAGGTAAATAATTAAAGAAAACTTGTTTGCACATCATCAAAAGACTTGAGACCAGGAGCTACGGGGTCTTTAAGACAGGAATGTGCTTTGACCTAAACACATACCATTTACTTTAATCAGGCAACGTCTGGAGTCAATTGGTCTGACTGGATTTTATGTAGTGGTAAAGAGAGCTGAATGCATATGTAGGACACACTTTTCTTCTTTGCATTAACTTTTTTTTAAACCAGTGTGATATTTTGCTCTGGTCTGTCCCATAAAAATCACAATGACATAGAAAAAGTGTGTTTATAAGGTGGAAAAATAAGGAAAATGTTGAAGTGAATCTGCAGTATTTGTGGGTTAATAAAAGCTTCTTTCTTTGTAGGCCGCATTAATAATCATCATAGCAGTTCCAGTAGCAACAGAGCTCATCTTGACAATCTGAACAAACAGTGGATATTTGCTATATTGAATCCTGAAATGGATTTTTCTTATTTGGGGATTCTTTGCATTCATATTTCAGCCTCTACATTTTGGACCACGTCTACTATCACTTTAACTATTTTCCTCTTTGTATGAATGTATTTAAATTCTCAAACTTAATAACATTTATTTAATAAGTTAATTTCCATGAGCTCATATCAATCCTGAAACTTCACTGTGGATGCAGTTCAGCAGTTAGTATTTACATTTTGCAGTTGATATGGGGCTGAATGAGCTCTGTTGAAGGGAGATTACTGATTAGTGGATGTGAGCCACAGGAGTAAATAGTAGACATATTACTTTTACTTTCAGTCCTGCTGGTTTCCCTGTGTGACTAGAGGAATATATGATTTTAAAAGTTTTTCACTTTATTGGATTTTTGTGCATGCCATTAAATAAGTAATTTAGATTTTTTGAAGGAATGTTCTGTGGAGTAGAAATTTACCAATTGTAGTAGAAAGAGATCACACAGTTTGTAGAAAAGAACAGTAATAGTAACAGTAACTTAAGCTGCTTATCAAATTGGATTTAAAATGACTAATACTGACAAGTTTGTCTCAGTTTTGGGTGATGTGGTGGCGCAGTTGAGCACAACCGACATAAAGAGGCCTTAGTCCTCGATGTGGCCGTCGCAGGTTCAAAGCCCAGCCTGGTGACCTGTCACATGTCTTCTCTGTCTCATTGCCTACTTTCCTGTATGAGCGCTTTCTGATAAAGGCCACTAGAACCCCCAAAAAAGTTTGTCTCGGTTTCCACAACAAAACCACTACTGCGTTGCTACATATAGTTGCACTTGTGGTGGCAACTGGTTGCATTATTAATTGATCATAACATGTCCAAAACAACTGCAAGACCTCAAAAAGCACAGAAATCTATCATCTTCAATGGCATGCAGGAGGAACTGACTAATGCAAAATTCTAAATTTAATTCCATCTAAATCACATGAAGACTCATCTAGCAAATAGGTATGCAAGAATGATGTAGCAAAACAAGAGAGGGAAGACATGTGGCAAAGTTCACCAGGCCGGGATTTGAACCTGTGAAGGCCGCTTGATAATGCTCTCTTTAGAAAGTTTAAATTGTTTTAAATATTTAAAATCAGCTTAAACAAGCCAAATTTTTTGACTAGCTGTTTGTCTCCCACAAGCTGTGGGGATTTATCTACTTTCTAGAACAGGAATGGGAAACTCCAGGCCTCGAGGGCCGGTCTCCTGCAACTTGTAGATGCATTTCTACTTCAACACACCTGAGTCAAATACTGAGGTCATTAGCAGGACTCTGGAGAACCTGACTGCACTCAGTTACTGGATTCAAGTGTGTTGGACCAGGGAGACAACTAAGAGTTGCAGGGCACTGGCCCTCGAGGACCAGGATTGCCCACCCCTGTTCTAGAATCACAGAGGAATTTCGCAAAACTGAAAAACCAAACCACTTTAAGAAGCAGCGCAAGGGAATATGGCAGATGTTTTTGCCATTGAGCTCCCTCTGCAGCTATGGGATGTAATATCTATTTTAAAAAATAAATAAATAAAATAAACAAGCCCAGTCTTAATATTGGACTTGATGCATTTTGAATTTGCTATTCTAGAGCAACCAGTGATTACAACATAACGAGTCACCAAAATGTCAGGCAGTAAGGTAAAGTCACAGAACGTGTCAAGAATGAGACAGTTTTATTTCTTTGTATACTAGAGTATGTACTTCAGAGATGAACCCTGTTAGATCACTCTGTGTCAACAGATGTCCTGCTGTTTGAGATGCACAAACCCAAGCATGTGTTGAAGATTAGGTTGAAGCTACATGTTTGGTTACTGACAGAACGAAAGCCTGCAGCAGTCTCATGACACCGAGGTAGGGAGTATTTGTAAAAACAACAGAGATTAAAGGGTGACAGTTCCACTTATCTTTTTAGCAAGCATACATATGTTAATTCCACCTCCTCACATGTAGGGATTTGCAGTTAATTTTGGTTCTATATTGTTACTATTTTATGTAAAATCTGCTTTTTTTCAGGGTTGAGCAAGTTCATCTAAATTTAGAGACGAACTTTACCATTTCCTGACAATGTTCTTACAGTAAAATATTATAATTTCTGCTCCTGTAGTATGATACTGATAGAAGTTATAAGAAATTTATCCAGTATTTATCTAAAAAAAAGCTTTCTACTCACTGTGAGTGAGTAGAGGTCTAAGCTGAGGGTTAACATCTCTGAGTTAATTCATCTCTTTTCCAGTTCACATCCTTATTTTGTTTCTTAACATTGCCATTTTATTTCCTTTAGGTACACAAGGACTCTTAAAAAATGGCTCTTTTAAATGTTTAAAAAGATAATGTGGCAGATTCTGCATACCCAAAAAACAGGTGAATGAAGCAAATTGAAAAGTACAAAATGGCTACAGAAAATGTTTCCTTAAGATATTCAACAGCACCTAAACTGTTTAGGAATGAAAAGAAGGAAAATATCCAAAATATGTTTAGAATGAACTACCACAGTACAATGTGGTGTTAACATCACTTGTGATGCTCTTTAAAACACAGACATGGTAGTAAAGGTAGTAAATGTTCATGTATTTCATGGACAAAGTTAATGTCACGGATGTTTCAACAATGTTATGGCCCGCAGAGTAAAGCTGCTGAGCATTCTAGTTGCTTTTAACTCAACGGGGTAAATTTTTTGTTTTTACATTGTTAGATAAAACAACACATTGCAATGTATGAAATGTGTTGGAGTGGAGAAGAATTTGCAGATTTCTCATAAGAGTCCTAAAGTGACAGGGGGAATTATATATAAAAAGGGGGGAGGGGTATCCTAAAAAAATAGCATATCATCTCTAGACATTCCAGTGTTTCCAATGTTGAACAATGATTTCTTTTTGCTTCTATAATCTAAATGCCTAATGACATAACGTATAGCATCAACTAATCACACCGTGAGTTTTTATAGTTGTGACAGAACAAAGTGGGAGCTGACTGGGATCGCTTTCAAGCAGCAGTGAGTCAGTAGAGGTGGCAGACAAAAGGATGGAAACATGCGTTTCCTTTAGAGCACAAAGCTTTCCACTTGGCAATACACAGAACCACTGGAGGATCAATCAAAAGTGTACTAATACTCCTGCTGCTCGCAAGACAAATAAAACAGCTCGCAATAGTTTATTTATTTTTTTTATAATTCCCTGTCACTCTCCCATCTTTTTATTCCCTCTCCTTACTTCTCCCCACTCTTAAAACATTGGCATAGAGCTCAGCCAAAACCAATTGTATTTTTGTGCTTTTAGCAGGCCAAGAGAAAGGACTGGTTTCTTTAAAGACGGGGGAAGAGACACACTTAAGAAGCAGCATTATCCTTCCTACAACCTTCAACCCGTTGGATCATCCATTAAAAAAATCCTGTTAATGAGCCTTAGGCTCTCTTGCATACACACTTAAACTGTCACTGGTGTCTATCTCTTTTTCTTTGTAAATCAAAGGTGTTTAGAAGTGTGGCTCAACTAATCACAGCAGAAGACCCAAGCATTTTTGTGTGATTAAAGTAGTAGTAGATTAATTAATTATTTGCCCCATATGTGCCAAAGACATTTTGGTCAATACATTAAAGACTGCTCTTTGAGTGTCTTTACAGCATTTGTGGTCAGAGGTTTACGTCCACTCATTATAAGCATAAATCTCATATATATTTGGGTCCTTTAACGATTTATTCTAAATATTCTCTCTCAACCCCTTAGCCGTCACGAGGATACCGGTTCCGATCTCCCTCATGTTTTTTGGGATAAGTGGGTTCGTGGGTCTCCACACCTCCATTTCACATTTTTATGGAGAAATCTTATATGCAAAAACATGTTTACATACACCCATTCAGGTGTTTTCAGATATGATGGTCTGCGGTTGCCACCAAAACAATTTATAAAGCACTTTGAACTGCCTTGTTGCTGAAAAAGTGCTAAAATTTCTTCTCCTAAAAAATCTTAGTACTGTGTCCTTATCGGTGATGTTATACGCATGTTTTTTGTTGCTATGGTTTCTTGGTTCTCTCCCTTTCGTCTTTTCTTTCTGCGGGTAGAAGCAGACTTGTTGTCCTGTACTCACTCTGTCCTTCTTTGCCTCCGCTACCCTTAACTCGTCTTTTTCCTCCACATTTCTCCCTTTCTTTCCAGCTTAATGTTTGGGTTGTTGTAGCATCATGGACCAACAACACCTTACATCACTTTAATATCACATCCTCATGATGAAACCTGGTGATGGGGATGGTTTTCTACAGCGAACATTTTGAAGTTGGTTTGAGTTTATGAAAACAATCGTGGAAGAAAACCTTCCACGATTGTGTTTGGGTTGTTGTAGCATCATGAACCAACAAGACCTTACATCACTTTAATATCACATCCTCATGATGAAACCTGGTGATGGGGATGGTTTTCTACAGCAAACATTTTGAAGTCGGTTTGAGTTTATGAAAACAATCGTGGAAGAAAACCTTCCACGATTGTGTTTGGGTTGTTGTAGCATCATGAACCAACAAGACCTTACATCACTTTAATATCACATCCTCATGATGAAACCTGGTGATGGGGATGGTTTTCTACAGCAAACATTTTGAAGTCGGTTTGAGTTTATGAAAACAATCGTGGAAGAAAACCTGGTTGAGACTTCCAGATGACAGGGATTGTCCACCTAAACCCTTTAAAATTCTGATCTGTAAATGTGCACAGCTACATGAATGTGTTAACTGATAGCAGAGGAACTCTGTAGCTCCTCCAGAGTTATAGTAGCCCCTCCTCTTTGATTAATATTTCTCTTGCAAGGCACTTGTCTCCGACCACAAATTGCTTTTGCTTGTCACCCGCAAGACCAACTTTTTATCTCCATCTGTGGTTTTAAAGGTTGCATTAGAGAATATTTCAACCTGACAGCTGATTAAACATCTTTGGTTTGCAAAGATGAAATACAGACACTTCAGCTCTCCAGAGAAACCAACCATCGTCTTATTTTCCTCTCACACCATCACTTTGTTTTTTTTTTCTGACAGACCAGATCTCTCTCTCCTTCATACGTAAAATTAATTGCACAGTTTGCCACGTTATAAATCTATTAATATTCCCCTTAGAGAAAGAGGTAGACAATAAATTGCATCCATAAAAGTGCCACACGGGAGGTGGAGTACAAGTTCACACACACTGGCAACACAATGTGGGCAGTTCATTAACTGGCTGTGTGACTGAATGTTGTGTTCATGTGCGTTTATGCAGTAGGATCTCTGCACATGATGGATTCAGACTCAGGTCGTAAATACACTGCAAGTGTAACTAACAGGACTACGGAGGTCACCAATGCATCCTGTGGGAGCTCATGGAGGTTAATGCAACAACTTTAGATTCTCAGGGTTTACATGTTTTTCTGATTTTAGAAATTTAACTTTGGTCTCTGTGATTGAGGGAAAAAAAGGATTAAAATTAGGGGTAGGGAGTAAGAAAAATCTTGCATTTGACTTGAGTTATGACAGAGTAAAAAATGTCAGTGAAACTTAGAAAAGATTCAGATTTTTGTAATTTGCGAAGGTTGAACAAGTTTTGACAGAAATCTGAACGTGCAAGATGGACAGCAATGTCTTCATAGGACTGACTTTCTGGTCAGACTCTATGAAGAAGACGGAAAGATGACTGACTTGCAAAACAAGAAGAAGTAGCAGATTACTCAGGGGTGATTCTCCAGGAAGTACTCTTTGGAGAATCTGATCGCTACAAACTTGAATCCAAGGAGATTAACTTTAGAGGATTGGAATATTTCCTTTTACTCTGGATCATTTAACTTGTCGGACCATATAAAGGCCTACTATACAATGGAAAGCAGGATCAATGATGTCATACAGCACAGAAACTCCAGTTCAGGTTAAGTTGGATAACACACTCCAATCCAGTGTTCTGGTTTCACCATGTGAAAGTGAGAGGTTACTTTGTCCGCAACACAAAGCTCAATGGTCGGGTTAACAGTCCAGGTCACCAACAAAGCAGGTAGGAAAGGCAGAACAGAACAAGAATCCATACGGTAGTAATCAGAGTCAAGGTACAAGAAGCAAGGTTCAGAGTCAATATCAGAGTAACTCAGAGCAGTCAGGGAACAGGCCGGGCTGATTGTCAGGAGGCATAAAACGGGTCAGATACACAAGCAGGAAGTCAGACATGGATCGCTCGAAGGTCATCACAAAGATTTCAACAGATGATCCTGCACTGAGTGAGTGCTGAGCAGAAGTTTATATAGTCACCACCATGGGTGGGCGCAATCAGCAGCCACCAAGAATGGGCGGGCCAAAGCAGTGGAGCAGCATGAAACATAAATAGAACATGGAAATCTTCATTACCAAAAGTTTGTTTTCAGTTGCTCATATTTGTGTCACCCTGCTGTGGTAGATTGTTGATTTCTCCAGGGTTTACCCCGCCTCTCAGCCATTGACAGATTGAGTTAGACACCAGCCGCACTGAAAGGATGAGTCAGTAAGGAAAATGGATGGCTATTTCTAAGATAAGCAAATTATTTTCCTTTACTGCCTATTAAGCAGCTGCTGTCTTAAAATGTGTCTAAATCTAGAAATAAAAACCTAGCCATGAAAAAAAAAAAAATCTGTTAAAAAATTAGATGCGTCTCTCATGTTTTCTTTTTAGAATTGTATGGTTTTACGCACTGATTGCAAACATTAGACAATTGCATTGCAAAAGCCATACCATTTTCTTTTAGCTCATTTAAGAAGTATTGCTCCCTACTATTATATGTAATGTGTGTTTGCTTATTGACTCATTACACGGTTACGCAAAAATAGCACATAACAGAAAATGTAATTCAGTCATTTTCAAAGCATCTAAAATCCTATGTCAAATAAAATGTCTGCAGTAATATCTGTGCTTTAAAGTTGTGATCAAACTACTTTTTAATGGTATAATCACAGAACGGTGCTGGATTGAGACAGACACACACACCAAGCAAATCTTATTTAAGGTTTTTGACCTCTATTAAAACCTTTGGAGCCTTGGCACGTGAAGCAGTGTGAACATAAATACAATATAAGTGTGTTAGTCCTGAGAAACCAATGCACCCTCACTGCAAGACATGGACTTTTCTATTTCTCTAAGACAGGTGGAGAATCAAAGTGATGATTTCAGATTTCAGATTACAACATGGGACAGGAGCAATGCATCATAGTATAACTAGTACTTAATTATCAGCATACTGATAAATGCTTAAAAATGAAAAATATCTTTGAGAATTATTCTTTAAAGCGAGAAGCTACACACTTTTGCTTAAAACTGTTATTTAAGTTTAAATGTTACTTCTTCAAGACATAAATTGTACATTTCTCAAACTTTTGTGTCTTTGTCATAATGACTGATTTTAAATAGACTCTGGTGCAGACAAAAATTGGGAACACATAGACCCAGAGAGGTTAACAATTTTATTCTGAAGAAGAGGTTTTTCAGGAAGGAAGGAGCTGCCAGTGGGAGAAAGATTAACCCAGGTGCAGTAGAGGAGGGAAGGTGAGTGATTAATATTATAGCTGGAGGTTGGATGAAGATTTACAGAAGAAGATGAGGAGGAGAAGTTCTTCTCGTAAACTGAGATGACAAATCTGTGGAGGCTGTAAGTAAGTTGCTTGGCAGAACAGGGCGAGTGTTCGGCTGGTGATTGTTTCCCTTTGTTTATTTCCAGGATGGGTCAGTGATGGAGAGCGATGGAGGGTGGAGTCAGGTGCAATGAGGAATACAGGTGGATGTTGTCATGGGAGTGGGCTGAGGCGCACCAGGAAGATTTTTGGAGAAATCCAGAGGAAGCGTCAGAGTAGTGGGAATGGAAACCGGGAAGAGATCATCTGGTGTTCCCATAAGGAATACTGATATGTCATGCATCCGCAGTGGCTATTTCTATTTACGATTTTTTTTTTTATTTCTAGATTTTTTAGTCTTTTTTCTTTTTTTGGTTTGTATACCCATCTAAAATTTGTTGTTTAACTATTATTTCTAACCAAACATAGAAGGCACACTTTAAATATGTTGAGATTAAAAGTATTTTTAAAGTAAACAGATTATGATGGACATTCTTCAGACTTGTTCAAGTCTCTTCTTTTTATGGTCACCCTACTATATTTACTGTCATCAAATATCAACCTACAGATCTACTTCAGACCACATCACATTCCCTCAAATACAAACCACTTGACAAAACTTGGACTTGGATATTGTAAAAAGCTCAGTGTAGTTCTTGATATTTATAAGAATATGACATTATGTAATAACATTTTTGACAGTTGCCTGTTGCTAGCAGCTGAACATATTTAATTTCAATGGTGTAAAGTGAGAGTTTTAGGTATATAAAACACAGTGTAAATAAATTTAGTCCTTTGTTTCCTGTTAGAAAGATGATATTTGTAGTATTGCAGGATAGAAAGTAACTTTAGATTATTAAATTATATCCAGGATGTACAGTGGATCATTCATTATTAAAATTTAGTTGGTGAACCCTTCAGCTGTGGTAATTAAAATTAGATTCTCAATGTTGCATGTGGTTGCACTTGATGTGTTTTATTGGCAATTAGAGTCAACAGACACGGTCCACATTGCATCCCCTATCTTACAACATTAGGAGCAGGATAGTTAGTAAGACTATGTGAAAAAAAAAATCAATAGTGCAATCACATGTTGCAGAGTAAGAATTTCTCCACCAGCACTGCAGCGAGTCAGTTTAGACTCGCAGTATCTGGTCTGTAAGAACTGAGCCACTGATGTACATGAAGCGCAATTTACACAAATGAGGAGTCCACACACTGCAAAAACTGACTGATCTGTCAGTTCTGAGGTGTGCTGTGTGAGCATGCTTCATCAGGTCTAAATCACAAGATCTGAATTTGGTGATTGATGGCTGACTCTAAGTGACTCCGTTTATTTATTTTTTTCTAGGCGTGAACGTGTGTGTCTGTGCGTGTCTGTGATAGAGGCTAAGGAGTGATTTGAGATGTTGTGCTGCTGAGAGAACTCTGTGCTTATCTGAAACACCAGATGGCCCTCCTCTCTGCTCACTCACTGTCAAACATGCCACGATTGCTTGGGAGGACCTAACAAAGATCTGCTTCATCAGATTGACATTTGTATTAAGCTAATAAACAATTGCATGTATATAGACTGCCTGGGTAAAATGCTATCAATAGGAGTAAGTGGTGGCTCTTCATTGTACAGTTGAGAATGTTATTGTTCACTTCCTTTGCATTTTCAAAATATTAATTTCAAAGTTTTAATGCAAAAAAAAAATAAAAAAACTCAATGTGAAGAGAAAACCACGAACAAGGACAAGAAGCATTGACTCAGACTGTTTAACATTTGGAAATATATACGTGCAACAACAAAATTATATTTTGTGCAAAGAAAAAGCCTAAATCCATTTTCTAAACCTGCTTTTTCTTACGGGGTTGCAAAGATTAGCTTCAAGCCCAGAATGTAACCATTTGTGAGGAGGAATACACCCTGGACAGAGAGAAAGAACTGGTGTGGTGTAATCAAAACATTGACTGAAGAAATGACAAAACTATATTAGCAGGAAATATGCAAACAAGATTGTAAAAAAATATATATTCAAGCAAAAGACAGATGTGTACTAAAGCAGTCTGTACAAAGAAAGCTGAAAAATCCCCAAAACAACAAAAGAGGATCACACACTTGAAAAGAAAAGGTCAGAAGTCAGAGAAGCCAAGGAATTCAAAAGAAAAGGTCAAATATGTTCAGCTCACGAACAAGTGAAGACAACGGGTGACCAAGTCTCACAGGGTTAAGTAACGGTGTGTGTGTCAAAGGCTTCAGACTTAATGAGAACAGGGCACTGAAGTAAGTGCTAAACCTGACTTCTCTGCTAAAGCCTCTGCATTGGAAAGACAGAGGAAGGCATTGAGATGCTGACTCTCAATGCATTCTCATTGACAGAGTAAGAAATATTACTCTTCTTTCTGAGAAGAAAGAGTAATATTCTGTTTCAATCTGAATTTGTGGACTGAATTGGATTTTGATTTCCTCAAAGAGGTTGGAAATCTCTTGGGGATCTTAAAACCAGGATGCAGCAATGCAATCGTGGTAAATGATGTGTTGGAAGAACTAGTTATTTTCTGTAAAAATGGGAATATATGTATTAGTATTAGAGCTGTCATACCTTTCTATAATTTCAGAGGAACAATGGGAGCATCATTGCATAGCTTAGTTGAGAAACCTTGGAGAAAATAGGGTTGAAAGGCAGGAAAATATTTAAATCAAAATACAATTCAATAAAAAAAAATCTTCATTTATCCCAGATGGGGATTTTACTAATGGATATTCAAAGAGTTGTTGTGGATGGTGATACTGTGAGCACGAAGAATGTACAGTAGCAGTCAATCTTCCAACCAATTTGACGGGGTCTCCAACAGAAAACTATTGCTGTCATGCATGATAGTCGTGGCATGCTAACAGCTCGATTTCCAGTAATCACCGACAAATTTCAGTTACAAGGCCTGGATGTCGCCTTCAGTTGTTGGACATCTCTGCTAATCGACCTCATTTTCTCATTTCTGTCTGGCCACAAGTTTGGAAAGCCAGGCAGAGAGATGAGAGTCAGGGTTAAGGTCCTTGCTCATTATGATGAATGGAAGAGATGGTTTGAAATTCCTCCTCCTCCTCTCTGCTCTTTAGAGCAGCATTACGTACTCAAGCCTCCTTTTCAATGTCTCTGAGATTTGGGGCCACAGTTCATGCTTTATTTGTGCTTTTGAGATGCTAATAAGCTGCTCCAAGTTGTTAAAACAAAAAAAAATTTCCACCGTTTTGCATCATAGCAACTGTTCAAAAGTAAAAGTTAGAGCAAAAATCCTTCCAGCTTCACAGCGCCCAAAACAAGAGGGAATAATTATCCAAACATGCAACACCTCAACAAAACAAACAAAAAATGTCTACAAAAAGGAAAAGACAGAACTAATGTAACCAAGATACTCCAACAAACTGCCACCACGCATTTCACAATATGACACAACACTGGCATTCATGACAGAATCATATCTATTGCATCTTTAGTATGATAGATATGGAACAAGTCTCGGTTACAAGTTGCCGAATATTTTTTGTTGCTGTGGTTGATTAAGAAACAAGCTCCTCCTCCGTCCCTACTTAACTCAGTGAGACTGACAACAGGCAAAGGAAAGGAACACAGCAGAGAAGATGTGCAGTACTTATTTAAAATACAGATGTTGAATGACATCCCCAGAGCTTTCCATACTGGCTTTATGTCCATGCCTATAATGCAGCGGTTTGAGAGGAGCAGTGTGTAACATGCTTTATTTGAAGTGGGTGGGCAGCGACTCGTCTGAGCCAAACAAAACTCAACCGCATCTGCATGCCGACGTTTTCTAACGACAAAAACAGTACAGACAAAGGAATCTGCTTTGGTTTGTTGCATTTTAAGAATATTCCACAACATAATTTTTTAGAACATATAAACAACGATAAAAGTCGAGGAAATCATCAGTCTTTTGATGATGGAGGTGCAGCTAAAAACAAGTTGTCATTTTTACAACAAAGTGCGTTATAACCATACCTGCCTACACTTAAGAAAACCTTTCCATCTGACTTTCAGATTTTCTCATTCCTACATCTGCCAAATTTCCTCTTGTCCCAACTTTTTATTTCATTTGTTTTCATCCTCTTTTTGTTTGAACTAAAACCTTGAGACCAGGCTTGTCAGCACCCTTTTACTCTCTCGGCTCATTTCCACCATTGCTCTCAACCCTCCCTCTGTGTCTGGAGTGTTTTCTTTCTTCTCCTTCTTGGTCTCTCATCACTCTGCTCCATCTTGATGATTTTCTTCCCTCCGTTTACTCCCACACTCTCCGTCTCCTTTTATTAGAAGAGAGGAAATGAATCGAAGGTGATTCTTTGATTGCTCCAGCATATGTTCAAGGCCTATAAATCTCTGTGTGTCTCACAGAAACACACACGCTTGTATTTCAGAAGTGACCACAAAGACACAGGGAGGAGGAGGAAGATGAAATGAGGAATAGGAAGAGTGAAGATTTGCGGCCTCACCCTTGCTACTGGCCCGAAGAGGTTTAGAGCGTACAATTTATCGTCATCGCGAGGCTTAGGAAGGTACAGTGCACTGAAAAAGTATTTGCCCCCTTGCATATTTCTTCTCCATTTGCTTTTTTGCCACTGTTCCTGGTTTCAAGTGAAATCAATTTGAATAAGAGGTAAATATTACCTGAGTTAATACAAAATGAAATCTTAAGATTACCATTTCATTACATTACGGAAAAAGTCATCTTAACCAACTCGACTCTGTGTATAAAAAGTAAGACCCCTTAAACAAGATATTTGGTTGTGTCACCCTGATAGTGACAGCTCCCCACTAATTAAGCAAAATGTTCTTTGTTGCTATGAGGGTATTTGGTACTCTTTGCTAAATTCTTTTAATTCAGCCACGTTGGAGCGTTTTCAAGCAGGAATGGGTCCCTCAATTGGATTGAGGTTTGACTAGGCCACTCCAATAGCTTGAGTTTTTGGAACCATTGAGTGGGGGACTTGCAGTTGTGTTTTTAGATCATTATCCTGCTAGATACCTAAAGTGTGCTTGAGGTGAAGGTCAAAAACTGATGGCTGGACTTTTTCATTCTCGTGCCTCTGATAAGAGACCAGAATTTATGTTTCCATCAATTGTGGTAGGTCATCCTAGTCCTGAAGTGGAAAAGCAGCCTTACTACCTTCACCATGTTTGAATCTTGATATGGTGGTGTTTTCCAAAATGTTGTTAGTTTTACTCCAGATGTAACAGATTATAAAACGTCCAAAACATTCCTCTTGTGTCTTGTCTGTGGGCTTGTTTCTCTGGCCATCTTCTTTTCATCCCACAATTAGCTTTCTCTGCGGTCGCAAATATTAAAGCTTAATCCTTGGTTCATGTCAGTCAGTGTGAATTAACATTTAGGCATCAGTCAAAAAATAAAACAAAACTTAAGTCGCAAATTAATAAATCACAACACCAGCCAAACAATTACTAGGCCCATAATTAACCCTACTGCTGTTTGTATTTGCTCAGGATGTGTGAACAAATACTAAAAAAGGTCAACTTTTGATCATCAAGATAGGAAAAAAAAATGTAAAAGCAGAAGAAATCTTTAAGAGTGTACATTTGTAGCACTATATACTGCATGAGCAAATTAGAACAGTGACACAAAAGTCACGAGATGCAGCATGCAACATGCGTCACAAACACTTTGAGGCAGTTTGGAAGCTGGTAATTTCAGAAAAAGGATGAGTCGAATCGCCTCAGACGTCGCAATTTATCCGTTAGCGAGACAATCTGAAAGATTGTCTCACTAACGGATGTTTATGTTCCCCCAGAACATAAACTTGTTTTAGATGACAACTCCATCCTCATTTCCACACACTTGCTTTTTTTTTTTTTAAACTCAAATGCACAAATTTGTTTGAAATGCTAAAAAACTTATCCAGTAGCAGTTTTTGCTGACTGATGTTCACTTCATAGCTCTCAGCACATAATGAAACATGGACTTCTTAGGGGAAAAAAACTAGTCTGCAGAAATGTCTTGTTTGAAGAAAATTGTCTGAAGAACAAGATGTTTCTTTTTTAGTAGAAGCTATAAGTGTGTGTGTTTTCAGGGCAAACATCCTGCTTTCATTGTCAAATTTGTGGACTCGGGTTTGTCCCTGTTTTGTGCAGGTAACATACACAGCTTTATGTTGGTGTGTAGATAATATTCTTGTATTAAATGGTGGGGAAAATTTAGGAAAAGCTAAATTAGTTTCTTGAACACAATTTAAATCTGGTTGTCAGTGTCCAACCCTGCGTGGTCCCTTTATAGCCATCTAGTGGAGCTGAATAGACCAGGACAACACTCCTTGGATGATGAGGACTCAGCAGCTCATTTTCTGGCCACGCGTCAAAGCAGTCCATTAACACGAGAAAGGCAAAAACCTCTGCTTTGAAAGATTGAGTTTAGGTCTTCATTGTGCAGGCAGTTATAAGATCCCTGCATACACAAACAGATGATCTGGATTTGGTTCTTTAAAATTATGGTGGTTTTCTCTTACTTGTTTCAAATATTTAAATACTGTTCCCTCAGGGCAAATGTCACTGAAAACGCATAAAGAAGATGGCAAGTGAAACAATCTAAACAAATAATTGTAATTGAAAATTTGTTAGGGCTTATCAAATGAGACGTGTGTGTCTGGTTTCAACATTTTGGCTTAGGCTAAAGTTGTTGTTATGCTAAAATTTCAAGCTCAATACAAATGCTAAGAAAAACAATCTAAATCATTTTTGATACCGCAATACTTTTTGGAGGAAAAGGGTTCTTTTCAGCTTAATGCAACAAACATGAATACAATGACAATTTTTACTTGACAAGAAAAAATAAACATAAAACATATGTAATTTAAAAGAATCACTTTTCTGCTTTGAAAACAGTAGAGAAGATAACATAACTTTTAATGTTCATGTACTTTATGGAAGGATATACAACTTTGAGTTCAGCCAATATTTGATTTTATTATAATTGCGTATCTTTAGTGTGCCACTGTGTGTTTTCATTTAATGTTGATAAAAATAAATATTAGTGCTGAGGGACAACTGAAGTATCATTCTATACTAAAATGAATTGTGTTGCAAAACAAACATGGATCAAGAGCATACAAAACATTTTTTTACTGAGTAAAGAAGGAACTGTTCCTTGCAGATGTAATCAGCAGGAGCCCTGTGGAATTTCTGTCTTACAGAAATTTTCAGGTTTTATGTTTTCTTTGGTTATAAACTCCTGCAGCACCACTAGATTGCATTGGTTTGTTTTGTTGCTTCATAGTTCAGTAGCCCACTGAATCTTCAGCTAATCATTTTCCTGTATTAACAGCAAAACAGAGCATAGAGTGGTTAAAATTTTTGCAGCTCAGAAGCGGATCTCGACAGCGCTCAGACTGACTTACACCATCAATTGAAACAGATAATGTTAGCTTATATCTGCTGAAAGATTTACTACTTTATTGTTGCAGATGAATAAGCTTTACTAACATTTATAAGTAGTTTTCAAGCATCACTGTTGTAGTGATAGCTGGAGGAAAACATGCAATAATGTGGGCAAATAAAATGGGCCTTTATGTATTGAAAACGCAGATGCAAAACCTTTAGTAAAATCAAAAATGTAATCAGAACTGATGAATTTGTACCAAATATAAAAATAAAAATATCAACACCATTTTTTTTATAACTATAGCAATTTCAGTCACACTTTCAGTCCATATTAATCCATCACACTTCAGCCAGGGATTCACTAACATAAAATCAACCCCAAAATAAATTGGTACAGGCTAATTCATGTTTCGTTGTGTGGGAGCCAAAAACAAACTCACTGAGCAATTAAATAACAAGCTTGTGCGGTAGTTAATTTTGTACTCACAAATTCTTCAGCGTTCTAGATTGGATCCGGAAAAGCAGATGTGGCTTTTGCAGCAGGTCCAAAGAGTAACTCCTGGTCCACTCTACACATTAACAGCTCTCAGTCCTTAGTCAGACTCACTTTCTTCCTATATGGTGCCATGACGAGTTTAACGAGCAACTAATATTATAATTTGCATCTAAATACACAATAACACGACGAGCTGCTACATCGCTCTAGCATGCTAAAATGCTAGCTGCACTTAGCATTCTTTCCTTCTGTACACCGCATCGTTCTGAAACAGCTTAAAACATACAGACAAAGGCATTTACCTTTTATGTGTTTTTTTAAGTCCGTTATAGTCGGCAACTCTGCATTGATTGGACAGCTTTAGTCTGTTATTGTCCCACATCTGCTCCACTGTGTACTTTAGCTTGTTCGGTTCGCACTTCGCACACTGACCTACCTTTCAAGTAGCGTACCATTAGTCCCGCCCACTCCCATCTGGTTGGGCAAAGCAAAATGCTTCATCCAATCAATGCAAGGCAAAACAGAAAAAGATTGACATTTAGAACAATCAGGGATGTAACATTCAAGGACCATAGTAAAAATGACAACGGCCTGTTTCAATCTGCTTAAACATTTTTTTTGTTTAACAGGTATGAACTACTGCGACGACTGGCGACCTGTCCAGGGTGTACCCCGCCTCTCGCCCGGAACGTTAGCTGGAGAGGCACCAGCTACCCTCCCGATCCCGCTAAGGACAAGGGTGTATAGAAAATGGATGGATGGATGGATGGATGGATGGATGGATGGATGGATGGATGGATGGATGAACTACCTACTTTCTCTTGGTCATCTTATTCAGAACTACAGTCTGTTGACACACAGACAAGGTTTAAGATGGCTCTTAAACCTTATGCTATGACTCCAGATTCTTATAAATAGTTGTTTTTCAGCTATCAAATCCTTGTTTGACCCAAAATTTCTTACCTACCCCTTGTATTTATCTTTATGTGAACAACTCCACAGCTAAGCAATTTAATTAATTGATATCTTGGGTGAAATTGTTTTCGAATTATGGAGAGTTATCTCATTAGTTTTTGGTAATGCAATGAACGGGACAAACTCTTTTAAAGTAAATATTAAACAACGCATTGTTTTGACAGGGATTTTTGTACCTATATGTGGGCTGTGGTGATTGGAAAAGTCCAGGACGTGGTGTAGTGTAAAGCCACTTGCTTCAAAGAACACCTAATCACACTGCAGCACTGAGTAAATATCTAATCACACACACTGAGCTGCATGAATGCGGATGCACATGCTAATGTGTTTATCACGTACACACACAGTCCCGCAGCGACTGCTTATGTGCCAGTACAGACTCACACACAAAGACGTACTGACATGTATGTGATATGGAGGTGAAGCTCCATCTTTTTCCACTTTGGTCAGACTTGGCAAGGCAGGCGCCAACCCCCCAACACACACACATCTTCTCCTATCTATCTCAATGCCACGCCTCAACAGATTCAATCAGAGTGAAGACTTTGTTTTCCCCCCCATCTCGTCTTATTTTTTTAATCCTACCTCACACAGAAACAGACAGACACACGCACACACTGTTATGTTTTTATTGGAGCCAAGTAAGTACAGTCTTAATGTTTCCACGAATCTCACATTGGAACTGAATATAATAGTTTGCTTTGCAAATGTTTATACATATATATATATATATATATATATATATAAAACCACACAACTGAGAAGGAAAGTTGATGAGGTTCAGAGGCACGCATGAAAACTAGGAGTTCAGGGATGAAATTAGCACCATAATGAACAGGTCTACTACTGCCTCATAAACCACCACCAGTTGATAAATATAGTCGGGTGGGTTTGTGCATTAGAGCAGGTGACAGGAAAGCTGACTTACTATGGCTGCAGCTGCTCGGCCCAGCAGATCTATCACGCATCAGATGCAAGACACGCTCTCACCCTCAATTTGTTTCAGTGCTGTCTTAACTGAAAGTTATTAAGTCATCCCTAAAGTTTAGTAATAGGTAAATCCAGTTTGGGATGTTTTTGATCAACGATTTTTGAGGCATTAATTTTTGTAGAAGTAAGCTGTTTGTCTGAGGAGCTAATTGTCAGCTTCACTAAATATAATTTGCAAACATTTACCTCCTTAGTCTACGGCTTCAAACAGCTTACCGTAAATCTAAAAGAATAAAATAAATATGCTGTCATGTTAAAATAAGCTATTAGTATTTTTTTAATCATGACTCAAATGCCCTATGAGTTATTCGCAGAAATTACCTGACTTGCAGCAAACTGATTAAATATTTCTCAGTGCTTTAAGCAGAAAAGTTAATGCTGGTTTTTGTAAAGGTAGGTGTATTTTTTGAAAAGGGTAAAAGACTGAACTGTTGCCAGAAAAATAAAATGTCATTTCTTGCCTGCTGGCAAGATGACATCAAAGTTCTTTCAAATCCATTATTTTCAATGGCTTCCTGCTGTATATTCCGTCCATAAAGCTCCTACCTTTTAGACAAAATGGGTTACAGGGAAGGTGATTGAAGTTATCCTTCTGCATGCGCACTAAATAATAGTCGATGAGAATAGTGGTTTACATAGTTTTTGAACTGCTGTGGAAATTGTAAGCCCAGCTTGGACACCACAGGCTTTAGATGAATTAAAGTCATGAGAAGTCACATTCGCTGTTTTTCACAAGGCATGAAGGAGACACAGGAAACCTGTGAAACAGATGCTCTGGTCAGATGAGTCTTTTTAATACTCTTTGCACTATTTTGCAATAGGAAAATAGTACAATACCAAATTTGACCCTTTTGACTTTTAGCAGAGCAGAGTATGTTAACATCGTGAAAGAACTACTCAAAATTTATGACACACTACCTGCAACAGCAAAATATTCTGTCATCAGTATATCAACTGCTGTTTTTATACATGAGGATTTAGAAGTTATATTTTGCAGGGTCTTTTTTTAATTAATTTTCTTTGTTAACTGCCATTTTCAAATTATTGTAACTGTGTTTCCAAATATTAACAAAATGCGTTCTGTTCAGTAGACTTGATTTGAATAGTTCACAAACCACATTCTAGCCAGTAGTCTTATAACATTAGCTAAAATATTGTAATTTAACATGACTGACAAAATGGTTTAGTGTTAGATCTCCAGTTTTCTAGCCAGGATTAAAGATAATGATTATCTGTGTCCTTTATGGTAGACTGACACAGATGGGGCTGAATGGTGATAAAATATGTTTTTATCCCTCAGAACAGCCAGAATGCATTACTATGGGCTCAGATGCTGAACCTGCTTTTCTGACTCTTTCTTTTGATAGCAGCTAACTGAGAGATATACCAAATTCACAGCCTCCAGGCAACCAACCTTACAGGTGGGGCCCTCAAATATGGCTTCGGATTGACTAATTAAAAAAGAAAATCCCATTTAAAGCGCCGACTTTTCATATCTCAAAACTGGTTTGAAACGCTTGATTCAATCCAAAATTCAAAAATCTCACCTGAGGCAGCAAATATTACAGAGTGCCTGAGTCTCAGAGTCTAAATCCATCTGTTAAGTGTGAATGGCTGAGGCTTCTGCAGCCTGCTTGAGCAGAGCAGAGCAAGGCATATTGTGCAGTTAGGCCAATGTTAAGACAAAATGAAGATGTCCTATCTTATTTCTCAATGTACTTCAGGTCTTTGCCCAAGACCACCACATGCCTCATGTTTCTCTGATTTCCCTTCCCCCTGTCCTGTGTGGTTCTTTTCCTGCCTATTGCCAGTATAAACTGTGCTGTGCATGACTGGCTTTTATGCGACAGTCCTATTTTCCACAGGGCCGAAAGAACACACTATTAAAGTGTCAGGAGAAATCAGTCTACCTATGCAGCTCCCACAATAAACAAGCATTGCACTTCGATTTCATATTCAGTCCTTGGATTTTTCAGCAAGTGATAACTTCATCCATCAGCGTGTCGTTCCCTGTTGAGGTTTAATTCCGTCTGTGTGAAAATCCTTGTAATTTGTATATTTAGTGGAGAAAAACCATGACCACTGTTACGTCTCGTTCAAAGGGACCAAAACTTTTAAATGATCTCCACAAAGACTTTGACTGGATTCCAGCAACATTTTGTGGGAATGCTAGATTTCTAGTTGTACAAAGCTGGTACAGACCAAAAGACTTGTAGTTCTATTGGATGAAAAAGTGGTTCTACAAAAGTATTGACCAAGAGCTGGTGTCACATGGAAACTTAGGTGAAGCTAAGATATTGTGTGAAATGTAACAACTTTGGCTAGGAATCAAGTTTTAAAGCCTGATCCCAACCACATTATTTAATATTTATTCAATTTGCTAAGTATAAATCTGGAAGGATAAGAGTTTTCCCAAACAGAAAAAGTTCACAAGATGGCATATTGGTTGTTGTGCTATGGCTCCAATAACCTTCTTTGCTTCGAAAGGCACTGTAGATCAATCTCACAGGAGTGATGGTTTTATGCAGATCAAATGATATAGGTATATGATATTTGGATCAACATTTTTATTTGAAACAAGTTAAGGCTTCGTGCCAATATTTCAAAGTTTGAAGTCCGGTCACAAGCACATATACAAGCAAAAGCTCAAGGTTTTGAGATCTTTAAATTCCCACTGGCTAAAAATAGGTGTGGAGCGTTCCACACCTTTTGGAAAAAAATCCCTTATTTTTTGTTTATTTTGTTCAGTCATGTGTAACACGTATGTCTGATTTGTGTTTAAAATTTAACCCAGTTTACTGACTACTGAGTAATCCAAAAAGACAAATCATTCAGAATAAAAAGACTAGTAAACTGTTTTCAACAATTTTTCAAGCCTTGGGGGAGTTACTGTTTTTGGTGTTGCAGAATAAAAAAAACCTGATAACATCACATGCATCCTCTGCAAATATAATAGGTGAACTCTCACTGGAGCCAACATGAGCAAACTGCACAGGCTACAGAGATGGTTCCTCATACAAACACTTCCAGGAAGGAAACCATCTGTTGATAACAAGCTCTGCAATCACTCTTACTTTACCCTCACCTTCTCTGGTCTACCTCCAACTATCCACACAGAAAGAAATTACAGTTCAGCGACAAAGGGGATGTGCTTTGCTACAGTCAACTAACATTAATTGTTGTGTAAGCTATGTGCGGACACTTTAGTGATTTATACTTGAATTTAAGGGATTTTATGCTTAAAAGATTTATCAATATTTGTGAAGTGTCTTTGCAAAACAAACTCTGAAAATAAACAGATGGACTAGACTCAAACAAGAAAAAAGAAGAGACCAAAGAATAAACATACGGTCTAAACACAGCATTCCTAATTGTCTTGCCTGTTCCAGAAAAACAAAAACAATCAAGTGATGGATATAGATTAGCTATAGGTCAGTGTAAGACTCTGATCTTGATTTTTAAAAAATACCACAGTTTAACTGTACAATGTGTGACTCAGAATTTAAGTTACTGCCTCTGCAATACAATGCAAGCACATTGGAAGCTAAAGGACATTCTAAAAATTGACTGAGATGCATATGTAATCAGCTTCCTCTCGAGTCAATGCCATGTTGAACTAACTAATAAACTTTGAACATTTCACAAAGCAAAGTTAAGTTAAACGCAAAACAAAAACGTTTGACAACTGCAAACCAACCAGTTTATGGCCGTCCATCCTAAATGACAGACCAGACGAAGAGCAACCTCTGCCAGAGCTGCAGAGACCCAAAGTTCAGGTGGAGAGTCTGTTGCCAGGACAAAAGAAGCTTAATAGAAATGGAACATTACTGGTGTTTGATAAAAGAATGAAATATTTTTTCCAGAAATACAAAACTATTTACATGAGGTTGGCACAAAGTACGGAGCTAAATAAAGTGAAATCTGCAAATGCCCAAAGTGGCCTAAAATGAAACTGTTTGAGGTTCCTGTCAATCATCTTTACGATATAAAACCCTGAAAACATGGTGGTGGCAGCATTATCCTATGGGGTTGCTTTTCTTCAGCTGGCAGAGGGAAGCTGGTCAAAGTTGAAAGGAAGATGGATTCTGGTAAATGCAGGTAAATAATTAAAGAAAACTTGTTTGCACATCATCAAAAGACTTGAGACCAGGAGCTACGGGGTCTTTAAGACAGGAATGTGCTTTGACCTAAACACATACCATTTACTTTAATCAGGCAACGTCTGGAGTCAATTGGTCTGACTGGATTTTATGTAGTGGTAAAGAGAGCTGAATGCATATGTAGGACACACTTTTCTTCTTTGCATTAACTTTTTTTTAAACCAGTGTGATATTTTGCTCTGGTCTGTCCCATAAAAATCACAATGACATAGAAAAAGTGTGTTTATAAGGTGGAAAAATAAGGAAAATGTTGAAGTGAATCTGCAGTATTTGTGGGTTAATAAAAGCTTCTTTCTTTGTAGGCCGCATTAATAATCATCATAGCAGTTCCAGTAGCAACAGAGCTCATCTTGACAATCTGAACAAACAGTGGATATTTGCTATATTGAATCCTGAAATGGATTTTTCTTATTTGGGGATTCTTTGCATTCATATTTCAGCCTCTACATTTTGGACCACGTCTACTATCACTTTAACTATTTTCCTCTTTGTATGAATGTATTTAAATTCTCAAACTTAATAACATTTATTTAATAAGTTAATTTCCATGAGCTCATATCAATCCTGAAACTTCACTGTGGATGCAGTTCAGCAGTTAGTATTTACATTTTGCAGTTGATATGGGGCTGAATGAGCTCTGTTGAAGGGAGATTACTGATTAGTGGATGTGAGCCACAGGAGTAAATAGTAGACATATTACTTTTACTTTCAGTCCTGCTGGTTTCCCTGTGTGACTAGAGGAATATATGATTTTAAAAGTTTTTCACTTTATTGGATTTTTGTGCATGCCATTAAATAAGTAATTTAGATTTTTTGAAGGAATGTTCTGTGGAGTAGAAATTTACCAATTGTAGTAGAAAGAGATCACACAGTTTGTAGAAAAGAACAGTAATAGTAACAGTAACTTAAGCTGCTTATCAAATTGGATTTAAAATGACTAATACTGACAAGTTTGTCTCAGTTTTGGGTGATGTGGTGGCGCAGTTGAGCACAACCGACATAAAGAGGCCTTAGTCCTCGATGTGGCCGTCGCAGGTTCAAAGCCCAGCCTGGTGACCTGTCACATGTCTTCTCTGTCTCATTGCCTACTTTCCTGTATGAGCGCTTTCTGATAAAGGCCACTAGAACCCCCAAAAAAGTTTGTCTCGGTTTCCACAACAAAACCACTACTGCGTTGCTACATATAGTTGCACTTGTGGTGGCAACTGGTTGCATTATTAATTGATCATAACATGTCCAAAACAACTGCAAGACCTCAAAAAGCACAGAAATCTATCATCTTCAATGGCATGCAGGAGGAACTGACTAATGCAAAATTCTAAATTTAATTCCATCTAAATCACATGAAGACTCATCTAGCAAATAGGTATGCAAGAATGATGTAGCAAAACAAGAGAGGGAAGACATGTGGCAAAGTTCACCAGGCCGGGATTTGAACCTGTGAAGGCCGCTTGATAATGCTCTCTTTAGAAAGTTTAAATTGTTTTAAATATTTAAAATCAGCTTAAACAAGCCAAATTTTTTGACTAGCTGTTTGTCTCCCACAAGCTGTGGGGATTTATCTACTTTCTAGAACAGGAATGGGAAACTCCAGGCCTCGAGGGCCGGTCTCCTGCAACTTGTAGATGCATTTCTACTTCAACACACCTGAGTCAAATACTGAGGTCATTAGCAGGACTCTGGAGAACCTGACTGCACTCAGTTACTGGATTCAAGTGTGTTGGACCAGGGAGACAACTAAGAGTTGCAGGGCACTGGCCCTCGAGGACCAGGATTGCCCACCCCTGTTCTAGAATCACAGAGGAATTTCGCAAAACTGAAAAACCAAACCACTTTAAGAAGCAGCGCAAGGGAATATGGCAGATGTTTTTGCCATTGAGCTCCCTCTGCAGCTATGGGATGTAATATCTATTTTAAAAAATAAATAAATAAAATAAACAAGCCCAGTCTTAATATTGGACTTGATGCATTTTGAATTTGCTATTCTAGAGCAACCAGTGATTACAACATAACGAGTCACCAAAATGTCAGGCAGTAAGGTAAAGTCACAGAACGTGTCAAGAATGAGACAGTTTTATTTCTTTGTATACTAGAGTATGTACTTCAGAGATGAACCCTGTTAGATCACTCTGTGTCAACAGATGTCCTGCTGTTTGAGATGCACAAACCCAAGCATGTGTTGAAGATTAGGTTGAAGCTACATGTTTGGTTACTGACAGAACGAAAGCCTGCAGCAGTCTCATGACACCGAGGTAGGGAGTATTTGTAAAAACAACAGAGATTAAAGGGTGACAGTTCCACTTATCTTTTTAGCAAGCATACATATGTTAATTCCACCTCCTCACATGTAGGGATTTGCAGTTAATTTTGGTTCTATATTGTTACTATTTTATGTAAAATCTGCTTTTTTTCAGGGTTGAGCAAGTTCATCTAAATTTAGAGACGAACTTTACCATTTCCTGACAATGTTCTTACAGTAAAATATTATAATTTCTGCTCCTGTAGTATGATACTGATAGAAGTTATAAGAAATTTATCCAGTATTTATCTAAAAAAAAGCTTTCTACTCACTGTGAGTGAGTAGAGGTCTAAGCTGAGGGTTAACATCTCTGAGTTAATTCATCTCTTTTCCAGTTCACATCCTTATTTTGTTTCTTAACATTGCCATTTTATTTCCTTTAGGTACACAAGGACTCTTAAAAAATGGCTCTTTTAAATGTTTAAAAAGATAATGTGGCAGATTCTGCATACCCAAAAAACAGGTGAATGAAGCAAATTGAAAAGTACAAAATGGCTACAGAAAATGTTTCCTTAAGATATTCAACAGCACCTAAACTGTTTAGGAATGAAAAGAAGGAAAATATCCAAAATATGTTTAGAATGAACTACCACAGTACAATGTGGTGTTAACATCACTTGTGATGCTCTTTAAAACACAGACATGGTAGTAAAGGTAGTAAATGTTCATGTATTTCATGGACAAAGTTAATGTCACGGATGTTTCAACAATGTTATGGCCCGCAGAGTAAAGCTGCTGAGCATTCTAGTTGCTTTTAACTCAACGGGGTAAATTTTTTGTTTTTACATTGTTAGATAAAACAACACATTGCAATGTATGAAATGTGTTGGAGTGGAGAAGAATTTGCAGATTTCTCATAAGAGTCCTAAAGTGACAGGGGGAATTATATATAAAAAGGGGGGAGGGGTATCCTAAAAAAATAGCATATCATCTCTAGACATTCCAGTGTTTCCAATGTTGAACAATGATTTCTTTTTGCTTCTATAATCTAAATGCCTAATGACATAACGTATAGCATCAACTAATCACACCGTGAGTTTTTATAGTTGTGACAGAACAAAGTGGGAGCTGACTGGGATCGCTTTCAAGCAGCAGTGAGTCAGTAGAGGTGGCAGACAAAAGGATGGAAACATGCGTTTCCTTTAGAGCACAAAGCTTTCCACTTGGCAATACACAGAACCACTGGAGGATCAATCAAAAGTGTACTAATACTCCTGCTGCTCGCAAGACAAATAAAACAGCTCGCAATAGTTTATTTATTTTTTTTATAATTCCCTGTCACTCTCCCATCTTTTTATTCCCTCTCCTTACTTCTCCCCACTCTTAAAACATTGGCATAGAGCTCAGCCAAAACCAATTGTATTTTTGTGCTTTTAGCAGGCCAAGAGAAAGGACTGGTTTCTTTAAAGACGGGGGAAGAGACACACTTAAGAAGCAGCATTATCCTTCCTACAACCTTCAACCAGTTGGATCATCCATTAAAAAAATCCTGTTAATGAGCCTTAGGCTCTCTTGCATACACACTTAAACTGTCACTGGTGTCTATCTCTTTTTCTTTGTAAATCAAAGGTGTTTAGAAGTGTGGCTCAACTAATCACAGCAGAAGACCCAAGCATTTTTGTGTGATTAAAGTAGTAGTAGATTAATTAATTATTTGCCCCATATGTGCCAAAGACATTTTGGTCAATACATTAAAGACTGCTCTTTGAGTGTCTTTACAGCATTTGTGGTCAGAGGTTTACGTCCACTCATTATAAGCATAAATCTCATATATATTTGGGTCCTTTAACGATTTATTCTAAATATTCTCTCTCAACCCCTTAGCCGTCACGAGGATACCGGTTCCGATCTCCCTCATGTTTTTTGGGATAAGTGGGTTCGTGGGTCTCCACACCTCCATTTCACATTTTTATGGAGAAATCTTATATGCAAAAACATGTTTACATACACCCATTCAGGTGTTTTCAGATATGATGGTCTGCGGTTGCCACCAAAACAATTTATAAAGCACTTTGAACTGCCTTGTTGCTGAAAAAGTGCTAAAATTTCTTCTCCTAAAAAATCTTAGTACTGTGTCCTTATCGGTGATGTTATACGCATGTTTTTTGTTGCTATGGTTTCTTGGTTCTCTCCCTTTCGTCTTTTCTTTCTGCGGGTAGAAGCAGACTTGTTGTCCTGTACTCACTCTGTCCTTCTTTGCCTCCGCTACCCTTAACTCGTCTTTTTCCTCCACATTTCTCCCTTTCTTTCCAGCTTAATGTTTGGGTTGTTGTAGCATCATGGACCAACAACACCTTACATCACTTTAATATCACATCCTCATGATGAAACCTGGTGATGGGGATGGTTTTCTACAGCGAACATTTTGAAGTTGGTTTGAGTTTATGAAAACAATCGTGGAAGAAAACCTTCCACGATTGTGTTTGGGTTGTTGTAGCATCATGAACCAACAAGACCTTACATCACTTTAATATCACATCCTCATGATGAAACCTGGTGATGGGGATGGTTTTCTACAGCAAACATTTTGAAGTCGGTTTGAGTTTATGAAAACAATCGTGGAAGAAAACCTTCCACGATTGTGTTTGGGTTGTTGTAGCATCATGAACCAACAAGACCTTACATCACTTTAATATCACATCCTCATGATGAAACCTGGTGATGGGGATGGTTTTCTACAGCAAACATTTTGAAGTCGGTTTGAGTTTATGAAAACAATCGTGGAAGAAAACCTGGTTGAGACTTCCAGATGACAGGGATTGTCCACCTAAACCCTTTAAAATTCTGATCTGTAAATGTGCACAGCTACATGAATGTGTTAACTGATAGCAGAGGAACTCTGTAGCTCCTCCAGAGTTATAGTAGCCCCTCCTCTTTGATTAATATTTCTCTTGCAAGGCACTTGTCTCCGACCACAAATTGCTTTTGCTTGTCACCCGCAAGACCAACTTTTTATCTCCATCTGTGGTTTTAAAGGTTGCATTAGAGAATATTTCAACCTGACAGCTGATTAAACATCTTTGGTTTGCAAAGATGAAATACAGACACTTCAGCTCTCCAGAGAAACCAACCATCGTCTTATTTTCCTCTCACACCATCACTTTGTTTTTTTTTTTCTGACAGACCAGATCTCTCTCTCCTTCATACGTAAAATTAATTGCACAGTTTGCCACGTTATAAATCTATTAATATTCCCCTTAGAGAAAGAGGTAGACAATAAATTGCATCCATAAAAGTGCCACACGGGAGGTGGAGTACAAGTTCACACACACTGGCAACACAATGTGGGCAGTTCATTAACTGGCTGTGTGACTGAATGTTGTGTTCATGTGCGTTTATGCAGTAGGATCTCTGCACATGATGGATTCAGACTCAGGTCGTAAATACACTGCAAGTGTAACTAACAGGACTACGGAGGTCACCAATGCATCCTGTGGGAGCTCATGGAGGTTAATGCAACAACTTTAGATTCTCAGGGTTTACATGTTTTTCTGATTTTAGAAATTTAACTTTGGTCTCTGTGATTGAGGGAAAAAAAGGATTAAAATTAGGGGTAGGGAGTAAGAAAAATCTTGCATTTGACTTGAGTTATGACAGAGTAAAAAATGTCAGTGAAACTTAGAAAAGATTCAGATTTTTGTAATTTGCGAAGGTTGAACAAGTTTTGACAGAAATCTGAACGTGCAAGATGGACAGCAATGTCTTCATAGGACTGACTTTCTGGTCAGACTCTATGAAGAAGACGGAAAGATGACTGACTTGCAAAACAAGAAGAAGTAGCAGATTACTCAGGGGTGATTCTCCAGGAAGTACTCTTTGGAGAATCTGATCGCTACAAACTTGAATCCAAGGAGATTAACTTTAGAGGATTGGAATATTTCCTTTTACTCTGGATCATTTAACTTGTCGGACCATATAAAGGCCTACTATACAATGGAAAGCAGGATCAATGATGTCATACAGCACAGAAACTCCAGTTCAGGTTAAGTTGGATAACACACTCCAATCCAGTGTTCTGGTTTCACCATGTGAAAGTGAGAGGTTACTTTGTCCGCAACACAAAGCTCAATGGTCGGGTTAACAGTCCAGGTCACCAACAAAGCAGGTAGGAAAGGCAGAACAGAACAAGAATCCATACGGTAGTAATCAGAGTCAAGGTACAAGAAGCAAGGTTCAGAGTCAATATCAGAGTAACTCAGAGCAGTCAGGGAACAGGCCGGGCTGATTGTCAGGAGGCATAAAACGGGTCAGATACACAAGCAGGAAGTCAGACATGGATCGCTCGAAGGTCATCACAAAGATTTCAACAGATGATCCTGCACTGAGTGAGTGCTGAGCAGAAGTTTATATAGTCACCACCATGGGTGGGCGCAATCAGCAGCCACCAAGAATGGGCGGGCCAAAGCAGTGGAGCAGCATGAAACATAAATAGAACATGGAAATCTTCATTACCAAAAGTTTGTTTTCAGTTGCTCATATTTGTGTCACCCTGCTGTGGTAGATTGTTGATTTCTCCAGGGTTTACCCCGCCTCTCAGCCATTGACAGATTGAGTTAGACACCAGCCGCACTGAAAGGATGAGTCAGTAAGGAAAATGGATGGCTATTTCTAAGATAAGCAAATTATTTTCCTTTACTGCCTATTAAGCAGCTGCTGTCTTAAAATGTGTCTAAATCTAGAAATAAAAACCTAGCCATGAAAAAAAAAAAAATCTGTTAAAAAATTAGATGCGTCTCTCATGTTTTCTTTTTAGAATTGTATGGTTTTACGCACTGATTGCAAACATTAGACAATTGCATTGCAAAAGCCATACCATTTTCTTTTAGCTCATTTAAGAAGTATTGCTCCCTACTATTATATGTAATGTGTGTTTGCTTATTGACTCATTACACGGTTACGCAAAAATAGCACATAACAGAAAATGTAATTCAGTCATTTTCAAAGCATCTAAAATCCTATGTCAAATAAAATGTCTGCAGTAATATCTGTGCTTTAAAGTTGTGATCAAACTACTTTTTAATGGTATAATCACAGAACGGTGCTGGATTGAGACAGACACACACACCAAGCAAATCTTATTTAAGGTTTTTGACCTCTATTAAAACCTTTGGAGCCTTGGCACGTGAAGCAGTGTGAACATAAATACAATATAAGTGTGTTAGTCCTGAGAAACCAATGCACCCTCACTGCAAGACATGGACTTTTCTATTTCTCTAAGACAGGTGGAGAATCAAAGTGATGATTTCAGATTTCAGATTACAACATGGGACAGGAGCAATGCATCATAGTATAACTAGTACTTAATTATCAGCATACTGATAAATGCTTAAAAATGAAAAATATCTTTGAGAATTATTCTTTAAAGCGAGAAGCTACACACTTTTGCTTAAAACTGTTATTTAAGTTTAAATGTTACTTCTTCAAGACATAAATTGTACATTTCTCAAACTTTTGTGTCTTTGTCATAATGACTGATTTTAAATAGACTCTGGTGCAGACAAAAATTGGGAACACATAGACCCAGAGAGGTTAACAATTTTATTCTGAAGAAGAGGTTTTTCAGGAAGGAAGGAGCTGCCAGTGGGAGAAAGATTAACCCAGGTGCAGTAGAGGAGGGAAGGTGAGTGATTAATATTATAGCTGGAGGTTGGATGAAGATTTACAGAAGAAGATGAGGAGGAGAAGTTCTTCTCGTAAACTGAGATGACAAATCTGTGGAGGCTGTAAGTAAGTTGCTTGGCAGAACAGGGCGAGTGTTCGGCTGGTGATTGTTTCCCTTTGTTTATTTCCAGGATGGGTCAGTGATGGAGAGCGATGGAGGGTGGAGTCAGGTGCAATGAGGAATACAGGTGGATGTTGTCATGGGAGTGGGCTGAGGCGCACCAGGAAGATTTTTGGAGAAATCCAGAGGAAGCGTCAGAGTAGTGGGAATGGAAACCGGGAAGAGATCATCTGGTGTTCCCATAAGGAATACTGATATGTCATGCATCCGCAGTGGCTATTTCTATTTACGATTTTTTTTTTTATTTCTAGATTTTTTAGTCTTTTTTCTTTTTTTGGTTTGTATACCCATCTAAAATTTGTTGTTTAACTATTATTTCTAACCAAACATAGAAGGCACACTTTAAATATGTTGAGATTAAAAGTATTTTTAAAGTAAACAGATTATGATGGACATTCTTCAGACTTGTTCAAGTCTCTTCTTTTTATGGTCACCCTACTATATTTACTGTCATCAAATATCAACCTACAGATCTACTTCAGACCACATCACATTCCCTCAAATACAAACCACTTGACAAAACTTGGACTTGGATATTGTAAAAAGCTCAGTGTAGTTCTTGATATTTATAAGAATATGACATTATGTAATAACATTTTTGACAGTTGCCTGTTGCTAGCAGCTGAACATATTTAATTTCAATGGTGTAAAGTGAGAGTTTTAGGTATATAAAACACAGTGTAAATAAATTTAGTCCTTTGTTTCCTGTTAGAAAGATGATATTTGTAGTATTGCAGGATAGAAAGTAACTTTAGATTATTAAATTATATCCAGGATGTACAGTGGATCATTCATTATTAAAATTTAGTTGGTGAACCCTTCAGCTGTGGTAATTAAAATTAGATTCTCAATGTTGCATGTGGTTGCACTTGATGTGTTTTATTGGCAATTAGAGTCAACAGACACGGTCCACATTGCATCCCCTATCTTACAACATTAGGAGCAGGATAGTTAGTAAGACTATGTGAAAAAAAAAATCAATAGTGCAATCACATGTTGCAGAGTAAGAATTTCTCCACCAGCACTGCAGCGAGTCAGTTTAGACTCGCAGTATCTGGTCTGTAAGAACTGAGCCACTGATGTACATGAAGCGCAATTTACACAAATGAGGAGTCCACACACTGCAAAAACTGACTGATCTGTCAGTTCTGAGGTGTGCTGTGTGAGCATGCTTCATCAGGTCTAAATCACAAGATCTGAATTTGGTGATTGATGGCTGACTCTAAGTGACTCCGTTTATTTATTTTTTTCTAGGCGTGAACGTGTGTGTCTGTGCGTGTCTGTGATAGAGGCTAAGGAGTGATTTGAGATGTTGTGCTGCTGAGAGAACTCTGTGCTTATCTGAAACACCAGATGGCCCTCCTCTCTGCTCACTCACTGTCAAACATGCCACGATTGCTTGGGAGGACCTAACAAAGATCTGCTTCATCAGATTGACATTTGTATTAAGCTAATAAACAATTGCATGTATATAGACTGCCTGGGTAAAATGCTATCAATAGGAGTAAGTGGTGGCTCTTCATTGTACAGTTGAGAATGTTATTGTTCACTTCCTTTGCATTTTCAAAATATTAATTTCAAAGTTTTAATGCAAAAAAAAAATAAAAAAACTCAATGTGAAGAGAAAACCACGAACAAGGACAAGAAGCATTGACTCAGACTGTTTAACATTTGGAAATATATACGTGCAACAACAAAATTATATTTTGTGCAAAGAAAAAGCCTAAATCCATTTTCTAAACCTGCTTTTTCTTACGGGGTTGCAAAGATTAGCTTCAAGCCCAGAATGTAACCATTTGTGAGGAGGAATACACCCTGGACAGAGAGAAAGAACTGGTGTGGTGTAATCAAAACATTGACTGAAGAAATGACAAAACTATATTAGCAGGAAATATGCAAACAAGATTGTAAAAAAATATATATTCAAGCAAAAGACAGATGTGTACTAAAGCAGTCTGTACAAAGAAAGCTGAAAAATCCCCAAAACAACAAAAGAGGATCACACACTTGAAAAGAAAAGGTCAGAAGTCAGAGAAGCCAAGGAATTCAAAAGAAAAGGTCAAATATGTTCAGCTCACGAACAAGTGAAGACAACGGGTGACCAAGTCTCACAGGGTTAAGTAACGGTGTGTGTGTCAAAGGCTTCAGACTTAATGAGAACAGGGCACTGAAGTAAGTGCTAAACCTGACTTCTCTGCTAAAGCCTCTGCATTGGAAAGACAGAGGAAGGCATTGAGATGCTGACTCTCAATGCATTCTCATTGACAGAGTAAGAAATATTACTCTTCTTTCTGAGAAGAAAGAGTAATATTCTGTTTCAATCTGAATTTGTGGACTGAATTGGATTTTGATTTCCTCAAAGAGGTTGGAAATCTCTTGGGGATCTTAAAACCAGGATGCAGCAATGCAATCGTGGTAAATGATGTGTTGGAAGAACTAGTTATTTTCTGTAAAAATGGGAATATATGTATTAGTATTAGAGCTGTCATACCTTTCTATAATTTCAGAGGAACAATGGGAGCATCATTGCATAGCTTAGTTGAGAAACCTTGGAGAAAATAGGGTTGAAAGGCAGGAAAATATTTAAATCAAAATACAATTCAATAAAAAAAAATCTTCATTTATCCCAGATGGGGATTTTACTAATGGATATTCAAAGAGTTGTTGTGGATGGTGATACTGTGAGCACGAAGAATGTACAGTAGCAGTCAATCTTCCAACCAATTTGACGGGGTCTCCAACAGAAAACTATTGCTGTCATGCATGATAGTCGTGGCATGCTAACAGCTCGATTTCCAGTAATCACCGACAAATTTCAGTTACAAGGCCTGGATGTCGCCTTCAGTTGTTGGACATCTCTGCTAATCGACCTCATTTTCTCATTTCTGTCTGGCCACAAGTTTGGAAAGCCAGGCAGAGAGATGAGAGTCAGGGTTAAGGTCCTTGCTCATTATGATGAATGGAAGAGATGGTTTGAAATTCCTCCTCCTCCTCTCTGCTCTTTAGAGCAGCATTACGTACTCAAGCCTCCTTTTCAATGTCTCTGAGATTTGGGGCCACAGTTCATGCTTTATTTGTGCTTTTGAGATGCTAATAAGCTGCTCCAAGTTGTTAAAACAAAAAAAAATTTCCACCGTTTTGCATCATAGCAACTGTTCAAAAGTAAAAGTTAGAGCAAAAATCCTTCCAGCTTCACAGCGCCCAAAACAAGAGGGAATAATTATCCAAACATGCAACACCTCAACAAAACAAACAAAAAATGTCTACAAAAAGGAAAAGACAGAACTAATGTAACCAAGATACTCCAACAAACTGCCACCACGCATTTCACAATATGACACAACACTGGCATTCATGACAGAATCATATCTATTGCATCTTTAGTATGATAGATATGGAACAAGTCTCGGTTACAAGTTGCCGAATATTTTTTGTTGCTGTGGTTGATTAAGAAACAAGCTCCTCCTCCGTCCCTACTTAACTCAGTGAGACTGACAACAGGCAAAGGAAAGGAACACAGCAGAGAAGATGTGCAGTACTTATTTAAAATACAGATGTTGAATGACATCCCCAGAGCTTTCCATACTGGCTTTATGTCCATGCCTATAATGCAGCGGTTTGAGAGGAGCAGTGTGTAACATGCTTTATTTGAAGTGGGTGGGCAGCGACTCGTCTGAGCCAAACAAAACTCAACCGCATCTGCATGCCGACGTTTTCTAACGACAAAAACAGTACAGACAAAGGAATCTGCTTTGGTTTGTTGCATTTTAAGAATATTCCACAACATAATTTTTTAGAACATATAAACAACGATAAAAGTCGAGGAAATCATCAGTCTTTTGATGATGGAGGTGCAGCTAAAAACAAGTTGTCATTTTTACAACAAAGTGCGTTATAACCATACCTGCCTACACTTAAGAAAACCTTTCCATCTGACTTTCAGATTTTCTCATTCCTACATCTGCCAAATTTCCTCTTGTCCCAACTTTTTATTTCATTTGTTTTCATCCTCTTTTTGTTTGAACTAAAACCTTGAGACCAGGCTTGTCAGCACCCTTTTACTCTCTCGGCTCATTTCCACCATTGCTCTCAACCCTCCCTCTGTGTCTGGAGTGTTTTCTTTCTTCTCCTTCTTGGTCTCTCATCACTCTGCTCCATCTTGATGATTTTCTTCCCTCCGTTTACTCCCACACTCTCCGTCTCCTTTTATTAGAAGAGAGGAAATGAATCGAAGGTGATTCTTTGATTGCTCCAGCATATGTTCAAGGCCTATAAATCTCTGTGTGTCTCACAGAAACACACACGCTTGTATTTCAGAAGTGACCACAAAGACACAGGGAGGAGGAGGAAGATGAAATGAGGAATAGGAAGAGTGAAGATTTGCGGCCTCACCCTTGCTACTGGCCCGAAGAGGTTTAGAGCGTACAATTTATCGTCATCGCGAGGCTTAGGAAGGTACAGTGCACTGAAAAAGTATTTGCCCCCTTGCATATTTCTTCTCCATTTGCTTTTTTGCCACTGTTCCTGGTTTCAAGTGAAATCAATTTGAATAAGAGGTAAATATTACCTGAGTTAATACAAAATGAAATCTTAAGATTACCATTTCATTACATTACGGAAAAAGTCATCTTAACCAACTCGACTCTGTGTATAAAAAGTAAGACCCCTTAAACAAGATATTTGGTTGTGTCACCCTGATAGTGACAGCTCCCCACTAATTAAGCAAAATGTTCTTTGTTGCTATGAGGGTATTTGGTACTCTTTGCTAAATTCTTTTAATTCAGCCACGTTGGAGCGTTTTCAAGCAGGAATGGGTCCCTCAATTGGATTGAGGTTTGACTAGGCCACTCCAATAGCTTGAGTTTTTGGAACCATTGAGTGGGGGACTTGCAGTTGTGTTTTTAGATCATTATCCTGCTAGATACCTAAAGTGTGCTTGAGGTGAAGGTCAAAAACTGATGGCTGGACTTTTTCATTCTCGTGCCTCTGATAAGAGACCAGAATTTATGTTTCCATCAATTGTGGTAGGTCATCCTAGTCCTGAAGTGGAAAAGCAGCCTTACTACCTTCACCATGTTTGAATCTTGATATGGTGGTGTTTTCCAAAATGTTGTTAGTTTTACTCCAGATGTAACAGATTATAAAACGTCCAAAACATTCCTCTTGTGTCTTGTCTGTGGGCTTGTTTCTCTGGCCATCTTCTTTTCATCCCACAATTAGCTTTCTCTGCGGTCGCAAATATTAAAGCTTAATCCTTGGTTCATGTCAGTCAGTGTGAATTAACATTTAGGCATCAGTCAAAAAATAAAACAAAACTTAAGTCGCAAATTAATAAATCACAACACCAGCCAAACAATTACTAGGCCCATAATTAACCCTACTGCTGTTTGTATTTGCTCAGGATGTGTGAACAAATACTAAAAAAGGTCAACTTTTGATCATCAAGATAGGAAAAAAAAATGTAAAAGCAGAAGAAATCTTTAAGAGTGTACATTTGTAGCACTATATACTGCATGAGCAAATTAGAACAGTGACACAAAAGTCACGAGATGCAGCATGCAACATGCGTCACAAACACTTTGAGGCAGTTTGGAAGCTGGTAATTTCAGAAAAAGGATGAGTCGAATCGCCTCAGACGTCGCAATTTATCCGTTAGCGAGACAATCTGAAAGATTGTCTCACTAACGGATGTTTATGTTCCCCCAGAACATAAACTTGTTTTAGATGACAACTCCATCCTCATTTCCACACACTTGCTTTTTTTTTTTTTAAACTCAAATGCACAAATTTGTTTGAAATGCTAAAAAACTTATCCAGTAGCAGTTTTTGCTGACTGATGTTCACTTCATAGCTCTCAGCACATAATGAAACATGGACTTCTTAGGGGAAAAAAACTAGTCTGCAGAAATGTCTTGTTTGAAGAAAATTGTCTGAAGAACAAGATGTTTCTTTTTTAGTAGAAGCTATAAGTGTGTGTGTTTTCAGGGCAAACATCCTGCTTTCATTGTCAAATTTGTGGACTCGGGTTTGTCCCTGTTTTGTGCAGGTAACATACACAGCTTTATGTTGGTGTGTAGATAATATTCTTGTATTAAATGGTGGGGAAAATTTAGGAAAAGCTAAATTAGTTTCTTGAACACAATTTAAATCTGGTTGTCAGTGTCCAACCCTGCGTGGTCCCTTTATAGCCATCTAGTGGAGCTGAATAGACCAGGACAACACTCCTTGGATGATGAGGACTCAGCAGCTCATTTTCTGGCCACGCGTCAAAGCAGTCCATTAACACGAGAAAGGCAAAAACCTCTGCTTTGAAAGATTGAGTTTAGGTCTTCATTGTGCAGGCAGTTATAAGATCCCTGCATACACAAACAGATGATCTGGATTTGGTTCTTTAAAATTATGGTGGTTTTCTCTTACTTGTTTCAAATATTTAAATACTGTTCCCTCAGGGCAAATGTCACTGAAAACGCATAAAGAAGATGGCAAGTGAAACAATCTAAACAAATAATTGTAATTGAAAATTTGTTAGGGCTTATCAAATGAGACGTGTGTGTCTGGTTTCAACATTTTGGCTTAGGCTAAAGTTGTTGTTATGCTAAAATTTCAAGCTCAATACAAATGCTAAGAAAAACAATCTAAATCATTTTTGATACCGCAATACTTTTTGGAGGAAAAGGGTTCTTTTCAGCTTAATGCAACAAACATGAATACAATGACAATTTTTACTTGACAAGAAAAAATAAACATAAAACATATGTAATTTAAAAGAATCACTTTTCTGCTTTGAAAACAGTAGAGAAGATAACATAACTTTTAATGTTCATGTACTTTATGGAAGGATATACAACTTTGAGTTCAGCCAATATTTGATTTTATTATAATTGCGTATCTTTAGTGTGCCACTGTGTGTTTTCATTTAATGTTGATAAAAATAAATATTAGTGCTGAGGGACAACTGAAGTATCATTCTATACTAAAATGAATTGTGTTGCAAAACAAACATGGATCAAGAGCATACAAAACATTTTTTTACTGAGTAAAGAAGGAACTGTTCCTTGCAGATGTAATCAGCAGGAGCCCTGTGGAATTTCTGTCTTACAGAAATTTTCAGGTTTTATGTTTTCTTTGGTTATAAACTCCTGCAGCACCACTAGATTGCATTGGTTTGTTTTGTTGCTTCATAGTTCAGTAGCCCACTGAATCTTCAGCTAATCATTTTCCTGTATTAACAGCAAAACAGAGCATAGAGTGGTTAAAATTTTTGCAGCTCAGAAGCGGATCTCGACAGCGCTCAGACTGACTTACACCATCAATTGAAACAGATAATGTTAGCTTATATCTGCTGAAAGATTTACTACTTTATTGTTGCAGATGAATAAGCTTTACTAACATTTATAAGTAGTTTTCAAGCATCACTGTTGTAGTGATAGCTGGAGGAAAACATGCAATAATGTGGGCAAATAAAATGGGCCTTTATGTATTGAAAACGCAGATGCAAAACCTTTAGTAAAATCAAAAATGTAATCAGAACTGATGAATTTGTACCAAATATAAAAATAAAAATATCAACACCATTTTTTTTATAACTATAGCAATTTCAGTCACACTTTCAGTCCATATTAATCCATCACACTTCAGCCAGGGATTCACTAACATAAAATCAACCCCAAAATAAATTGGTACAGGCTAATTCATGTTTCGTTGTGTGGGAGCCAAAAACAAACTCACTGAGCAATTAAATAACAAGCTTGTGCGGTAGTTAATTTTGTACTCACAAATTCTTCAGCGTTCTAGATTGGATCCGGAAAAGCAGATGTGGCTTTTGCAGCAGGTCCAAAGAGTAACTCCTGGTCCACTCTACACATTAACAGCTCTCAGTCCTTAGTCAGACTCACTTTCTTCCTATATGGTGCCATGACGAGTTTAACGAGCAACTAATATTATAATTTGCATCTAAATACACAATAACACGACGAGCTGCTACATCGCTCTAGCATGCTAAAATGCTAGCTGCACTTAGCATTCTTTCCTTCTGTACACCGCATCGTTCTGAAACAGCTTAAAACATACAGACAAAGGCATTTACCTTTTATGTGTTTTTTTAAGTCCGTTATAGTCGGCAACTCTGCATTGATTGGACAGCTTTAGTCTGTTATTGTCCCACATCTGCTCCACTGTGTACTTTAGCTTGTTCGGTTCGCACTTCGCACACTGACCTACCTTTCAAGTAGCGTACCATTAGTCCCGCCCACTCCCATCTGGTTGGGCAAAGCAAAATGCTTCATCCAATCAATGCAAGGCAAAACAGAAAAAGATTGACATTTAGAACAATCAGGGATGTAACATTCAAGGACCATAGTAAAAATGACAACGGCCTGTTTCAATCTGCTTAAACATTTTTTTTGTTTAACAGGTATGAACTACTGCGACGACTGGCGACCTGTCCAGGGTGTACCCCGCCTCTCGCCCGGAACGTTAGCTGGAGAGGCACCAGCTACCCTCCCGATCCCGCTAAGGACAAGGGTGTATAGAAAATGGATGGATGGATGGATGGATGGATGGATGGATGGATGGATGGATGGATGGATGGATGGATGAACTACCTACTTTCTCTTGGTCATCTTATTCAGAACTACAGTCTGTTGACACACAGACAAGGTTTAAGATGGCTCTTAAACCTTATGCTATGACTCCAGATTCTTATAAATAGTTGTTTTTCAGCTATCAAATCCTTGTTTGACCCAAAATTTCTTACCTACCCCTTGTATTTATCTTTATGTGAACAACTCCACAGCTAAGCAATTTAATTAATTGATATCTTGGGTGAAATTGTTTTCGAATTATGGAGAGTTATCTCATTAGTTTTTGGTAATGCAATGAACGGGACAAACTCTTTTAAAGTAAATATTAAACAACGCATTGTTTTGACAGGGATTTTTGTACCTATATGTGGGCTGTGGTGATTGGAAAAGTCCAGGACGTGGTGTAGTGTAAAGCCACTTGCTTCAAAGAACACCTAATCACACTGCAGCACTGAGTAAATATCTAATCACACACACTGAGCTGCATGAATGCGGATGCACATGCTAATGTGTTTATCACGTACACACACAGTCCCGCAGCGACTGCTTATGTGCCAGTACAGACTCACACACAAAGACGTACTGACATGTATGTGATATGGAGGTGAAGCTCCATCTTTTTCCACTTTGGTCAGACTTGGCAAGGCAGGCGCCAACCCCCCAACACACACACATCTTCTCCTATCTATCTCAATGCCACGCCTCAACAGATTCAATCAGAGTGAAGACTTTGTTTTCCCCCCCATCTCGTCTTATTTTTTTAATCCTACCTCACACAGAAACAGACAGACACACGCACACACTGTTATGTTTTTATTGGAGCCAAGTAAGTACAGTCTTAATGTTTCCACGAATCTCACATTGGAACTGAATATAATAGTTTGCTTTGCAAATGTTTATACATATATATATATATATATATATATATATAAAACCACACAACTGAGAAGGAAAGTTGATGAGGTTCAGAGGCACGCATGAAAACTAGGAGTTCAGGGATGAAATTAGCACCATAATGAACAGGTCTACTACTGCCTCATAAACCACCACCAGTTGATAAATATAGTCGGGTGGGTTTGTGCATTAGAGCAGGTGACAGGAAAGCTGACTTACTATGGCTGCAGCTGCTCGGCCCAGCAGATCTATCACGCATCAGATGCAAGACACGCTCTCACCCTCAATTTGTTTCAGTGCTGTCTTAACTGAAAGTTATTAAGTCATCCCTAAAGTTTAGTAATAGGTAAATCCAGTTTGGGATGTTTTTGATCAACGATTTTTGAGGCATTAATTTTTGTAGAAGTAAGCTGTTTGTCTGAGGAGCTAATTGTCAGCTTCACTAAATATAATTTGCAAACATTTACCTCCTTAGTCTACGGCTTCAAACAGCTTACCGTAAATCTAAAAGAATAAAATAAATATGCTGTCATGTTAAAATAAGCTATTAGTATTTTTTTAATCATGACTCAAATGCCCTATGAGTTATTCGCAGAAATTACCTGACTTGCAGCAAACTGATTAAATATTTCTCAGTGCTTTAAGCAGAAAAGTTAATGCTGGTTTTTGTAAAGGTAGGTGTATTTTTTGAAAAGGGTAAAAGACTGAACTGTTGCCAGAAAAATAAAATGTCATTTCTTGCCTGCTGGCAAGATGACATCAAAGTTCTTTCAAATCCATTATTTTCAATGGCTTCCTGCTGTATATTCCGTCCATAAAGCTCCTACCTTTTAGACAAAATGGGTTACAGGGAAGGTGATTGAAGTTATCCTTCTGCATGCGCACTAAATAATAGTCGATGAGAATAGTGGTTTACATAGTTTTTGAACTGCTGTGGAAATTGTAAGCCCAGCTTGGACACCACAGGCTTTAGATGAATTAAAGTCATGAGAAGTCACATTCGCTGTTTTTCACAAGGCATGAAGGAGACACAGGAAACCTGTGAAACAGATGCTCTGGTCAGATGAGTCTTTTTAATACTCTTTGCACTATTTTGCAATAGGAAAATAGTACAATACCAAATTTGACCCTTTTGACTTTTAGCAGAGCAGAGTATGTTAACATCGTGAAAGAACTACTCAAAATTTATGACACACTACCTGCAACAGCAAAATATTCTGTCATCAGTATATCAACTGCTGTTTTTATACATGAGGATTTAGAAGTTATATTTTGCAGGGTCTTTTTTTAATTAATTTTCTTTGTTAACTGCCATTTTCAAATTATTGTAACTGTGTTTCCAAATATTAACAAAATGCGTTCTGTTCAGTAGACTTGATTTGAATAGTTCACAAACCACATTCTAGCCAGTAGTCTTATAACATTAGCTAAAATATTGTAATTTAACATGACTGACAAAATGGTTTAGTGTTAGATCTCCAGTTTTCTAGCCAGGATTAAAGATAATGATTATCTGTGTCCTTTATGGTAGACTGACACAGATGGGGCTGAATGGTGATAAAATATGTTTTTATCCCTCAGAACAGCCAGAATGCATTACTATGGGCTCAGATGCTGAACCTGCTTTTCTGACTCTTTCTTTTGATAGCAGCTAACTGAGAGATATACCAAATTCACAGCCTCCAGGCAACCAACCTTACAGGTGGGGCCCTCAAATATGGCTTCGGATTGACTAATTAAAAAAGAAAATCCCATTTAAAGCGCCGACTTTTCATATCTCAAAACTGGTTTGAAACGCTTGATTCAATCCAAAATTCAAAAATCTCACCTGAGGCAGCAAATATTACAGAGTGCCTGAGTCTCAGAGTCTAAATCCATCTGTTAAGTGTGAATGGCTGAGGCTTCTGCAGCCTGCTTGAGCAGAGCAGAGCAAGGCATATTGTGCAGTTAGGCCAATGTTAAGACAAAATGAAGATGTCCTATCTTATTTCTCAATGTACTTCAGGTCTTTGCCCAAGACCACCACATGCCTCATGTTTCTCTGATTTCCCTTCCCCCTGTCCTGTGTGGTTCTTTTCCTGCCTATTGCCAGTATAAACTGTGCTGTGCATGACTGGCTTTTATGCGACAGTCCTATTTTCCACAGGGCCGAAAGAACACACTATTAAAGTGTCAGGAGAAATCAGTCTACCTATGCAGCTCCCACAATAAACAAGCATTGCACTTCGATTTCATATTCAGTCCTTGGATTTTTCAGCAAGTGATAACTTCATCCATCAGCGTGTCGTTCCCTGTTGAGGTTTAATTCCGTCTGTGTGAAAATCCTTGTAATTTGTATATTTAGTGGAGAAAAACCATGACCACTGTTACGTCTCGTTCAAAGGGACCAAAACTTTTAAATGATCTCCACAAAGACTTTGACTGGATTCCAGCAACATTTTGTGGGAATGCTAGATTTCTAGTTGTACAAAGCTGGTACAGACCAAAAGACTTGTAGTTCTATTGGATGAAAAAGTGGTTCTACAAAAGTATTGACCAAGAGCAACTGAATACCAATGTAAACTAAAAAATTGAAATAATTTTCTTGCCTTGTTCCTTTACATAAAATCCACCAAAGGCTGTGTATGTATTGTGATAAAATGGAAACATTTTTCAGGGGTGTGAAAAGGTTTGCAAGGCAAAGGTGGAAAAAAAAAACAACGTTGCACACCAAAGAGCCTTTAGTGCATCCATTTATGGCTTGAGTGGCTTCTTTGGGAACCAGTTCTGTGCCTTAACGTTTATGTGTTGGTCTCCTCATTGACCCCTAAGTCACTGAAACCAAAACATTGTTCCACTTCTTACTGCTTCCTAACAAATTTGCATGATTTTAAGTTGCCTTTTTGGCTCCTGAAATCCGATTAAACACAGACCAATGAACATTTTTGCCTGCCATTAGCAGGAGAGACATCTACTTTCTGCATTTGCTGGGTGAATCTTGTGCACTCAATGAAACCAGTGGGTGTGCTTTGGCGTGGGGACCATTCCATTACTGGTCTGCTCCTGTTCTATGGCCAACGAGAGCATTCTCCTCTCAGCAATATTCAGTAATGACAGCTGTAAGTACACACAAATACAAACCCTGATGGTCCTTTCCTAATTTTACAGAGCCGCAGTTGTCCTGCCTCTCTCTGTCTCTCTCCACTCTGGCTCATTTCAGGCCATCGGTTTTGTGTTGGCTTTGTGAGGACTCATAAGTTGTTTGTTTATTCGACAACAAAAAAAAGGATTAGTTTCTACTGATATGGAGGGTTGCAGCAGGAGGAGATGCAGGGGTTGGGCAGTTTCATCTTTATTACTGAATACACCTTTGGGTGATGCGAAAGTAGGACGAGGCAGGCAGGCAATAAATAATGACATGTTGAGACTCCAGTAGAACAGAGCAACCAGGTCCATCAACGCGATTTTGTTTCCTTATTTAGGCCTGTTTATGTAAAGTCCATCCATCCAAGCTGGCATATGTAAAGTACAACACGAAGATTAATTTCAAGAGATGAAGCAGCGTGGACAATTCAAGATGTAAAGAAAACCCCCATCAAGATCTTGGGTCTAAATTTTAGCATTTAATTTTCTAGGTTTTTATTTTTGTCACTTATGGTTTCATGGTTCACTCTTTTTTTTCTGATATTTTGTCATTTCTTGTGTTCTGTTTTTTTGTGTGCTATACTGTCAGGCTTTAGCTTTTGGTTTTGTAAGATTGTTTCATTTCTGTATTAATCAGCCACATTCCCTCTTCTCATGCCACTCAATCACCTTCCCAACAGTTTAGAGCCAGTCAGTTTTATTACCTCCTTGTCAGATCCTGTTATGTTTTCCAAAACAGTTTTCCTGTGTTACTGTTACTGTTGTATTTGATGTAGATGCAGATGCTGGGTTCCTCTTGTGCTTGTTGCTACTGTCATGATCTAGTTTTTAACGTCACAAAAGCATTTCTTTTCAACAGAGAAGTGTAGACTTTTAAGAGCCACAGAATCAACAGTCTAACGACAACCAAACGTAATTCTGAAAAACCTATTAAAGTTAATATTATTTTCAATGACAATTTAAATTTCTGCGGTCCTCAATCTTTTCTTTTCTTTATGTTTTTTTTCTGTTAAGTATTTTCCTTGTGCTAAAATACCTAAAATGACATTTTCGGCATGTAGGACCAATTAAAAAGGTACCATTGAATGAAGACTTAAATGAGTCATGAATTATTTAACACTGGGAATGAAAACCTAAATAATTAATTAAATAGTTAAAATGTACTTATATATATGCCTTCTACTACAATTAAACAGTCTAAACAATAAACCCAAGCTAGCACAGCTTTTCACAGCTTGTTGCTTTACTGTGAAGATTAATCAACCAGATTTCAGGTGCAATAATCACATTCAGTTATTTCATGGGGCACTAAATAAATAGAATGACCTGTTTTTAAAATCACAATTATTTTATTTAATAATAATAGTTATTCTTGTCTGCTTTAGCCAGGTTTCGGAGGAGACACTTCCATCGATATGGAATGAACATAGCAGGTTCTTTATGAAAAAGGATTGTTTAAACTGTTTTCATTTCAGTCTTACTTACTTGGTAATGAGATCTATAAACACTCCTTCTCAAATAAACTCCCTTAATCAAGAAGTTTAACAATGTATGTTTAACTGTTGAAGTCTTTAAAGCTGCTGTAAGAACAGTCAGTTGACAAGAGCATTGATGGATACTGCTGTTGCATTCTGCCTGATGCAGGTTTTTAGGCCATAAATTTGTTCACGGCTCATAAGGATAATTTTTTATTCTAAATCTTGATGTTAAAGCAGAGAATGGAGGTGTCACTGCCTCATTTTATTCCATCTTCTCCACAGATCTGATTACAGCACTTGAAACCATCAGTAGAATATAATTGATTTTGATTAGAGCCAAAGATGAGCTTTCATGCATGATAGGGTAATTACAATTAATTATAATTTGGATAATTCTCTATATTTTTGACCAATAATTACGGTGGTCCTGCTGCTTTTATGTATTTTTTGAAAATAAAGATCGTGATGGACACACGGTATATATTCACTCTTATTCAACTCCTGATAAACATGTGTAAAAGGGTCCAGGAGGCATAAAGCTTTCATTATTAAAATGTGCTGCAGGACTTTGTATTTTACATGTTTCTTTCGCTGAAGCACATTCAAGATACACACAAGTTTTGCTTTATAGCCTTCCTAGTAATTTATTGGTAATAAGATGTCAAATGAGTGAAGAGAGGAAGAGTGTTGACCATTCAACTTCATAACTTTTGCAGATTAGAATGCTAGATTTTCATCTGCTGGGCCAAATCCTGACTGATTCTTATTCTGCTCCTATTAGCGCTTGTTGTTGTTTATCTTCCTGTTTGTGAACTGACCACACCTCCTCTGTGGGATTTAGATTTGGGGATTGGGGAGGGTTTTTTTTTTTTATTTTTTATTTTTTTTTTACCAAATATCCAAATTTTTATTGTTGTGTTCTCATTAAAAACATGCATGAAGTGTTGTCTTGATTCTTTCAGACATGTTTGAGAAATTCTTTGATCTCCCACGGCAACCATTCAGTGGTTCAAAACAATTGGGGGGAACATGTGGCGCCTTTGAGACGCAGCTCCACTGCAGTGTCTAAACTTATGAGTTTTCCCCTTTCAGAGCAGCCCTCTCTCACAACTCCCCCACTAAGCTCCTTCAGACTAGCCAGGAGCAATTAGCAGACACCTGGTGGAACTGCACACCTGCTGAGCTCATTATGTGAGCTACTTCTCAGTGCGACTCTGATAAAAAAGGGTTAACAGAGGAGTGATGTGATCACTTCCTGATGGCAGAGTATCAGAAAGATGCAAACAAATTTCTAGGCATTAAATTACAAAGTCAAATTTCTTTTAAGTCATATTTGGTATATACAGAAATTGAAGGTAGTTACTTGATTATGTTATAAAATGGCACTATGTGCCTGGAAAATACTGCCCCTTTAATTATTTCACTTTCTAGCATTCCCAGATTGATCTGGGATTGTTAGAGTCCCGTTCTTCAATCACAGCAGTGTTCTTGAGCAGAATATTAATTATTTGGATGGCGACTTCCTGTATCCATGTGACTGCAAACCAGTGCATAGAAGAAAGTCCATAAAGACACCTGTGGAACGTCTTACCAGGAGACTTGAAGCTACCATAGCCACTAATGATTTGGCCAAAATAATATTTCAGGTTAACAACAGGTGCTGCTCAACTTCCTGTGTGGGTGATGACAAGTGACCCGATACTTTTGGCAACATAGTACATCTGCTGAGACCTCATTCTAATTCATAACAACATTATCCAACTATGTATTATGGTCATTAGAGAAACAACTGTACAAAACTCATTCTGGATTGATGAAGCAGAAGTGGACATAATTAGACAAATCTCATGGGATGTTAATCAGCATCAAAGGAAGCCAGAGGAACTTTCTTTGAAATATCAGAGCTGCCGTCCACAGAAGATTTTTAATGAACTATTTTATTCATCTAAACGTCACATTGAATCTCATTGGTAAGGAGCCGTTTTAAATAGATATCAGATACAAACTTAATTTTTTAACCAGGAGCTTTTTTTTTTTTTTTTTTTTTTTTTTTTTTTTTACCCAGATACCATATTTTTAAAAAGTATAAATGTTTCCAATAGCACAAAGGTTGAAATAGCTCAAAGATTGCCAAGAGTCCAACAAAGCCACTGAAACAAGTATAAGAAGCTGAAAATCCTTGGTAGGATTCACAAGATTTAGATTCACAAACAGGACGTTTGTTTTGAGTCTGAAACTTATCACTGTAGGTTGTACTGTATTACAAACTTTAAGCACAATTTAAAGACAATGTTACCCAATCTCTGCAAATTGTATTTTCCTTTTGTTTTCTTGTCTTTCACTTCATCCACAAATCCTTGTGTTTCTCTTTCATATCCTTCTCTCAGGGAGCTTCATGTTTAACTTGCTTTGTCCAATTTGTCCTCTGTTCCTCCCTACATGTGTATAAAACATCTCAGTCTGTCCTTTCTCGCTTATTCACTTAATTCATTAATTATTCATTTTCATCTCTGCCAGGCGAGTTTCTTTTTCCTTAGTGACACCGTCTACTAACCAAACATCCTAACAGCTTTCACTAACGTTCCATGAACCTTCTCCTTTATTTGCAGCTACCCTATCAAATCTCAGCAGTGAACATCCACACCTGCTTGCTCTTCCTTCCTCACCTCTCCTGTGCCCTGATGGTGACGTTACCTCAGGTACTTCCTCATCCACATTAGATATACCTGAGGTGCATTTGAATTTGTGGGGATTGAATTAGAGTTTACTGCATGCATTGTTTGGCATACAGTCATTGCTTAAAAAAATTGGACTTTGCAATTTGATGCCTTTTGTTGAAAGAGTAAAGCAAGGTTATTCTTTGTGCTGACCTGAAATTAAATCACTTTCTTTTCTAAAGACAAATAGATAAATAGTAATTTAAAAAATTACCAATCGTCGACATATGAACATTTCTTTTTCAACCGGCGTCCCAATTTTTTCCACTTGACTGTATGACCTTACTTTGTTTATTTACACCGAAGGCTCTTAAATCGGATTTTGAATTGAAGTGTTTGATTTTGTTGAAAAAAAGAAGAAGAAGCTGCAGGGTATAACTAGAAGAGGAGACGGTGACAGGAACGAGGAGAGCGGGTGCGGTGGTGGAGAAGAACCGCTCGTCCTGAGGGGTTTCCCAGAATATGTGTGAGCATCTGTGAGAGGGAGACAAACCAAAATAAAGATGGAGACCATAAGGCTGAGTGTGTTTTCGCCTCCAAGTCTCACTCTCTGCTCTGTCGTGTCTGCAGTCCTGATCAGAGGAAACTTGTCACAACGCTGCCACTTCTGCGGCGTGTCATGGTCCCAACCAACAGGCCCGCCATCGGCGAGCACACCCATGCACATCGCCCGCGTTCTGATTACTTCAGCGTTTGAAAATCTCATCTCCCTCTCTGCCTTTCCGCGTCTTCCTAATTGTACATGACATGCAGATTACCAAAGTCATCAGATGGATTATGGGGAGAGGGATGACGGTGGGGATGTCAAGTGGGATTTGGGCAGAGTTACGCCCCGATTCCATTTCAAGTTAAAGTAGTTTGAGGTCAAACAGACCGCTGGCTCTTACCGTGAATCATTTTTGCATTCAAATGTGCAGAAAGTTGGAGTTCACGACCAAACAGTCACTTTTAAAGAGTTCTAAAATTCCTAAACTCTACCATTAAAGTGGCAGTCAAAGCATTCCTCGCTGCCGTCATACATCTGTTGTGCACTTTAGCCCAACTGAGTCGCGCCACTTGTTTCCCAGGAAAGGCTCAACAATTGTGTGCCGTTATATTTCGGCTCTTTAAGAGCACACACTGAAAGGTGTCACGTAAACCTCGAAAAAAGAATCTTATGCAAATGGTTTCTCTTCATGTGAGACAAACTGCAGCTCCTTTCAGCTCTCAGCTCTGACTGAGGGAGCCTTTCATTCACCACACCACAAATAGAAGTTGTGCAGCTTTTTTGCCCCAAATGTTTGTCTGTCAAGATTTTCTTGCTGAAAGCTGCAGCTGGTGGAGCTTGGAAAGAAGACCAAAATTTTCCAAGAGAATTTTTGGGAAAGGTTGATGCTAAAGAGAAGGTAAAAGTCTTCCCCTGCAATAAATGATACACAACTGAATCATTTTTCCTGTAGATTTTTACCTGTAGATCTACCATGGGGGGGATAAAAAAGAGATTTATTAGGTGTGCATGTTTGATTTTCTATGTGTTTGCACCAGACTATAGGCAACCAACTGCAAAATTGCTATTTTCATCTTTTAATAATGATCAGCCTGTAGGAGATCTAATTATGTTCCTCTCAGTGAGCTTGAAAGGAAATTGCTGTCCAGAAATTTGGATCAAAGCTGATCGATGCTTTTCCATTAGTTTTTAAGAACTCACAATCCACCCTGTCAAATTTAAAATAAAAATTGTTTTCATTTGAATTAGAAGATATGACAAAGAAATGTCCCAAAAGTTAAGAAAATGTACATGAGAAATCATTTTTACATTTTAACAAAAATTGGAAAATGCATTCATCCTTTTCAAATAATCAAAATCTTTATCAGCACTGCTGCAACAAAAACCCTTTTTATAATTGCCCATGTTATTCACAAATTGCTTGACATGTGGGCAACCTGTGACCAAGAGTTTTAATTCTATACTTGTCATTTAAACCAGAACCTCAGGTCCAGCGTGAAACCAGGTCCAACAGTGTAATGACCCTTTTTGACTTGTATATCCACAACGTGTCAACATTTATCTATGGGTTCTCAGTTGGCTCATGAGTTGATAAGACAAATAAATGTAAATCAATACAAAAAAAAAAATCTGAAATTTAGAATTTTTATCTTTCAGATCACAGAAAGGGGGAAGGAAACTGTAAATTTAAACATTTTTTCCATTCTTGGTGTAGGAGCCAGAGAACCTCTGCCTTAAAAAGGAGCAGGTTTGCTACCACACTCGGTCTTACTTCAGAGTATTACTTTAGTTGCTTTTAAAAGCAACTAAAGTTGCTGCTGGCTTCACCTGATTGGCTCCCAGCCAGCAGAGAGGTTTTAAGAATTAAGTTCACAAACTAGATAAACCAAATTTAGCTGTGTCATTAATTCCTGGTCATGACTATTTCTTACATGTTTACAAATGACTCAAGCAGCACTTTGCCTGTCTCCTGTTTGTTGAGGTGCATTTATTCACTCTACAGTCTGTTGTTACTTGAAAACACCAATGGCTCAAACAGTTGAGATTCAACATCTCTGAACTTTAATGTATATAGAGAAAAGAAGAAGAAATTAAAGATATTTACAGATCAGTAAACATAAATATGTGTTATTAAAATGGCTTTAATAAAAAAAAATCCTTAAGATACTTCAATATTTCTTTTTCATTTCACTCCTATTCTTCCACTTTGTTTGGAATCTAAAGCAGGAGTTTTCCAAGGCTGCTCTCAGGTAAGAGGCTGTGTGTTACAACATGTATGTTTGTCCCTTTTCTTGTATCCTTGCAAGGAGGAGCAATGCAACATCCTTATGTGCCCCTGAGAACTGGAAATGAATGAGTGTTACAGCCTTGACAGACCTTCCATGTAGCTCAAGAAAGTGAGTATGATTTGGAAACCTAGAATAAAATCTCTTTTTTCCTTCTTCCCTCGCAGATCTTATGTATCCTCCAAACTGCCTTTCTCCTTTACACCGTGAAAGAAACAACGTCCTCTTATAATCATTACCAAATCAACGTTTGTTCCTCAGCACTTTCTCTTCTCATTCAGCTGTAATAAATTGGGGAGCCGTGGAGGATTTTGACATTTTCCAACAGTAAAGGTGGCGCGTCATGTAAATAACTGAAGAGACAAAAGTGTCATTTAGAAATCGAGGAAGCTCCTTATTATGCTTCTCTGCATCCTCCCAGTGAGTCTTTGTTTGGTCCGTGGGCTTTGTTGTGATCATTGGCTTCATCGGACACTGCAGTGATGGTGTGGATGTATGGTATGACTGATTATTTTTATATATAAAGACCACTTTCCTGCCTGACAATTAATCTACCTTTATTTTACTGACCTGTTTAAAATCACACTATAAAAAAAAAAAGAAAAGATCCTCCATATAAAAACTCTTGACTCTCAGTATGTGCTGTTGAGCCGTTTATTAAATGATTATTTTTGCAAATAACTTAGGATGTTTTTAAGCCACAAATTGTAAACATTTGATGCTTTAAAATATATTCAACTATTTTTTTTTTGAGTTTGTGAAATGTGATGTTCATTTAAACAGAAATCATTGATCTATGAATTGCATACTGCAATACGTTTAATTGTTTGGTGCTTAAAAAAAAGACTGGCATTATTTTACACTCATGCATTTGGATTGCATTATACTTCTGCAACCTAAATGCATGTTGTGTTGTGATCTGACACCTTAATGTAAAATGCATCCAGAGATTAAGTTAAAGTTAGTTAATTTGAGAAATATTCATCAATGGTTTCATCTTAAATAACATACTTGTTGTACCATGTGTCTTAAATTATGATGCAAGATCAGACTCGAGTTCTAAGACTCAAGTCTAAAAAGATTTAATTTATGATTTATCGTTAAAGTTATCCGTTTTGTTGCAGGGCTACATTCAGTTATTTGACAGACAGTAAAGCCCGTCTGTCTCTATTTGTTGACATTTTTAAAGTTGACTCAATTTGTTTGAAGACTTGCAGAAGTTATTTGTGGTTTGCCATCGAATCAGACAGAAGTCATGGAAAATTGCGATTCCATGATTTCTGACTATTTTGTTTGATAAATTGTTGCAGAGGAGACACATCCTTAAATTCAGCAGTGTTTGTTTCTTTACTCTAAAGACCAATGATAAAAAGAGCATGAATATTTTGAAACAGTCCTGGTCTGTTCAGTCTAGGATGGATGTAGTTGCAACTTTTATTCCGATTATCATTGAATGTTCTTTCCTTGATTTGTATTGCACAAATGTTTCCTACGAAGCAAAAAAAAAAAAAAAAAAAAAAAAAAAACTGCTAGCCATGAAAGTCTATGTTAAATTCCCTAAGCACAAACCTACACGGCTAGTTCCCCTGGGGTCTGGGGTCGTTCACTCCCTGATAAATGTCAGGCTTTCTCCTCCTATAGATACCAGTGGTTATTTGGGTTTATTTCTCCAATCTCGTTGTTCACCTCAGAACAGAGATGGAATCCATTTCTGTCTGCTTGGCAGTGAGGTAGACTGTAGGACAAGGTAATTTGGCTGGCTGGCACCCTCTTGTATCTCTCTGTCTGAGCTGCTGAGCAATCTCGGGGCTTATTTCTCAGGTTTACCTCGAACAAACAAGTGAGCAAAGGCACAAAAACTCACAGTTCTCTGTACAGAGTGGCATAAACTGGTCTAAGGCTGTCAACACGCTCTGACTGGTTGCTGGGTTTGCTATTGGTTTTAAGAATCAACTGTGCAAGTGGAAACAGGACAAAGATGTTTATTATTATTATTATTTTTTGCATCAACATGATCAACATCTTGGACAGTTTGGGCATAATTCAAGAGTAATACAAATACTAATTCCTTCAGGAAAGTGTGTCCAACTGAATTTATTGTTCTCCTTTAAAATGGAGAACAAAAACCCCAGACAAAGTATTTACTGTCCCAGTGGTTTAAAGAGGAGTGTAGTGTCCAAGCACAAACATATCAGTAGAAAAACAATGGAAGTAAAAAAAATCACAAGGAAGCACATTTTGGAATGGGTTAAAAAAAATGCAAAGGCACGCCAGGTTAAGAGTGAAATCAGAGCATCAGGTTTTCTGTTCAGCAAAAACGTTTGGCTTCAAATGTGCTGAAGTCCTTGGGGAGCTGGTCTGATTTATGATTCAAATGGGAAAGTTTATCAAACCATTGAGATTGTTGTTACAGATGCTACAGAGCGCATAATAAAGGAAGCATTATTGTCCAAGTATGCCGAGTTGTTCACATATGCAAGCTGACAGTAAGGCGGCATGTGGCTCCACGGCTCTGCCCTTACATACATTCAAATAAATGCTCCTTTGTCCACACAGTTGAGCAGAATTTACATAAACTCTTTTTTAATGTTACAAGCACTTTAGGTAATGAGTGTGACTGCAGACATGAGCAGATATTTAAATTCATACGGGCAATTTAGCACAAGGCCGGTCAACAAACATGGCCGCCGAGAGTAAACCGAAAGTGACAAGATTGCAGGAGATAATAAAAACAAATGGAGAGAATCTCTGTGATAGTTGGAACAGTTAGTGGAGCTGAAAAATGTCAAGTTTTCTTCTGAAGAGCTGCTCACTGTGCAATTTGGCTAAAGCGGGGGATAAAAGGAATAATGTCCTGAGATTCCACATATTATCATTTGGGAATAAAAAGAAAAGAGCACATTGTAGAAGCACCGCTGGTATTATTACCTGGAAAAGAAAAAGGAAATGACTGCTTTAAGCATTAACATTGTGTAACTTCTGTTTCCCAGGTAAAAGAAAGGCACTTTTGGCCCAAGAACATGTGGAATGGTCATTTGGAGCAATGAAATCAGACTCTAGGCTGAGCTTAAAACTACAGTGAGGTTTCCCCAGAGGTTCCTTCTGGTACTTGATGAGCGTGCAAAGTTATTTAGAAGTTAGAAGACATATAAAAAGGAAATAGTTAAAAAATAAAAGCATTATAAAGGCAGAGAAGCTGATGTCAGTGAGCTAGCAGTGATAATGGAGAGATCAACGCTGAGCTGTGGTCCACACCTTTAATGGGGACACTGCAGACTTCGCTCGCTGTCAGAGTGTAAGGCACCCTTCACTGAACGCGTCAGGAAGAGGAGAGCTCACAGGTCAGTGGTGATGACAGGCGTGACCCCATGGATGAGCAGAGTGGGTCCTAAATCCTGAGTAAGCAGGTCCAGCTGGTGTAAGTATGTGGCGTACCGCCGGGTGTCAGCTGGGGGGCGGGGCAGATACAGGAAACGCACGGCAGGGGGTGGCATGGCCTGATCCAGGATCAGCTTGTTGACAGCCGTGAGGTAGTCATCGGAGACGCGCGTGGCGTTGCTCGGGAAGCTGTTGGCGTAATCTTCTTCGCTCTCCTCCTCGATGGCTCTGGCCTCCATCTCCTCAGCGGTCAAGTCTGGAGACTTGGACGTCAGGTTCTTGTTGAATCCACTTTGCCGCTGCCAGTGTAGCGCCACCACGTGGTCCCAGGGTACAATTTCCACCTGAGCTTTAATTCTCAGATCTTTAAGGAGCTGGCCGAGCTTGGCCTCCGGGCCCCTGATGCTTCGCCCCTCCTCCACGCACAGAAAGAGTCGCAGAGTAGCTTTGCGCCAGGCTTTCACCATGTTGAGGATGCATGCTAGCTGCAGCAGGAACAGTGAGCAGGTGTCGACGTAACTGCAGCTGTCCGGGCGCAGGAGGTTTACTGGCCAAACATCAACAAACACTTCTCCTTTTGACAGGATGGAGGGAGGCGTAAGGATCCGAGCTTTATCAAAGTCATTGAAATATCGAGCAAGAACCACATTCTTGAGCATCTTCATGGCATCAGAAATAATAGAGACGTACTCCTGGGCGCCTAAAACCTTCCCATCCCCAAATTCACCATAATCTTGCCTGTCACTGGACCCCCGCAGGGAGGCAAAGCGATGCAGAGGGGGCTGCTCGAGGTCCTGAGAAGGACTGAAGGGATCTGTGGACTCGGTGGAAGACACCGACGACTCAATCAGCTTATCTTTTGGAAGGCAGTCGTCATAGAAACCGAGGACCAAGGTGTTGGGACGCATCCCGCCTGCAAGAACAGGAGCAACAAGGAGAAACTAAACAATCAAATCGACTAGAAAAAGACATCATAATTATTCATCATGGTAGAATGCGAAACTAAGTCAGTCAACAACTTTAAACTCTCACACGACACAAACATGGTGTGCAGCTGCAGCTACACACGGCGACACTGGCAGCAGTACTGACCAAGTCCTGAGATGAAGAGTAGATGCTGGACGCCATGACGGACAGAATCTGCCAGAGTCAGGTTGACAAAAGCTTTGATGTTCAGATGGTCTACCAGGGACAGCCAGGAGTCATACTGAGCCTGCAAGGGGTCAGATGGTAAAGTGCCTGAACGAGAGAAAAACACACCAAAAAAACGGACATGTGAGAATCAGGTACGATAGTGAGGAGAGGAAAGGACAAGGTTTGTGTAAGTTTCAGTAACTTAAATGTACAACAACTTAAAGAGCATACCGAGTTACACATTTTTGCTCGATATATTGACACCAACACTGGTACCGGCTGATGTTAGGGCTAGGGTTACCACATCTGTGCAAGTCAAATAAATGAAACTGGGCTGATAATATGTTTATTTATTTCCACCTTGTTGATGTTTGTTTCTGGAGACTGAAGGGAGAAAGTTTGATCATGTGGCAGTGGTAGTGATGCAGCGCAGGACTGTGGGGAGTTTAACTGAAGCAGAGAAGTGGAGCAGAAGTGAAGTGAAATATATATGTAATTAATATTAGCAAATATCAGTTATCGGCCAAAATAGCAATATCAATACTGGATATCCATATTGGTCCAAATTTTCTTTGCTAATTCTAGACCTCATGGGAATGATAAAAAAAATCCTTGTGAACTCAAGTAACTTACCAAATGAATATCTAAAACAATATATATTCAACATCTCATTAACTAAAGATTGTGTTTTATCTCAGACATATATATATTTTAAAAGTATTAGGTCAAAAAGCTTGCTCGACATAAAGGGCTCATACAGTAGATGAACTTCAGAAGTAGTTTTAAATGTTGATGTTACGTCCTTTTTTTTGTTTGCCAGAAGGTGCATTTGCAGTACTTTTAGCAGAGAAGTGCTTTTTTCCACTTCACATTAGTAATTGACTGCCTTACATTTGCATCTTTTGCTTACTTTGCAGTTCGATATGTTTACAGAAGGATGACCAGTTAATCTTACATGCATACATGTTTATTTATTAGAGTTTATAAAAGCAGATGGATGAAACAAAATGTTTCCAGATCTGAATAAAATATAGATTTCTAGTGTGTATTAACCAAATAAACCCGAAGGTACCGGGATACGAAGTGAAAAACTCCATAGCGGACATAAAATATGAGGCAGAGGGAGACGAAGATGTGAGACAAGATGTTGAAAGGTGGGAAGGGAGGGAAGAAAGAGAGACAAAGATCCAACTCCAGATGACAGTGCAGACAGAATGTTGGACAGAGCAAAGATGCAGAGAGACACAACAGGGAGGTGGGTAATTCATCACTCCCAAAAAAGCAAGTGTAGGTGCTTGGGAAAATTTCAAAGCCAGTGTCTTTGGGGCTCTTAATGTGATTGTTGCAAATTATAGGTGAGTACTCTTCTCAGGTTTACACCAAATAGCTGCTAGACAAACTGAATAAACAGATTGTACAATTTTCCAGGAGTGTAATGAGAATGTCGGAACAAGAAATTCCTCTTTCCTGTTATTGCCTAAATGAATGGATTCATCAGGAGTGGTTCATCAGAACCAGACAAGGGCTCTTTTGTGGTAAATTAACATTTTGAACATCTTTTCCCGCTAACCAATACTTAAGAGAATTCAGATTGAGAAGATTTCATTAAGAGCGGCTTCCTTCTTCTTCTTCTCTGCTGAGAATGTTGGAACAAGAAATTCTTCTCTCCTGTTATTGCCTAAATGAATGGATTCTTTGTATGAAGACCAAGTGGTTCATCAGAACCGGACAAGGGCTCTTTTGTGGGAAATAAACATTTTTTTCCCCGCTGTCCAACACTTGAGAGAATTCAGATTGAGAAGATTTCATTCAGAGCGGCTTCCTTCTTCCCCTCTGCTCTACCCACAAACCCCCTTACATGTTCTCCAAAGACAAAGAAAAGGTCCAACAATGACCCTGCTACTTGAAATAATTCAGAACACTGCCGTCATGTGAGAGAAAGCCGATTCTCCAGTGGTTCTCCAGTATATACAACTCTTACAATAAGACAGTAGAGGGTCAGTCAATGTCATGAAGAAGCAGCAAGTATTCTAGTCAACGGTGTGTGATTAAAGGTGTGAAACTCTGCAATCCTTTTATTCAGAAATGCCACACACAGCTTAAAGGTGACCTATTATGCTTCCTTGAACAGGTTAGGATCGGTCTATGTGCTATGCAAAACATGTTCATTACATTTTCTGCGTAAATTCATTTTTAGATAATGAGATTTCAGTCTCAGTTTTGCCTCTTGCTAGAATGAGCCGTTTTAGGATCTCTTGTCACTTTAAATCCAAATAAGCTGTTGCTGGCTACTCCCCCCCATCTCAATGTTTACACTCATGCATGAAATGGCTGCAAACAGATGGGCATTTATACATCTGAACATCTTTGAAAAGTATTAGTAGAGCCTCCTTCACAACCAACAAGAATGCAGCAAGTGGTTTGTGGATAAGTCAACAAAAAAAAAAAAACAGTTGTCTTTTCCAGCAGCCATTGTACAGCACATATAGCAGTAAAATCAGCTGATCAAACTTGCAGGAGCTCCACTTGGGTTGCTAGGAGATGGGCTCTTCTTCGGTGGGGTTGCTAAGTGAGGAGCACTGTCTGTTCATTTGTGACGTTACATTCCAGAGGTTTTTGAAACAGACACCAAAAAACATCAACTTACTGTTAAAAACCAGCTGGGTGTTTTTTTTTTAAGCACCTGGGTTTGTTTGAGAAGCAGTAGTAACCCAAATGGAAGTACAAAGACATATAAAATGTGAATTTTACATAATACGTCCCGTTTAAATAGTCTTTACTTTGTTTAAGTCTGCTTTTCTCAGAGCAGAAAGTAGAAGTAGCTGGGGCTACTTCTGAGTCTGAGTTTTCTCAGACTCAGAAGTAAGTCTGAGAAAAGCAGACTTACTTTGTTTAAGTCTGCTTTTCTCAGAGCAGAAAGTAGAAGTAGCTGGGGCATTTACTTACTGAGGTCTCCTAGCTGGACATGTCCCAGCACGTAGAGGCCACTCTTCTTGATGTCATTGATAAAAGTGATGAGGCCCACGCTGCTGCGAGGGTTGGAAACCATGAGGAGGATCTGAGGTCTCCAGAACTTGATGTGGTCTTTCCTGACATCCAGCATCAGGAGGTATTTTCGTACCTGCAGCAGGAAAAAATGGGTTAGAAAATGATTTTTTATCTCAACCAGCGTAATCCTAAATAATTAAATAAGTTAAGTGGTTTCAATCAAGGAGTTACTAAGCATATTGCATATGGTCATTGAATGACGTGTGCTTGGCTAATGACTAATGATGGATAACTAGTGACTGATTTGTCAGTCATACACATACAATTATTTTTATTTCCCATTTCAACATCTGTCTAATGCATGTCTAGTCTCTCTTGTATTTGCAAAAAATATTCAGCTAATATTTTTTGCAGTTATGTGTTTTATTTTGGTAAAACATATTCAGAAATTTTACATACAGTCAAAGCCCTGGGAGAAGATATACGGGTCTCTTAAGCACCTTTTAACCTTTTACGAAGACTAAATTTATAAAAACCCACAGGTCCAGTTCAACATGAATTTGAAATAGCTGGAAGTTCAACAGTTAGTCAAAAAATAAAACAAAACAAACAAACAAAAAAAAAAACAAATGTTAATGGATAATATGTTAAAATTTGTGATGTGACAAATCTAAGACAGAATGTCATGCAAGTATACATTTCTGAAAAAAGAACAACAAAAACTGAAATATAAAACTTTACTATACATCACTTTATCATTAAGCTTTTAGTATTTAGAAAATTAGAGATGTCAAAAAGTTCAGACTAATCCAGACATGGAAAATGGCCAAATAATCTACTTTTCCCAAACTATATGAACTCTGATCAGGATGCTTAATGTTGGAGGAGAATCAATTAACTATTTCGGAACTATATCCATGTGGGATTAAATACTAAAACCAAAATCTAAAATGAATTTATGCCAATCTTGGGAAGCCTGTTGCTTTATTTGAAGCTGCATTATAAAAGAGTGACTCTGGGAGAAAAGTCCAGCTGAATGAGAATTTGATCCTACTAGGGACTTCTGACCCTTTTGAGTGCTGCCAATAAAACCTGAAGTTACTGGAAAGTTGTGGAGAGTTTCATTTCTCAGAAGAAACCAGCAGAGAGGTGATGTGAACAAAGACAACTTGGGATGAGTCATCCAGTTATCTCGCATTTTAGATGAGTGGGACGGGGAGACAGCCTCAAGTCCTTCCCGCCAATTAAAGAGCTCAAACTTTTTTGGCCGGAGGAAACCTCTACACAGGAAGTACACCACGTGAAAGGAAAAAAAAACACTTGAAAATGATTTTATTATGGAAACACATTCAGGGTATGTTTTATTGGCTTGTGGTGGTGCTGGAACTTTGTAAAAAAAAAAAAAAAAAAATGTTTTTCAGCTGAAGCTTCGATTTAGGATGCAGCCTGAAAAAAAAGACAAGAAATCATTCCGATAATGTCTAAGCAATGCAAGTTCAGCTCAATCTCCTGAAACTGCAAGTTAATGTGTGTCCACGTGACTATCAATCAAAAACCAAGATACAAACACCATTATTACTATCATAATCTCCCCAACTGTAAAAGACAAAAAGACAAGGTCCCAGAAGCAAAGTCTGACTGTCTCCACTAAGCTAATCATCTGTCTCCCTTTATCTCTGTTTCCCTGTCTTCTCATCCATCAGACTATCATCATTTCACTGCTGCTTCTATCTCATCCATCACTTAGTTTTTCAATCATTCATCCCCTGCTTATATTCTGCTCCCACCTTCTCTCCCTGTGATACAATCAGCACTTCTTGCCTCCGTTTTGTCTTTTTATTCTCTCCTAAAAACAGCTGTCGACCGCCTACTATCTAGTTGCCTTTCTTTGTTGTTATGTACTAATGTGCTTTTCATCCCCGTCTCAATGTCACACCGCTGGCACTCCCATACACCGGCTACTGCTGGAGGGTGCAACTGTATGCATGTGGCACAGTATACGTGCACAGATGGGGTCTTTAGCTCAGCCTATCATTTGTATTATTTTTATCAAAATGGGCTTCTTGCTAGAGGCGGGTTTAGAACCCACTTCCACTGAATGATGAGAAGTGGGGGCGGTGAAATGAGAAGGCCCATTTGTAAAATGAATATAAGAAGATGTTAAGACGTACATTTAAAGTTCATAGAAATGATTAATTACCTAACAACCACATTAGACCCAATACAGGAGCCATATTTACGTTGTGTACTCAGGGTGCTAAATGAATGCCACATAATGTAGCTTATCTCAACATGCCTTAAAACAGCTAATAACTGCTATTTGTTACTGTCTACGGGTTGAGACCAACACTGACCAGAAAACTGGTGTCTTTTATTACCGAGGTTTTGGTCCAGTGGAGCCAGGATATGAAGGAGTGGTCTGTGAAGTTCATAAGGAACTTCAGTTTCCACTTATGATCAATAATTTATTGCCTGTTAAAAGTGGCTGCCCATCCTGAATTTGGTTTGGTTTGAGATTTCTTCCTAATAAAGTTATTCCTCTTTAATGACCTGCTGACCTTTCCTCCCGAATGGTGGGAATAGCGTTGAAATGAAGGTTTGAATCCAAAGTTTCCTTTGGAATGTTTTTTTTTATTTTTATTTTTTTATCAGAGATGTACTAAATCAAAGGTCATCCAGTGATAAAAACAGAATCATTTTTAGCTTGGTTGATTGGTTGGAAACCTAAATATTAGATACTTTTCTAATTAGTAAAGACAACCCATCAAAATTAAACCTGGGTTGCTACTAACAATTATTTTAGTAATTACTCTATCAATTATTCTGGCAATTCATCTAAAAAAACAAATATTGGCACATTCAGAAGAATTTTAATTTAACCCATTAACCTTTGTTCATACAATATCAGAAATAAATTAAAATATTCAAATAAATGATTAAATTCCTATAAAAAGAACAAACAGTTCATTTTATAGACATGGTATTACTATTTTGCATGTTTGATTGTAGCAAACGATGCATCTGCAGCTAAATAAAATACTTCTAATCAATATATAAAAAGCTCTCTCTTAAAACAGCTTCACGGCCAGGAGTCTAATTTTACTACATTCAATACGACCCATTAAACTGCTCAGCTGTTGCTGTTACATGGTGGCAAAAAGACGTCCGTCTTTGTCTTGTCTGCATGTCTGAAGCCATGCAGGTGGTCAAACAGACAGCTCTGCCTGACTGTGTGATTTTATAGAATACCAAAAACAAAAGGAGTGTGAGCAGCTTTGTATGAACAGCACAAGATTTTGTCATGTTTTGTTTTGATTGAACTGATTCCATGTGGACAAATGTTCCATTTACAGTGGGAGCAACAATCAAACACGGAGATCCCAATCAGAGGTCAGAGTTAAAGTCTGCACACTGATTTGTTCCATTAATCAAGAGGAAACTAGTTTTTCTTTACTGATGCTGCCACCACCTATGATCCATACAATCATTGTTCTCCATTGTTACTCCAAGGTATATGTTAACTCTACTTCAAGCTTGTTTAAAATCCACAATAAACAGAAACAAAAAAAAAAACTTTGTTTCTTAGATTCTCAAAAAACAAACTGACCGCTTTTCTTCACTTTCTTCTTCTACTGCTCTCCAGTTTTCGTTATTTGTTGCCATTTCGACTGTTAACTTTATATTGTCTCTCAGAAGCTGCACCTGGTCTAACGTTCTAGTTGGCTGTCGTGCTTTTTCTGGAGGAAGGCATCGGCTGAGATAATGCTGCCAACAATTAAACATTCTCCCTCTCCAACTATTTTCATTAACATAGAAAGTTCCCTTCTATCAGTTGTTCTGTTTCTTTTTTGAGCTTTCTGCTCTGTCTTCTGAAACCCCCAGTCGGTTGTGGCAGATGGCAGCTTGCTCTGAGCCAGGTTCTGCTGCGTTTCCTTAATCAGAAAACTTTTTAAAGTAATTTGAAAAACAAACGGAGCTCAATGCGCCGCTTGATAACGAGGATCAATTGGGAATGTATGGGTGGCTCAACTAAACTGAGCTATCTCTGTGGCTATGCTGCCTTTGATTTAAGCTGGTCTCTCCAACCTGCTGCTCTTTGGACCCTCCACAATGACTCTTGATAAAGAACCAACTAATGAAGCTTTAATAACAAATACATGTTTTAGGAGTTTCTTTTATAGAATACAGTAATTGCAGTTGATTTCCAAAACAGAATGACAATTAAACTACCAGAAACATTTTTCAAGACTTATTTTTAATAGTCGTTTGGTTGGGATGTATGTGCTTTTTCCATCACTTTCCTCAACATCCCAGAATAAAATGTTTCCATCCCTCTTTGGAAAAGTTTCCTATTTTTGAAACATAATAGAAATAAAATAGTTGTTTTTATGCTGACGGAGAACTTACTGAACACTTTTCTCTACTCCCTTGTCATTATTGTCTTTTCTTTCCATTTATATTGTTGTAATTATAAGAATAAAAAATACTTCTGGACCCATGACTTCTGGTTGTGTTTCTCTCAGGTCTGAGCTGGTCAAGGGAAGGGGCTGCTAATGCTAACAGAGGTCCTGTTAAAGGTTTCTTATTGCTTAAAGGTAGTTGTTCTCCTACAGCCTAATCTAGTTTGATAAGAATTAAAGCGCATGGAAGAAAGAGTCGAAGCAATCAAACCTTGAAAACCTTAACTGATAGCCGTCTTACAATCTGCTAAAGCTGGATATATTGCACCTATACTGAATTATCTGGAGTGAATTTGATTCTGTATTTTAATATGAAGGAGATCTGTGCAACTGATTAAGATGGATTTCACTGTGAAAGACCAGAAATACTGACCAGAAAAATGTAATAAGCCTTAAAAAGTGACTGCACTTTCATGATTTTAATTTATTTCTCTCCATCTATATCTGATAATGAGTAATTTAACATGTATCCATCTATTAAATTTGTACGGCTGAACAAAGTTTGTTGTTGGGGCTAATGTGTCAACCTTTGGAGGGAGGGGTTGTGAGAAGTACAGAAAAAGAAAATCGTGTTAGGAAAAGCACAATAACTTAAGTAACTGTAATAATGTTCTGTCTCTTGACAAGCTGCTGGAAAACCCAGCCAACTTCCCCCCTCCCTGCCTGTAACCCCCCGCCTGCAGCATTGGCAACGGCTCCCCTCGGCTCCAGGCCCTTCTGACAACATTGGCCCCTCTTCTTGAAAACAGGCAACAGAGGACACGGCGAGCTGAATGATGGAGAGCGTGTGTTTGTGCCATAAATGTAGAGAGCTTTACTGAGGGAATAGATGCAGATGTGTGTGTTTGTGTGTTTTTCCGTCTGGTAAGCCTGATATAAACTTGATAGATGCAGGCTGTAGGAATGACAAGCCTTAATGTGTATGGTAGAGAAAAATAAAAAAAGCAGAGGGAGAACGCGTGTGTGTACTTCTGCTAAATGTAAAACGATTGGGAGGGGAAGCAGAGAGCAGTCAGTGCGAGACTGCATGCCTGTGTGTGTGTGTGTGTGTGTGCGTGTGCGTGCGAGTGTGTGCGTCCGTGTGTATATACGGGCATCTATAAAACTGATAGAACGATTGCTTGGCAGAGGTACAGGATCGTGTAAAGCGGAGGGGATGAGATTTTAGTTGCTATAGAAATGACAAGCAGTATTGAGAGCATGTCCGCATGAGTATGCGCGTGTGTGTGTGTGTGCGTGTATGTTAGTCAGACCTGGTGGAAAATGAGAGCCTGGCTGATGTATCCCCAGCTGGACGTGGGGCTGAGGTAGTGAATCAGCAGGAGGAGGAGCAGCATGAAGGCAATGCTAGCTGAGGCGTAGATGGCGTTGATGAGGAACATCATGATGGCACAACCGACGATGCCCAGTATGCACGTATGCCAGGTGAAGTAACGAAACGTGGGCCTGAGAGGGAAATAAGAGGGATGGAGGTAAATCTCATAGTAGAAGTTGCAGAAAATTGAAAATGAACAAACAGGAGGGTGGAAATGCCGGCCTGTGATATTTGAGAATATCTGCATGAAGAAGAGCACAGTGGGAAAAAAATAAACTAAACAAAAAACTTCCATTTTAGAGACTTTTTTCAATACAAAATACCCCGGAGGATATTTATGTCTCTGGTCTCCAAATTAGTCCAGGTGTTTTCATTTTGAATTTAATTATTTGATAAGTATGTTTTGGATGAAATTTCAGCAAATCATCTTGTTTTTGTTTCAGACACAGGAATAAGAAGTGAACCAGAATGTGTTGGTCACATCACTTGGCAGCTGTAATGCACTTTAATATGCTCCCCTTAGTAAATGAGATTTAATTACAGGAACAAACTTTTGTCCTTGTGCTTTATATAGTAATTTCTCAAAAAACAAAAAACATTTTAATTAAATAAAGTAGACGTTTAATGGGACATCTTAAATAGAGGTGCACCAAGACATCAGTCGATGACCGGAGCAAGACAATTTACAGCACGGCCTGTCCTGTTGGGTGAAAGACCTGTTGGACAAATGACCAACATCTTTTGGATGCAGTCGTTTAATTACTAAATATTTTTGCAGATATGCATCACGATGCACATTAAAGCCAAGTTTAATGTGTAGGTAATATATGAGAGTTGATAGCTGTATGTGGACATAAGGGAAATCAGTGGGGAACTTGTGTGGGCTCCAGACTGTCAATATTTAGACACATTTTGTTACCAGTTTCAGAACTTGGAAATATGGCCAGATGTTTTATTTTAAATTATTTTATTTGTTTTTTTAACTCTCCAAAATATTAGGTACAAACAACACAAGGGAGCAAATATCTATGAGAAAAGGAGCTTCATAGTTTACCCTACAGAAATGTAGCTGTATCATTATTTACCATTAATAAATTTTTTTTCACATTTAGAAAACTTTTACCCAGGCAGCATAATATTACGGAAACATGAAATTGCAATTTTGTTTAATATCTCAATGAAACGGCCCGCATCAGCTTCACTACTCTTCTCCACATCACGCCAAGCCCCCACAGCTCTTCCTAAGCTTCATGATCTTGGTCGCTAAGAGGTTAGATTCCTTTTTTATTGACTTAGGATCAAAACAAATGTGGCATTAATGCGAAGACAAGATCAATTAAACCCAAAGCGATGCAGATAATTAGCCACTGCTTGTAGCTTTCTTAGCGTTTGTATGCAGAAGCCTATAATTATGAAAACAAAGCTCTGTTGATCTCACATTCTAGATGGAGGTGTGAGATACACATTGGACGGAAACTGAACATTTTTACTGGATCATGTAATTGACCCCAATTTCCCTGCAGCACCTGAAGGCGTGTAGACGAACGGCCGTAAAAATGGAAGGAGCTTTAATTACACACCTCAACTGAAACATGGTGGGTGCTTCCTCCACAGATCAATACACATTTTTTGACTAAGAGGCAAAAATGAACAATCAATAAACATGAAACTGAAGCAATGTGTAGCTCTAAGCAGAGAAGAGAGAACACAAAGATGTTAAAATAGTTGGAGCGTGAAGGGATTGACAGATGAGACCAATGAAAACCTGGGTGGATCTGAATTTATAAACCTGAAAATGGATATTTTGAAAGCTCACAGATGGTGAAAGGTAATTTCTTGTAATAGGCTTGAAACAAACTCCCTCTGTAAACCAGACAGTAATTGTACCCCAACATCATCATATTCCAGGCAAGTCCAGATTAAAATATCGGAACAAGGACTGAAAAAGTATTGCAAAGAAAATTCAGTACCGTATGCAGAAAACCTTTTATGATAGACACACATTGTGATAAAGTATTGGTCTATAAAATTTAGAAGATTAATGAGAAAGGATGTTCCTCCCTTATGATAAAAAAAAAACATAGGAGAGTCCACTGGCCTTTTAAGTCATGCTTCAATTGACCAATAAAGTTCAGTGATCACAGAAGGTCATTCAGGGACGTTGTAGTTAAAGTTTCTCAACTGAGATACCCAATGCCAGATGAGGCTGTAGCATCAGGTTACTGTCCAACATCTTGTAAACAACATTCAGCCACAACTGTCCATTAATCAAAGATGAATAATTACATTTACTGACAAATTCGGTTGGTGACAAATGAGACCAAAATAAAATGTGTTTACTTGATCAATCATCCACATCCCTGCTTATGAGGTGAAAGCTGATAAATTTTGTCCAATAGTCTGATTTATGAATCAATAGCACAATACTGGCATTTCCTTTAGGCTCAGTTGTATTTGGTGTTTAGCAGAAATTAAAGACAGTAAATCAAAATGTTAAGGATTGGGGGAAAAACGGCCAATAGCAAATAAGTGCTGCTTTTGGCTCATGGCCTAATTGTCCTCAAGACAATTTGGTCATGTGTGTTTCCTTAATAGCCTAAATGGGACATTAGCTGTACATTAACCTTCATAGGATGACAGCAATGGACAATGGCAATGTCAGAAAAAGTTCAGCAAAGAAAAAGTTCTCTCTACCTATATAGTATGTCTTATTTAACATGCAATAAGAATGATAAACATTGACTGGCATTTGATTGCCTTACAGTTCACCTACATGAGCTGGACATTACATCGATTCTCAATAAAGACAAAAATGAGCAACAAGAAAATGGGAAAAGACTGCTTGCCATTTTCAGTAGTATAATATTCCAGGGTCCATGAATTCAAACGCATCTTGCAAATATTGTGTTTGGCCAATCAGATGAACTTTCAATTGTATTTAGGCTCACAATTGATTTGAATCAGAATAAGCAAGATAATAAATTTCAGAGAGAGAGTGCCAACGGTTAATTGTTGTAATAAAAATGTTGGACAATCACAATCCCCATCATTATTGCAATATTCAGTCATAACTTGGAATTTCATGCTTTCTGAATATGCAACACTGGGAGAAACACTAAGGCATTATTTACTTTCCATTAACATTGTACCTGTTAAAAAAACTATTTCTAGAATGTATAAAGGAAAACTTTATACAGGGCTTCACTTTGGCAGGAATTTTAGCCCATCCTTCTTTGTTCTGGCTGTTGAACAACAGTCTTGAAACTTTATTTTTATTTCCCCTTGACTTGATCACTTAACACAAGCGTTGGCCACCATTTTCCAATCTCCCCCTATCCGTCCCATCTGAGAGTGGAATTAATTACAGTAAAAGCCTGCCCACCTGGTCAACCATCCCCCACTCATCCTTTTAGTCTCTGCAGGAACTGTTGCTGCTGATCAGAAGGGCTCCACTTAGCCACCTCCCCATCTCCCATCTTGCTTGCTCTCCAGCGACTGATGTCACTTAGCTGACACAGCAAAATCACCCTAGACGGAAAAACTTGCCACAGACCAAGTCCTTGGAGATATAAAAAGGAGGAGCAGCTAAGACGGAGAGTAGAGAGCTAGCTTGCAGCCAAAGGAATACGTCATATCAGAGAGAAAAGTGGGGACAGACACACATCCAGGGGAAGGCTGCCAGGAGATGCCACATTCTATAAGTGAGGGGTCTGGGTGTGTGAGACATTACGTCAGGCTGCCTCTAGCATCAGGGAGGGACCAGCTTAGACCGATTCGACCTTAAGAAATCTGTACTTAATTGATATTGGATCAACCCGGTAAATGACAACTATTTCTCCTCATTAAGGCTGTATGAAGGGGAGTGTGACTTAAAGTTGGAGTTTACTTTCAAGTTTGGATGGGGCAAAAGTAAAGATTCTCTCAAGTGTTGTATTTAAAGTGCCTGGGGAAGTTTAGCTAAGATTTCAAGTTGTGAACCTATTAATGACTAAATTTCAGAGGGCTTTTCTCAGTACAACTTATTAAAATACAGCCTGAAGGTTCATGAACTGTCAAGGACCCAAACCTGAAAAAAAATGATTAAAGGAAGCAGTTTAATGGTTATTTTGAAATTTCAAGTATGGCATTAATCACGGTTTCTTGTGAGCCAGAAAAGAGAAAAAAGGTAATCAATGACAATTGATGGGAGAAAAATAAAAAAAAAGTCATTTCACCTCAAAATGTGGGTATTTCAGATTTTATAAAGTGGCCTTTTGTTGAGACTGACAGTATTTGAAGATGAGTGAAACCATTTCTGTAGCCATTACCTTTAAAACTAATCTCCCTTTAATCAGGATGAAAGTTGTGTCCAGTTTAAATGTGTTGGATTTTGAGTTTTCAGTTTGAAATAAAACAATAAGAAACAAGAATGCCGACTGAAGTCAGAGATAGGTCTATCTCTGTCACAGAAGTCACTCAAACCAAATTTCAACATCTAATATGGCTGCTGCACATAGAAAACAAAGTGTGTCCAAATTCAGGGGTTGCATACTTCGAAGGCCAATTACGTCACTGAATGAACGCTGTCTAAATCTGAAGATTAATGCAAATACGATTCAAATCTAATTATATTAATATCTAGCGGTACAAACATTTAAAATTCAAAGAAGTTGTGTGGTTTGGCTTTTCTCATTGATGTAGATAATTTTTAATAAATAAACTGAAAACCAGACAATCCATAAATAAAATTAAAAACAACAAACGATAGCAGGTATGTTTTTCAGGTCTGAATATGTAAAGCTATATAAAGAACATTTATTCTCAATTTGTCAAGTCTCTCTCAGACATTGCTATTTGCCTGTCTCAAGGTCACAGCATTTGTTTTGTTTTTTTATTATTGTTTTTTGTTTTTTTTGGTTTCAGCAAATATCCTGACACTTGTGTATTAAATCTTGGCCAGTGACTGTGTGAAACAGTGTGTATTTGTGTTTTTCATTGTGAATATTCAAGTGGGTTTGAGTCTGCTTTCCAAGTGGCCACAGAAGCAGGACATAAAGCACCCTCTGAGCAACACTTCCTGTAGCTGGAAGCACCAGTGATAAAGATGCAGCCAATACCAGTCACTGTACACAAGACGCACTCCCAAAAGATAAAAATACAAACATTCTTAAGATGAGAACGTTCAACCACACACTTCTCGGGAAAAAAAGAAATTTTGACTGATGACAGACAAAACACTCTCCAAAGTTACCGCTCTCTTGTTGGAAACACACACACAGACACACTTAACAAGCAGGCATCTTTTCCGCTACATCATAATTTCAGCCTCTTCCCTCCCCTACACAGCAGCAAATTCAAGGGAAAGGGAAATATTTCTGCTAAATTAGTTATGCTAATTACAGAGCAGCTCTCAGGGGGAGAGAAAGCGCTAAATGGCTTTTAATTCTTTTCGCCTGGAAAGAGATGTGGGAAAGCGCCAGACAGAGAACAGAGAGAAAAGAGCACACACCAAAAATGTGAGGAGAAAAAAAGAAAAATTAAACCAATAAACACAAACAACTGGCATTAAAATTAGTCTGGTGGCACAGCAACAGTGAACTAACTGAATTAACAACTCAGGGGAGAAGGCCCAAAATAGGCAGGCGTCCAGACAACAAGTCTTCTTATCGGCTCTGGGAGCCCCGGGGCCCCTGGCCAACAGGGAGGGGACAGTAGAAAAAGTTAGAGAGCTAACTTTGTGTCAGGCTTTGCCAGCGGTCACATACTGATAATGAGGCCTGAGCCGATAGTACACAGTTCTGTACATCCAAAGCACCAAAGCAAATGTTGGCTTTATCTTCTCATACTAACTTAGAAGGCTTTATTCTCTCATACTAACTTAAAAGTTAGTATGAGAGAAAACTCATACTAACTTCTGTTGGAGAAAATTATTATTTCCTGGCAGTCTGGCTCTGATCGTTTGTGATAACAGAAGTTACTCTAACTTTGGAGACTAAAGCAAAATCTTTGAACTTCCCAGAAAAACCAATCGAATATTTCAAGTGTAAATGCATGGGTGTTGTTTTTTATAAAGATGTGTAGATAACAGGGAATGTTTTCTCTTCAATACAGAATAAACAACGCATTTCACGACTGTATGAGGGTAGAATTTGAAGAGACAAGTGTGTATACCGCAGTTCTTACATTAATACTGAGGAGGTCCTAATGACAGAACAGTATTGAAAATGTCGTTTCTGGGCTTTACAAAGGAAAAAAAAAAGTTGCAGAAATCTCAAACTGTATTTAAAAATCTGCAATGTTTAAGTAAAAGCAGTTGAAATTCATGCACCAATAGAAAACTCAGAATCAGATGCTAACAGCTAATACTTAGCCAGTAGCAGTATACTCACTTGCAAAAAAGATGAATGCACATTAAAAATACCTTAAATACTGAACTGTAGAGCTATATAAAAAGAGTAAAGGGCAAATTGAATGAATATATAGTACTTTTTAAGTCATACCGACTACTTAAATAGATTTACACCACAGCAACATTCACCCCCAATAACTCAAACTCACTAGTGTTGTAACCTTGAGAGAGAAAGCAGACTAGTATAAATAATGCTTTTATTTACTTGTTGCTCTTTTTGCAGTGTAACTTTTAATAGTATGCTCCTCAAAATGATCGCTGATTTTGTTCCAAAATAAAGTGTACAATATTCTTCCTCAACATTCGATCAATTCTTAATAGATCATTAAATGTGAATACATAGATAAGGAGTGTAGCTTGACTAACTGTACAAATCATAGTTAATAATAAATGTCCTTTTTTCATTACCTTTACAGATTCAGAACATACATTTTACTTGGGGGGCCCCTCTGGTGGCCCCAATTCTGGCCTCCAAGTGCCGCTTCTTTAAACACTTTTTGGACCTTTTAGTTTTGTATTATCCATGATGTTTATGAAGTGTTGTAGGAATTTATAATTCATACAAGAAAAAAATTTCTATTAGAACATAAAGGAAGATAGAAAGAAAGTGTCATAAACACAAACGCATTTAAAAAAATGACCAATTAAAATATTTGGCTTCTATGGGAAATTTCATGAATAAAATGCTAAGTACAGCAGTCAGAACAGATTACTTGATACAGATGATGACAGCAGTCAGTACGGTCTCTCTTTTGTTGTGAAAAGCATTGTTAAAAGAGAAAAAAAGATTAACAAAAATAAAATCCACAGTTTGCACTACTGTTTTACAACCAGCACACACCAAAGTAGCCAAGATTTTTAAAAACTTGTGACAAACAACTTCTACATTGGGGACTAAAGCATGACTGTGGATGAATAGGATTCGTTTTGAGCAAAGTAAGGGAGGTAACTGTTTAAATCCTAGACAATGATGAGCAAAAATCCATGTATAATGAGCTTCAAAGGACAGACCAGTGACTCCTGTGCTGATATTACCAGACGTGGAAATCTGACAATGAGAATAATTAGGCTCATGAACCATCCATTACATATGACCAGATTTATAGGTCATTTCTTTGTTCAGTGACAGTCATTCTGACATGTTATTTTGTTAGTGTGAGGACTGAAACCATTGTTATTAGGCCATTCGTGCGTATTCAATGCTCCAGCCCTGCTTCACTGCTTGAGGTATACATCAGAATAAGGCATTTACTGAACTGTCAGCCTAGTTTATTCATGCAGAACCGGCATGGCTGTACTTTCACTAATCCAATAAAAATTTTTGACAATGCACCTGAACTGCCATTTCATCATGAAATAATTCAAAAGAGCCAGACAAAATTGGTTCTGCTGCATTACACCACTGGATGCTCCTACAGTTGTGCAATGTAAATATGACCACCTTTAGTATGCAGGCACACAGACACACAAGTAATAAAGCACAGTGGAAGACAGAGACACAAAAATCTATTCATTTTTCATGTTCAACATGGTTTAAAGAAATATCTTCAGAAGTTGGTTATTTCATTTAGCATTTGCCCCGGAAGCTGAGAGCAAAACGGATCGTTTTGTTTTTAATAGCTTTTAAGAAAATAGACACTGCAGGAGAAATTGTGTAGCAGTTTTGGACCAGACTTCTGAAAGGAATATTGCAATAAATAATCAAAAGTGATGAGCTTCTTTATACTGGCCAAGTGGCAATGTTTACTTTAGAAAAAAAAAACACAACATATCCAAAAAATATTGTCTTAGTTTATGGGTATATTTGGCATCCTTTTTTCTCAGAAGTTAATTAAGCCAGGAGGTGGCGTTGGAAACATCTTACAGGTGAGTCTTTCCCTTCAGGTAAGTTAATAATAAAAAAAAAAAAGAAAAAAAAAAAGAAGAAAATAATTAAAAAGCAAAAGGTCAGAAAATCAGCAGGATGGATCCATCAGTTGTAGAAGTTGGCTTTATTCCACTAGTTGAGTTTCCATTGACTAAAATTAGAGTTACAAAAATAAATTTGCTTACTAACTAAACACGCCCATTGCACTAGAATGACAGTTTTTCAGTTCAATCCAAATTTGTGTGTCTTGCAAAATTGCAATAGAATTACTTTTTTGCATCAGGCTAATTTACATACAGCAGCAAAGCTCCTATTTGTAGGCATTTGCCTCCTTGGACATTGCACAGCTAATTCCACCAGAGGTCTCAGAGCATAAAAAGTTGAGCTTGTTATTTAAAAGTACTTTATTCATAACTCTCTTGTAAAACTGGCAGCTACAATTTCCCAAAAAAAGCTGCATATGTAGTCACTCCCAAGTATAAGGATATTGCCACATCAATGTCTGAGTAAGATACCGACATTTCCTCTGATGGCATACATCTTACATATCTGATTTAAGTGTTTACATCCTTCGCCACTATGATTTTTAATAACTTATCATTTTAACAAGCTTATTCACGTGGGATTTTAATTCCATTTTTTTATTTAATGGAAAACTACAATTGTGAAATTATGTTTTTTTCTGTCATTAGCAGAATCCTGAAAAAGTTTTGTGCATTTATAATGGAAACACAGCTACTGTAGACGGTGATAACATACAAGGTGTTGATGTAACTGAAGATAATGAGAGAAATAAACATCTTGAAAACTGTAAAGATACAAATGGAGCTCCAGACCAGATGGACCAACATGAAGACCATGATGGTGACCCCCATTAGTATTGTGCTAAAAGTTCACAATACCACTGAATAATTAACGACCAATCAATTTGTGATCATATGATACCTCTGGTTGGGAAGATCATAACATCAAGGCTCTGTTGGAGGGTCTATCAGCTAAACGTGGTGACATGTTACTGCACATTGAATCAATAAGCTTTATGTAATTTTTGGGATAAAACCTATTAGTTTATAAAATAACACTAAATAGATGCTTGACCTCACATTTTTTTTTAACTTAACAGTCGTCACTTGGAAGCTGAGTCATCTGAAAATTTTCACTGATATGGTAAGTTCTTTCAGTTTATTAAAAGCTTATTTAAGCATGTGTGAAACATTTTGTAGTATAACATGCTCATTTTAAAGTTGTAAGTAAAAAGTACATGTGAAAATACATAAACAGAAACAATGAATGTTTGTTGTAATGTTTTCTATATGGGTAAATTATTATTTCTGTCAAGAATCGTCACAGTTTGATCAGAAAATCTCTTCACGGGTATTAATAATTGATAGTCACTATTATTGAGTATGACTCATGTAGCTTGTTGCTATTCTAGATGTTTGTATTTAGTAAGTAGTCCTTCGTGTTGTTTAGGATCCTTTAAGCATCTCCCCATTTCAAGAAGATCATTTGAGCTGCAGCCTGCTGATGTGTCTGCGATAACAGAAGCTTAAGTGTCGTTAACATGCACTGCAACTCATTTCTGAGTATTGCCGCAGAAGAATATCTAACTCTTAAACCAGCACTGGATGCAATCTGTCAGAACAATAAAGCAACATGTGATGTTTATACTATTTCATTCCGCCATTGCAAATAAAACTCAAGTGGTTTAAATATTTCCTGCAAGAAGCCGCCGCCTCTGGATAAACCTTATGCTTACTGAATTGAGGAGGATATTTTCTACACAACAACATCAGCAGCTGACAGGGAGATGTGAAATGACTCATAAAAAGGTGTGTAGTGAATCAAATTCCAAACTCTGGCTGTGCCGTAATATCATCCAGTCACATAAACCTCCACCATGTCCACAGGTAATCTGAGCGATGCAAGACAATATCATCAGCGAGCTCTTATAAATCAGGATCACTGCAAGTGACCAAGGAATACGAATTCACTTGTACACACAAACACTGTAAAGTTTAATCTCTGAGCATCGCCACGCGTCGTTACCCCCACATCTAGCTCAGGCCTCACCCGCAGTCGGTTTATTGTTAGTCCCTGTTCTCCATTGGGCTGTAAGCACTGGTCAGTTTTATGTTTTTTAATTAGTATACCATCACTGTAGCAGCATCCAGCAAGCAAACAACCTCTCCCACACACAGATAAAATAAAATTTCAGAGAATGAGAAAAAAAACAAAAAAAACAAATTGGGGTGTCTGCCTGTTATGTATGGGTACCTGAAATTAGGTGCAGAAGCCCATTCCAGGGCGAGACAAGCCAAGTCCACGGCGGCATACACCAGTAGGAAGAAAATGGTCACAATGCTGGCGATGGTGTTGAGCTTTCCTGCAAACAGCACCAGCTACAGAGAAAGGAAGGACAAAACAACATTGGAGGGAAAAATCAGGAAGCGAGGATTAACATTCAGAAACAGAAACATTTCCATGTTAAAATAAAATACAAACATTTGGCGTTAAATTTTATGTGGGACTGGAGTGAAAAAGTCATTATGCTAATCATTTTGAAGGATGTTTAAAAGCATGCTAAAATTTGCCTCTGAATATTTATTGAAATGTTTCTTTTTTTTTTTTTTTACTTTGACCAAATAAAATAAGAAATGTGAATTTTTTTAGCAGTTTTATAAACACATGCCCTCAGAAAAACAGATCAATTAAATCTAGTGCTTCATTACTAAAAGGATACAGTAAACAAGAGCTACATGCACTAACTACCACTGATGTTCCTCTAAATCAGGGTCCAAAAATGAATTATTGGACCCCAATTTATTTTAGCAAAACATTGATAATCAGATGTGCTAATAAAAGGCATTGTGACTGGAAGCAGTTGATGTTTAACTTGAACTCTTTGATCCATCAGTTGCTGGTAAGAAACTTAAAAGCAAATATTATTTCAGATCAGTGAACATGCTAAACAAATATTCTAACAAGCCGTGCTCATAACACCACATTTGGTGTAATTGATATTGATGTTACTTATTGAAAAGGCTTGAAGTTAGCCATATTCAGCATCAGATTGCTAATATTTCAGGCTGAAGGACAGCGAGAGAGAGCAAGACCTTCAGTATGCAAGAAAGGTTTTACCAAGAACAGTAGAGCTGCTCTGTTTCAGATATTGGTTAAAGTAAGGATCTACTTCATGTGTCTCTTCTCCAACAAACTGGAAGATTTTTTTTTAGTAATGCCAGCTGTGCTAATCATCAATATTAGATGACAATAACATCTAATATATTGTTATTAGATATATTAACATCTAATAATATCTATTATTAGATATAATAATAGATATATTATTATATCTATTATTAATAGATATAATTTATTTAATGACATCTTAAATGATGACATTTAAGATGTCATCATCAAATCATTTATCCTTATTTTAAAATAAAAATGTTTTACAGTGACTGCTGTGCGTTGGCCATTATATCTACTAAAAAATAATTAATGATAACTTGCAGCAGAGAGGCTAATAAAACAAACAGCTGTTGCTATGTATTTTATTGCAGTTCTTAAAGGAAAATTGGGATCAAGCTTAAATTTATTCTGTTTAATCAACAAGTTGTTTCTTCAGACATTTATTGGTGTTTAAAGTTCAGTTATGTTGCACTTGTCAGTTGGTGGTTACCATAGTAACAAGTAACTGACAGCTACCCACTACAAAGAAAGGAGCTGGTATTAAATTTTAACATATATTTTAGAACAAAATTTGATAGAATGCAGTGTTTCACGATACAGTGTTTTACGAGTAATTTTGCTATGTTTTTTATATGTTTTTAACTGTTATTAATGTTATCCATTTTAGCTATGTTTAATTTTACAAATGTTAAATGATGCTAACTGCTACTGACTGCTGATAACTGCTCACTGGGAGCTATTGCTTAGTAGTTTGTTTGGGGCTATTTATTTTTATTTTTATTTAATGTGTAGGGGCAGAAGCTGCTGGATTGATGTTAACCACCAACTCGATTTCCTGTTTGTTAGAATAAATACAGTGAACCTGAATGTGTCTGCCGCGATGTCAACCTACTGGATCCGAGACGAACAAAGAAGGGTTACAAAAAGACTCCTAAATAAACCCTTTTCAGCCAGAGCAAAATTTCTTGAAAGAGCACATTACAGAAAACCAAATGTTTGATAGAGTTAAAACTACTTATAATCACCTGGTTACACCTTGGTTAATTTTGGTCATCACATCAGGCATACATCGTGTCAGGAGCAACACACTTTTAAAAATGCATGTTATTGCATTTCGCAGGGGTTGGGGGGCTTGTAAGAACCACAGGGCGCAGTGGCCCCACTGAGGAACCAACTGATTGAGGCAAAGGTTCACTTTTAATTAAGATGGTATCTAAGCTGCTGCTGGGCTACATGAACTCAGCCATGTTAGCTGTGACAGCTGCGTGACAGCACAGCCAAGTTTGGTCCCTTGTTATTTAAATTCAAAGCAGCTCATTTGGAGGGAGAGTTGTACATCTAATGAGACTTGCTGCATAAGACTGGAGGTGCAGAAGCTTTGTTCTGAAGATGACCATGATATGAGTACTGCTCCCTGCCATGTCCACTGATATCAAAATGTGTGAACATAGCTAAGCACAATTTATCCTTAGCTACTCCAGAAGTACAAAGAAAAGAGTAAAACCTAGTTTAAGCCAGATGTAATTCTTGTAAGATGTTGGTAATTTACTAAATTGTAAGTATAGTCAATACAGTTTAAAAAGAAAATAGAGTTGCTGAATAAATGTAACATTCGCAAAGAGTTTATGAAGCCCAATCAAATGCAAATTCAAAACGCAGCTTTCAGATCTGGACAACAAATGTATATGAAGAGTCACAATTCAAGACTAGGCTAATAAGCTCAGTTTAAGAAGAGAAATATAAACCAGAATTCAACTATAAATCACTCAGAGAAAACTTGGGGTTATTTTTATATGAAAATACTTTACGAGACATTTCTAATTAGATCTACAAATAAAAACCACAGACAACTTAACCAGTTGGTTCCTCAGTGGAGCCACTGCACCCTGTGGTTCTTACAAACCCCCCTTAGCCAAGTAATCATTAAAATCAGTTAATAAAGATTCGGGACTTTCAAAAACACTGGGAAACACCATGCACAACCACCGAATACATTAAAAACGTTTGATAATTTAGATTTTTGAATGAATAATGCCAGCTCATTTTAATCTAATTTTACAAGGTATAAAGGATCTCCATTTCCTACGATGGATAAAATTGCAGGGGATGTATCATTAGAATATTCAAAGATGTCATGCAGATAGCCATGCAGATTTAAACTCTGATTTATTTTTTATTTTTTTGTATATTTTTTGCTTAACTGTAGAGTTTCAGCTATAATTAAAACGATAACTTGGAGACACTTTAGTTTCTCAGTGTTATACCACAGGATATGAGGTTAAGCAGTCTATATTTTTCAAGGACAGCTGTCCTTTACATTTGACCCAAAAACAATTGGGTTCTACCACTAAATTAAAAAGATTGCATTAGCAAGGGAAAATGGGTGTGCCTGATGGGAGTGAAAAGTGGCAAATAACAAAAATACATGTAGCACACCTCCTTTGAACACAAGTTTCATAGCCACAAAAATCTCTCAGAACCCCCATACGGAGAGGGGGCATATTTATTTATGTTTTTATCTAAATCCTGTCTGCTTCATGTGTGTGTAGAATTCTCAACCAGTCCGTTCCTCAGCTGATGAAGATCGTAAGGTTATGCATATAACTACTGTTCCCTGAAGGAGAGGAACGAGGTACAACACAAGAGTATGGGATATCACGCCCCCGCGTGGCCTAACTGAAGACACCTTTAATCACGCCTTTAGGCAAATGACGTGTGATGACGGGTGGCAGGCCCCGCCTGCATATAAATACACCCCCATCACAGTCATTATTCAGTTCGATGGCCGCTCTTCACCGAGCCAAGCTGAAACAGCGGGGCAGAAAAAGGTGTTGTACCTCGTTCCTCTCCTTCAGGGAACAGTAGTTATATGCATAACCTTACGTTCCCTTTCAGTCGATTCACTCGGTACAACACAAGAGTATGGGACATATATACACGCCCCGCAGAGCAGCCATCAAACCTGGGACAAATGCACTGAGTTAATTTGAAACCTCCAACCCAGCAGAAAGAACAGAGTGAGCCACAGAAGGGGCTGTCACATCCAGACGATAAAACCGAACAAAGGTGTGCGGTGAAGACCAGCTGGCTGCAGCGCAGATGTTACTCACCGGGACCCCTCTGAAAAGGGCCCAAGATGCTGCTACACCCCTGGTTGAATGTGCTCTCACACCATGAGGTAAAGGGAGGCCCTTGCTGTTGTAAGCAAGAGAAATAGCCTCCACGACCCAATGAGAGAGTCTCTGTCTGGACAGAGCCTTTCCTCTAGCTGGATTGGCAAAACACACAAACAGCTGATCACACAGTCGCAGATTTTGAGTGTGATTGATGTAAAGACGCAGTGCACGCACAGGGCACAACAAATGTAGCCTACCTTGCTCTTCAGAAGCAAAAGGAGGGGGGTAAAAACTAGAAAGCTCAATGGTCATTGTGCTGTAATCCGAAGGAATCACCTTAGGGAGATATGCCGCATTTGGTCTTAAGGTGACCTTTAAACCATCAGCTGAAAACTGAACACAAGAGGGGTGCACTGAAAGTGCATGCAGGTCCCCAACCCGTTTTGTAGTTGCCAAAGCAAGAAGCAGAGCTGTCTTGTATGATAGAAATTTCAAATCAACCGACTCAAAGGGCTCAAACGGAGTGCTACAAAGAGCATCCAAGACCACAGTGAGATTCCAGGAAGGAACGCTAGATTTTATCCCTGGTCTCAGCCTACGGACCCCTTTTAAAAAACGCACAGCCAGGGGATGAGCACCTGGCGTCCCTCCATCAAGGCCAACATGACAAGCTGAGATAGAAGCCAAGTAAACCTTAATGGTGGAGAAAGACAGACCTTTATCCACCAGCTCCTGTAGAAATGTCAAGATATCCACAATGGAGCACTGGAAGGGGGAAATGTTTTTGTTGTGACACCACTGTTCAAAAACACGCCATTTATATGCATATAAACCCCTCGTGGAAGCTGCTCTGGAACTCTGAATGGTTGCAACAACATCTAAAGGAAGGCCTCTAGCTAACAAGCTGGACCTCTCAGCAGGTAGGCATGCAGCATCCATAATTCTGGATGTAGATGAAATACTTCCCCCCCTGCCTGGGAGAGGAGATCCCGGCGGGTGGGGAGTTTCCAAGGTTCTGCTACCAGCAAGCTGATTATTTCTGCATACCATGACTTTGCTGGCCAGCGAGGGGCCACCAGAATCAAGGATAGGCCCCATCTGCGTACTCTGTCCAGTACTGGCAAAATCATTTCCACTGGGGGAAATGCATACAGAAGCACATTGGGCCATGAGTGAGCCAGGGCATCCACTCCCAGTGGAGCACTGTGATCTGTTATGGAAAAGAATAGGGGACAGTGGGTGTTGGCTTTGGTGGCAAAGAGATCCACTGAAGCTTTGCCGAACCGCTGCCAAATCTGCACCACCACGGATGGATGCAGTCTCCACTCCCTCACCAGTGGGCCTCCCCTGGACAGCAGATCTGCTCCCAAATTCAGGTGCCCAGGAACATGAGTTGCTCTGACAGATAGAAAATGAACGCTGCACCACTGCAATAGTTTGTGAGACAATTTCAGCAAGGGAAGTGAATGAGTGCCCCCTTGTCTGTTTATGTAGGACACCACAGTGGTGTTGTCTGTCCTTATCAGAACATGCTGGTTCATCAGAACCCTGAAAAAATGTCTCAGAGCCAGCAGGACCGCCCGCAGCTCCAGGTAGTTTATGTGGAGCTTTGATTGGGTTAATGTCCAGACCCCTCTCACCGCTACTCCATCGCATATTGCCCCCCACCCCTTCAGAGAGGCATCCGTGGACAATACTTTGCGAAAGGAGACCCTGCCGATTGGAGACCCACGGTACAGCAGTCTGGGCTCCCTCCACGGGCGAAGGGCTGACATGCAAGCAGCAGTTATCGTCAACCTTCTGTGCAGGTGCCGTGACGTGCACAGCCGGTGAGAGCGTGTCCAGCGCTGCATCTGACGCATTTTTAACAGTCCGAGCGGCACCACTGCGATCATGGACGCCATCATTCCCATCAGCTGTAAGACAGTCCGGAAGCGCAGTTTGCACCCCAACTGAAACTGAGCGAGGCACCGATGAAAGGCGGTCACACGGTGCTCTGAGAGACAAGCTCGAGCTGACAGGGAGCATATTTCCAGCCCCAGGAATGAGAACTGTTGACTCGGGTTCAGTGAACTTTTCTGAAAGTTTACCGAAAAACCCAGGGCTTGAATGTGGGACAGCACCTGCGGCAGCTGTTCTGCCGCTTGCTCTCTGGAACTGGCTATTAAAGCCCAGTCGTCCAGATAAGCTAGAATGCGAATTCCCTTTTCTCTGAGAGGGGCTAGCGCCGCCTCCACAATTTTCGTAAATGTGCGAGGGGCGAGCGACAGACCGAAGGGTAAGACCAGGTACTCGTACGCTATTCCCTCGAAAGCAAACCTCAGAAAACGCCTGTGTTCTGGGTGTATTGCTACGTGAAAGTAAGCATCCGTCAGATCGATTGTTGCAAACCAATCGCCTGGGCTGACAGCGTTCAAAAGCTGTCTCAGCGTCAGCATTTTGAATTTGTACTTGCGAAGGTGCTTGTTTAACACTCTTAAATCCAGGATGGGACGTAGCCCACCCCCCTTCTTCGGAACAACAAAATAGCGGCTGTACCAACCTCTGTTTGCTTCCGAAGTGGGAACCACACGCACTGCTCCTTTTGTTAACAACGTGTTTATTTCGTCTCTCAGAACTTTCGCTGCTTCGGACCCTACAGTTGTGTTTATAACTGATTGGAACCGGGGGGGTCTTATCCGGAACTGCAACCGGTAACCCGTAGCAACGGTCCTTTCTAACCATGGGGAAAGTGTGCATGCACGCCACAGAGGTACGTGTGCAGCCAGACAGCTGACCTGACGCACTGTTGGCAAGGGGGTGCTGCCCTCTGCTGGAACGGAGAGGAGCAGCTCCGTTTGACTGTTGTGCACGTTGTGGCACACAATGTTTTGATTTTGATATTTTGGCAAGGGAATTGCACTCTTTATTGAAACATGTGGAACAGTTACATAAACATTCCGAACATTTTCTCTCGTTCTTTGAGAAACATTTAACCCACTTAAACCTGGGGCTGAAAGTGCAAACAGTGTGTGCTTTGGGTTGTTGTGCTTGGGAGACTGTGTTAGGAAAACGCAGCGCCTCTTGGGGCTGGGACCCTGAACAGAACAAACAAGATGCCTTTTGCGCATAAACGAATGAGCAGCAATCAGGTCTCCCTGCTTCTGGTGCCTCTCTTTTGTCACGCCGTCTCACGTCGTTAGGATGACTGAGGCTTTTTCTTTCGAGACGTCAAATCTCGTTGAAAACCCAGAGGAGGGCCTTTGCTCCAAGCCGACTGGCGGGGAGTGTGCTTTTTTGACGGCTGTGAAATTGTAGCGTTGAGAGCTGCAGGTGGTGCTGCTCTCTTTGGTGGCGCCGGTGCCGTCACCGGCTTGCGTGCGCTCATATTGGGCCTGGACCTAGCGTCACGTCTGGGAATGATGCAACGAAGAGCTTCAGTTTGCTTTTTCTTAAGCTCGAACTTAGCTTGGATTGCATCAAGGGATTGTCCAAAAAGCCCATCCGTAGACACTGGCTCGTCCAAGTATATGGCCCTGTCCCTATCGGGGACGTCAGACAGCGTTAGCCATAGGTGTCTCTGAGCAACCACTGTGGAAGCCATCCCTCTCCCCAGTGAGAGCGCCGCACAGCGGGATGTGCGAAGAATATAATCCGCAGTGACTCTGATCTCTTTTAAGAGGGGGGTCAGATGGCTATCAGGAGGCATCTGAGCTCCTAGCTCGGACAAGCACATAGCTTGATAAGTCTGAAGCATGGTGGCCGAGCTCAGGGCGCGAGCAGTGGTTGCTTGAGCGCGATAGGTCTTCTCCAACTGGGATGCGGAAAACCTGCATTGTTTTGAGGGTAGGGTGGCAGCGCCGCCCACACCCTGGTTGTATGATGGCGCCAGGTAAGCTGCCAAGGACGCCTCCATTGCTGGTAAATTAACCAGACCGGCTTTGTCGGCACCCTCCAGGTCCACGTACTGCCCGTAGCCAGGTACTGTAACCCGCGTGGACAACGGTTTGCTCCAGGACGACGTTAGCTCCGAGACAAAATCTGGGAACATGGGCAGGCGGTTCTTAACCGCAGCCGGCTCCGTCGGAAGGTAGAATCCAGTGAACCGGGACACCTTCTGAGCAGGAGGAGGGGTTGGCCACTCGACGTCTAACTTATTAGCTGCACGCCGGCAAAGGGAAAGGAACGATGTGTCGTCCTGACCCACAGGAGAGGCGGCGGCAGCAGACGGACACTGGCCCGCTGAAAAGTCTTCGTCCTCGTCTTCCGAAAGACTGAGACCGATGTCTAGCACATCATCATCACCCTGAGCCTAGAGATGATAGTGAGATTGCGCTGCGTCCTGCACCGTTTCGGCTAAACCGTCCACATACTCCATACGGTCTGCCCAGCTGGAAGCGGGGACTGCCCAGCTGGAAGTGGAAGCTTCGGCCCCTCCGGCCTCGTCAGATTCGGACGAAACCGGATTCATAGATTCGGAGAGCACGGGGTCTTGTTGTGACACGGTAGCCTCTCCCAGCACTTTCTGCACAAACTTGACCCGCCGTTCAAGCGTGGAGCGCCGAAGCTGGCTACAAAAAGCACAAGCGTCCGGGTCTGACAACGCTCTTCTGGCATGGACAATTCCAAGGCAGACGGGGCATGCTTCGTGCTGGTCCTTTTCGTGAAGCGAGAAGCCGCACTCCTGAGGACAGGGGCGAACGGAAGACTTCTGCTTCGCCATTTTTTGCTTCGTGCTCATCCCGAACCACGAAACCAAGGTAAATAAAAATGGACAAATGAGAAAATACAACTAGCGCTCAGCGGGCAGACACGCTAACCAGCAGGCAGCAGTAGCTAACACCAACAGGAGCAGTTAAGCTAGTTTTGGGAAAAAGAAAAACAAGAGCGATGCTAGCTAGCAGCAGCTAGAAAGCACGGGTTGGAAAATCGGTGTTCTCAGCGAGGTGAAGAGCGTAAGAACTGAATAATGACTGTGATGGGGGTGTATTTATATGCAGGCGGGGCCTGCCACCCGTCATCACACGTCATTTGCCTAAAGGCGTGATTAAAGGTGTCTTCAGTTAGGCCACGCGGGGGCGTGATATCCCATACTCTTGTGTTGTACCGAGTGAATCGACTGAAAGGGAACTTGGTTCGCTTACCACCGAACTGCTCTGAAAGTTTCCCAGAACCTTCAACAGCTGAAATGTTTCAAAACACAACAACTGAATTATTTTTTTCTACACCTTCCAAGTCCTGTATTCTGTCCTTACTCCTAGATCCCAGCTGGACTGGTAAGCTACGCACGCACGCACGCACACACACACACACACACACACACACACACACATACAAACACACATTTCCTCCTGATAAAAAAAACATGCCTTAAATCCAAACAACAAACATAAGTATTAAGGAATAACAAAGTTATTCCGTCAAATGCCAAGCCTCCAGGCATGTGCTTTGTTTTTATAACTGTAAAAAAAATAACATTGACGTCACAGTATTGAGCCTTCAAAGTTAGCATAATCCGCACGCAAGTAATTAACAGCAAAATCTCTCTTTAGTTTAAGCTCTAATATTTTACTGTGCTTTTGTTGGAGTTTAGATTGCATGTGATTCAAAAACATTTAATTCTAGTTTATCAGACTAACATTTTCATTGCTGCCGATTAGCCTCTGGATTTCTCTCTCATTTTCTGTGAGTTGTTAATTGCTGGTAATTGCATGTTTTTTGTTTTTGAAAGTGCTGAATAAATTAAGTTTGACTGAATGATTGAAACTAAAGCACAACAGGATCTAAAGAGTAAACAAAAACGGAACGTCAGCTCGAGTCAATTATTCGCAGGCACTCGAGGTTTAATGCTGTACTCAGACATTTGGACAATTTTCATTAGCATAAAATCAGGTAGACCCATCAAAGTAATTTAGTGTGTTCACTGTGCGATTGAAACTCATTACAAACATTGAGCTGCATTTCTGGCTCTGGCATTAACACGTTCAAATTTAACAAACGGGACATTTTCCATCGTGACGAGCCACCCTGGTGGTGTGTAAATCTCAGCGGGAGGTCGACTGTACTGAGCTCTGTGGGCTTTCCGTAATAAAGTGTGCTTTCTTTATCTGCATACAAGCTGCAGAGGCTGATCCCACAGAACAGAACGATAACTGCTGCACTGTGCACACACAGAGCAGTAGCTTTCTCTCCAATTATCATGTGTTTTATGACTGGCTGTTAAGAAGCTCCACTGAGTGGGAGCATATTTCTCTGAGCTCAAGGGCATGTTGTTGGTGTTTACAGAGTGGAGAGGAACCCACCAGCATGCCGAAGACTAACTTTGTAACTATGACGCTGAGGTAAAAAAGAAAAGGAGAGAACGGAGGATTGCTAATGACAGGAAGTTGAGATTAATGTTGTCACATTGACAGGTGGTTAGAAAAAGGGAGAAACTGTCTTGGGATGAGCAGCAGGAGGAGCGAGTAGAGAAGAGGGGGGGAAACATGTGAGGGAAAGGAGACGGAAAGAAAAATGAAAATGAGAAAGTGGGCAAGAGAGCATTCTGACCTCTGGCTGTCAAAGTTAGTGGGTGTTTCTCCAGTACTCCCCTGGGAGCCTGCTCCACCAGAGCATTAATTAGCCATTAACTTAAACACAGCCTAGCAGAGACGACTGCTGTGACTGTACACCGGCTGTGAGGTGTGCAAATGTGCGCGCGAGCAGGATAAATCACTGTAGGAATTATTTAAGCTTGCCGATCTGAGGGATATTTTAATGGAAAGCAACACGCACAAACAGTCATGCATTTCACTAAAGTACATCTGTGCTCAAACATTTTAAATGCAACAAAATGAGAAGAAACTGGTCAGAAAAGCTCATGTGAAACAGTTTGGGCAGCCATCATACACATTTCAACAACTCACGGTTCCGCTGTTGGAGCATATGATCAAAGATAAAATCAACAGCAGCTTTAATGTTAATGTTTTAATACCTAAAATATTGCAGTAATGAGTGACTAAGCTGCAAATAAGGGTGTAAAACAACCTTCTGGCAAAAGCCTAAGTAAATATTTATTCACCAGCTTGAGTTTTAATTGATTGGCATGAGCCTGGGCAGTAAGAGCTTCTAGTAGTTGGTCTAACAACAGAAAAGTTGGAGGTTGCCTGTTCCTCCTGTGGGCCTCCTTTTGGAGTTTGTTTTTTGTAGCACTGCTCCAGTGACTACAAGCATTGTTTTTTACATTAAACAAGGATTCTAAATCAGCTTTAAATGTATGTTTTTTTTAAAGTTATTAAGGTTACCAAAATATGACATAAATAACACACACCTTTCAGCCGAGTACTTGAATGAAGCGGCCAATCAACAGACCCCAAAATGTAAAGGTGATGCTTATTTTTAACAGAGCAAATAAACTATGTTGGTAGCCAAACGGGACAGTAAACACTTTGAATTTGTTCCCCTTGATGAAATCAAAAGACACTATACATAACATGCAACTCTCAACTGAACAAAGGATATGCTAAATATCTAACTTTTTTTTTTTTGCTTAGAAAATGTGGCAACTAATTGTATTCTGTTTTTATTTATGTTTTACACGATTTCTCAACTTCAGTTGGGGTTTCATCTCTCCAAACCTGGCTGTCTGGACTGTAAGCAGACAGCCAGAGAAGAGATCTTTAGAGTTGGAAGAAAGTTTTAGTCTCCAATCAGAAGAAATTATTTTACGTAGACAGTCTTTAAGACTTCCAATGTTACTGCCATGACCAGGAGTTCCCACTGGAGATGTTTTTATGATCAGGAAGCTTTTTCTCGACTACTTACACTTTTCTACCACCCTGCATGTTTTTATGATCTAGAATCTATGTTTGCACAAAATTTTAGTTCCCACAGTGCCATTTGGGAAAATTCGCGTCAACCATGCCTACATTGATTTTTGAAGTAATCAACCAGGACGGTGGGACTAATCAGAGGAGAGTCCTTTTTTTTTTTTTTTCTTCCTTTCAATCTTTTAGTTCTGATTTGTTGGGTCTGGCACAAACGTGATTGGATGACAAATAGTCGGTTTGAGTCCTAATGTCATTTTCAATCATTTTCCTGCTCTCCTTTCTGTCGCTTCCAGTTTATTTTCAAGCTCAACTGGTCACAATCTAGCTGCAAAAATATAAATGTCTGTGCATTTTCCCCGAGTTTAAAGGTTTTGCTGACCAGTGTATTCTGAAGGTGAAATGGCTCTGTTCTTATTTTGCTAAGGTTGTATCAATATGTTTTTTGTTGTTTTGTTTTTTTTACTTTTTGATGATATATTAGGAACATATGTATACAGTTGAAATATGGTAAGTAGAGATATGAGTTAAAGTCCTTTGTAACTATTGTCTGTGGTGATCTGGATCGAGTCGGAGCGAGAGCGAGTTGTGGCCACTAGCGACACGGTTCAGTCATCTAATGAGAACACATCCCTGAGAAACAGTTAGCAGCGTGTCCAACTGGGTGGAGATCACACTCAGAATTCACTTAAGCACAGTCTGAGTGTGATTCCGGGACCTCAACGCTGAGGTGGAGAAGAGGTTAGAAAGGAGGAGTGCTTTTCTTAGCTCCTTGTTATTGCATCCTTGACCCATGAGGAGCAGCGGGGAATGAGTGGATCAGTGAAGACGACTTGAATTTACATGAAGTTAGAGGAGCTGTGAGAGGAAAGTCATTTACATACGGCTGCAAATAAGTAGGGGCAAATTTCCATGAACCTCGTGCATTGTTGTGTAGATCATTTATCAGCAGCGCAGCGGTTTCTCTGTTTTTATCTATCAAGTTTTGACACAGAATTACATTTTTTCTGGGCATGACAAAACGGCTAGCTGGGATTAACAAAACGCTACAAGAACTGACTTCTTTAAATGCAATACTGCAAATCCAATATTGTGCAGTCAAGAAGGGTCTACAGGTGCTGGTCATAAAATTAGAATATTGTGATAAAGTTCATTATTTTCCATAATGTCATGATAAAAATTAAATTGTCATATATTTTAGATTCATTGCACACCAACTGAAATATTTCAGGTCTTTTATTGTTTTAATTTTGATGATTTTGGCAAACAGCTCATGAAAACCCAAAATCCCTGTCTCAAAAAATTAGAATATTATGAAAAGGTTCTCTGAACGAGCAATAAAAATAATCATCTGAATCAACAAAGTAACTCTAAACACCTGAAAAAGATTCCTGAGGCCTTTAAAAACTCCCAGCCTGGTTCATTACTCAAAACCGCAATCATGGGTCAGACTGCTGACCTGACTGCTGTCCAGAAGGCCATCACTGACATCCTCAAGCAAGAGGGTGAGAAACGGAAAGAAATTTCTGAACAAATCGGCTGTTTGCAGAGTGTTATATCAAGGCACCTCAGTGGGAAGTCAGTAGGAAGGAAAAAGTGTGGCAGAAAACGCTGCACAACGAGAAGAGGTGACCGGACCCTGAGGAAGATTGTGGAGAAGGGCCGATTCCAGACCTTGGGGGAAGCAGTGGACTGAGTCTGGAGTAGAAACATCCAGAGCCACCGTGCACAGGCGTGTGCAGGAAATGGGCTACAGGTGCCGCATTCCCCAGGTCAAAGGTCAAGCCACTTTTGAACCAGAAACAGCGGCAGAAGCGCCTGACCTGGGCTACAGAGAAGCAGCACTTTGGACCACTGTTGTTCAGTGGTCCAAAGTACTTTTTTCGGATGAAAGCAAACTTTGCATGTCATTCGGAAATCAAAGTGCCAGACTCTGGAGGAAGACTGGGGAGAAGGAAATGCCAAAATGCCAGAAGTCCAGTGTCAAGTACCCACAGTCAGTGATGGTCTGGGTGCCATGTCAGCTGCTGGTGTTGGTCCACTGGGTTTTATCAAGGGCAGGATCAATGCAGCAGCTATCAGAAGATTTTGGAGCACTTCATGCTTCCATCTGCTGAAAAGTTTTATGGAGATGAAAATTTAATTTGGTCTGGAATCGGCCCTTCTCCACAATCTTCCTCAGGGTCCGGTCACCTCTTCTCGTTGTGCAGCGTTTTCTGCCACACTTTTTCCTTCCTACTGACTTCCCACTGAGGTGCCTTGATATAACACTCTGCAAACAGCCGATTCGTTCAGAAATTTCTTTCTGTTTCTCACCCTCTTGCTTGAGGATGTCAGTGATGGCCTTCTGGACAGCAGTCAGGTCAGCAGTCTGACCCATGACTGCGGTTTTGAGTAATGAACCAGGCTGGGAGTTTTTAAAGGCCTCAGGAATCTTTTTCAGGTGTTTAGAGTTACTTTGTTGATTCAGATGATTATTTTTATTGCTCGTTCAGAGAACCTTTTCATAATATTCTAATTTTTTGAGACAGGGATTTTGGGTTTTCATGAGCTGTTTGCCAAAATCATCAAAATTAAAACAATAAAAGACCTGAAATATTTCAGTTGGTGTGCAATGAATCTAAAATATATGACAATTTAATTTTTATCATGACATTATGGAAAATAATGAACTTTATCACAATATTCTAATTTTATGACCAGCACCTGTAAACAAAAACAGCCTTATCCTCTCTAATCTCTTCTTGTACGTCTCATTTTTCTTTTGTCCTACTTTTTTTTCCCCACGTTTTTTTTTATTTTTTATGAGAACTATAATAACAGAAGGCGCGCTCCTCTTTCTTTCCAATTCTGCATTGTCCAAGTGTTCAAAGCCAGATTACAATCAGACTTTTGTCATCAGTTAATCATCCTTATGGTGGAGGAAGACACAGAGAGAAAGAGGACGAGAGCAAATGATCTCTGATGGCGGCAACGACGCAGCTAACGATTTCCATCTAATTGCTTCTCCTCGGCTTCTAGAGAGTGGCGAGGGTTGAGGAGAAGAGGATAAGAGGGCCACAGACAGTGAGAAAAAGAGAGGGTGCCAATAATGACAAGCCATTCAGCCTCTAACACTCACCTCTGATAATAATGGTTTAGTCAGGGCTATTTGCCCGTATGATCCTCCGCCTCCTCTTCATCTCTATCCTTACCCTCCTGTCCTTTGCCAATATTTTCCTCCTCAGTTCAAATTGACTTCCCCCCCCCCACTTTTAACATGTGATATATGACCACCACCACAAGGTGTTCCAGCTGTTCCTTTCAATTGTGCTCTAATAATATTCCTGAGTTTGCACAGCGATTTGTGTTTAAGTTATGAAACTTTATCTCCAGCTTGCTATTTCGTGATATTGGCAAGGTTTGCCTACTGCAAGTTTCACTGGGTTAAATGCAAGACTTTATAGGGGCTTTCAGGACCATTACGATTACAATTTAAGACCTGTGTAATAATAAAAAAATAAATAAATAATGCCTATAATTATTTAATGACATCAGCAATAACAATAACATTTTACGACCTAAATTGGGGTTATTCAGCTCTGGAAAATTAACAAGTTCTTTTACTTCTAGGTTACCCAGCTACTACGTCTTTCTGCAGCTCATGATTGGTCAGCACAAACTACTATAAATCCACATTTTAATGCCATATATATGATCAAGAAATTGGTAGTGAATATTGAAATAAAAAATGTTTCCAATTATAATTTATTTTAAGCCAGTTTCAGAAAATGGATTTTTAAACAGATAAATTTCGATCCATAAGCTTTATTACTCATCAGGGCGTTGATTGTTTAAGTACAACAACCGACTTCCCATCAGAACTGCAACACATGGAGCCAAAATTGCACTTGGTTATTATCTGTCAAAGAAGTCGAGACTTTAAATTGTAAACGTAAAGGGAAATGTTTCTGTAATTTAGTGAGAGTCACCATATTTTGCAATCGGATTACAAGGTTGGACCATTTGTAAACAGTCCAATATCAAAATCAAAATTTTACACAAACTAAATTTGTGGTTGAAATTGTGAGTTCAGATTTATGAAACATTTGAACCAAACTATGAACTATGCTAAAGAAACACAATGATTCGGTGTGGCCACTTACAGCTAATAACTTCTCCAATGACTATTCAAAAGACATAATAGAACAAAAACTAAACCTAAGGTTAATCAGGTCTACAAAATGTATGAAACTACATTACAGGAGCGAATACAGAAATAAAACTGCTACTGTTCAACTGTTGTCCAATCTGAAGCAAAAGGCTTGGTCTGTAAGAAGAGAGGGTCTCTGATCTCCAGTGCTGAAAACCTTCTGACAAGGCTTCACGCTACAAACAACAGGAGTTTGGGCTGATTTTCACACTCTATCCTGGCTACCTTTCATTTATTCGCCAGAAATAAAAGACGCTTATTTGAAGCTTCGCGTTTCTCTGAACTCTGCTGCTTTCAGAGCTCAGCAGGAATTATCTTTATTTTAATGACTTCAGCAAACTATGTTAATAAAAGTCTTGGACTGCAACTGCTTCTGTATTCATTTCTTTGGCTTTCTATGCTTTCAATCTGTTTTCACAAAAGAAATAATTGAAGTTTGAACTTTTAAAAGCTACATATAATCTTACTTATTATGAAATGCTTTGAAATGAACATCAACAATACCACACAGATTTCCTTGACTTTCTGCTGTATCTTTTTGTTTTAAAGATTACTTTAAGGGCCATCTTTAAAGGAACAGTTTAGTTGTTTCAAAGCTTGGTTGTGTTTGGGATTCAAAGGATTTGTCAGCTAACTCACAACAAAATGATTCTTTGATGCAAAATCTTTGTTTCATACATTAAATAACTGACACATTTTTCCCAAACTGTTACTGTGTTTCAAAAATACACTTACTGTCATTGAACATTCTCGCAAGGTCCACACAAAGAAATGTTTCTTTGCTTCTAAAAGTCTTAAAATGTCTTGTTTTGAACTGGTATATGTCTACTAACCTGGACCAAGAACCAGGACATGAGCACAGCGATCCAGGGGTTGCCACTGCGGGACGTCTTCTTAGCTAGACACAGCACCTTACCTGTAGGAATAAGTGACATATTTAAGAGGTTATAAGAAAGTTCTCAGAGGGGAAAAAAAAACATCCATTGACAAACTTCAAATGTTCATAAGAAGCCACATTAGTGGAATACAAGTGAACTTTCTGCCAAGTTAGAGTATTTTAATACTAAAAACTTCACATTGCTTATCCAACAACAATGAAGCCAAACAGATAAAGTACGTATTAAGTGCACCCCAAAAATTATTCAAATTTCAAGGGGAGATTTTCAGTTTTCTGAATGTCGTCAGATGTAAGACATTCAATGCTACATGTCTGTAGTGGGGAGGTGTAATAATATTAGCGGTTCAACAAGATACAAAAGGGGAAAAAAACTACCACCAGCTAAATGAAACTCACCATAATTCTCAGATGTGTTCATCAGTTTGGGGAAAATTTAATCTTAACCAAAGCAGGGTTAGATTATTAATAAAAGTCCCAAAATGACCATAAACTACTTCTTACATGAAGGTCTGTATTTGAAGAAATGAGGGCCACTTTGAGGAACTTAAGGTTTTGTCACTCTGTCAGGTAACGGCAGGAAGCTGTTGCTACTGTTCACAATAACCACTTAGAAAAATATTGTCTGTTGAGCTGCGACGTTGAGATGGATTGGCCAGAATTCATCATTATCAACATGCAAGCCTAGATAACGTCTTGAATCAGTGGTACAGACTGGTGGTGTCTAATGGTGTGGAACATTGAACTGTCTCAAAGTAATTTTGTTTAATTTGTTAATTGTACTCATATCTTTTACACATACACACCAATCAAACTAACTGGATGTGTGGAACAGGATGTTTGCATGATGAATGTGCAACCAAAGAACCTGCAGTAACCGGGTGATGTATATCAGCCTGAAACTCTGGGGAAAGTTTTGGATACCAGACCTGCGGATTGCTGTAATGTTTCAGAAGCATTAAGGCACTTCTGATGGTGAAACAAGGTCAAACACCTGCGCTAGCAAGCTGTACCTAATAAAGTGGCCTGGCAATTTTTATGTACAAGATCACCAGTGTACATCAGTATTTAGATTAGGAGTGGCAAGCTTTAATAACCCTGACATTTAAACATATTTCTGTAATTAACTCCACGTCTGGTCTAAAAACAGAGAGCTGGAGTAGGCGGCAGAGATGGTGAGAGAGATAAACTGAGCCGATGAGTCACTTTATTTAATAACTCACGGCCACTTGGTTTCCTGGAAGACAGCGCTCCCACATACTTGTCATACCTCAGACAACTTTCTCTTACGGCCGTCACATTCTGACTTAAGAGGTGACTGACTGACCCACGACTGACTGACAGACTACCTCCATACGCACAGCCCCGTATGGAGGTAGAATGAAGTGGCGGGCGACGGAGAGAAATCTACGTTTCGGAGTAAATTTCACACCTGATAAAGAAGCTGAATTAAATCAGTGAGACTTTTAAGTCAAATCAATGCAGTTGTGGGAGGAGGGCGAAGGGTGGAGAGAGGCAGGACGGCGCTGAAGGAGTTGGAGATTAGCAAGTTGCAGAGAAGAAAGAGACTGAGATGTGTGGGAAGAAAACTCCAGAGTGTACGTGTTGGGAAAGTGACACGTCCATCAGTCAGTCCGCATAGGACAGTGGCAAGGTTAAGCACCGAGCTGCATGCATGAATGACAACAAGAACACACACAAACGGACAACCGCTGTGGTCACAGTCACAAATATCTGCTGTTCCTCCTGAACTTGTGTGGTTCCACAGTTGCCAACTTCTAATTAAACTAATTCATTTGATTTATGTTAACCCTTTGGCTGTTGGAGTGCAGGCAAGCCTGAATCAGCTGCTTCTTTTGATCACTCTGCAGACAAACGTGTGCTAATAAATTCCTTTATCTCCCCTAAAGCACACACCGGCGCTTGAGTACATGCAGATGGAAACAGGGGGACAAATAAACTATGCTTAAAAATAATAAAAGAGAGGAGAAGGATGGCGCTCACAGTTGTTAATAATGAAAAAACAGCAGGCAGGACGGACTCACACAGAGAAGTAATGGAAATCACACGTGCTCCATAAGCTTGATATACCAGTGACTTTCACAGAGACAGAGTTTGTGTTTAAACTTTTAAATGGCGGTAAATTACACTTCCATCAGAAATACCACGTACTTCTCCTCGCTGTCCTGAGATATCCGGATCGCTTTGTAGGCTGGAGCTTTTGCTGTAAACGGCTCTCTCATCGCCCTTTCAAAAACTCAGGAGCTTCTAATGCTAAAGCTTCAAAATGGCATCAGCGTGATAAAGAGCATTTGCTCCACTGCAAAGCTTTGTCGCTTTACCCACCGAATAAGTCATCCTTCGCCAAGGCATACAGGATGCGAGAGGCTCCGATGAGATTGCTCATTGAGGCAGAGATCGTAGAGGAATAAACTCCAACGATGACCAAGGGCTCCCAGATGTTGATGTCCCTCAGAAAACTGTAATCCCTCTGGAGGAGAACACTGCAAAGGAAAAAAGTAAAGAGTTTAACCCACATGATCATGATATCACTTTGCAATCAATGAAGGTCCTTGTTAGACAAAGCGGAGCAGACACGCTTGTATGAACAGTGAGCAGAATGATAATAATTTAGCACCAGGAGGCAGAACCTTTTAAGAAGTTTAAACACTTTCAGCCATTTTTAAAATTTGTGAACCTAAAATAAATTTCAAAACATTACAGAGAATAATTTAGGTTATTTACACTAGATAAACACTGAATGTCAATTAATGCTAATCTATATGTATATATATATATAAACCAATACAAATAAATTACCTGAACTACGAAAATTACTTGCTTTTCTGATACAAATACCAGTATGTCTTGACTTTCAGGTTAATCTTCTAGTAACTCAGGTAAAAGTGTTCCTTCCAATAACATCAGGGTTGAAAATAAAGACAAAAAAAGAAGGAAACCCTTAACTTGGGATTGTAAATCTGATTTTCACAAAACGTTTAAACAGTGATTTAAAAACCATTCATTCCTCCTCAATTTTCCTCCTCAACAACCACAAATGTACTTTACAGATGTTTTATACAATATATCAATGCGAAGTATTGTGTTACACAGAATAGCAAAGAAAATACATAAAAAACTTAAAGTCCTACATAGAGTAGGTGTCACATTTACCAGTGACACCTACTCTAAATGAATGAGACTAGGTGTCATTTAAAACTCGTTTGTTCTGGTGGTAAAATGTGTTTGTGTCCACTAGAAAAAGAACAAGATTGAGGTGATGATTACTCTGAGGATGTCTAATGAGGAGGTTCAGAAATACAGATAGTGAATGTGTGTGTGTGCGTGTGTGTGTAAGAGATTGTGCTCGATACATGGAGAAAGAGAGATCAGAAAGTACAAAAAACTCTGAAGGGTGTGTGTGATTATGGCCTGCTCCCCACCTCCTTTCAATACAACACAGCTAGGGAGATGAGAATTAAAGCACAGGGTTTCTCTCTCCCCTGATCCATCTCAATCCTTCTTTGTGGCTCAATTCTGTCTCACACACATACACTCACAAATCCAATCCATCTATTCCCCTCCTGCATCACCTCCATCTCCCTGATTCTGATGTTTGAGCGGTCTTCCTAGCTTTTCTGTCTCAGTCCTCCTCATTCCATTTCAACTCCGATCCGTGACCGCTCTCATTTTCTCTTCGTCCGTCCCTTCCTTCCCTCCTAATTAATATTCTCATCACGTTTTCTTTCAGGTCCACTGATTTTAATACTTATTATTATGGCCCTATTAGGTATTGTTCACTCCATCCAAATGTCTGAGAACATTATTATTTCATATGGAGTCCAAAAGGCAGTAAGCACACTCACTCACAAGCACACAGACACAGACACAAAGGATTTCAGGGTGAATCGTGTGAACCAGGACCCTGTGGAGGAGCCACATTGCTGCAGTTTTCCGTTCCCACTTTGGATTGTAAGGATGCAGAATATTCTCAGCATGTCATCAGTAAATACGCCGACATATCTTGGTAAGATGCTTTTAAGGTCAATTTTTAATTAGTTGTTGGGACTTGACATTTGTTAGTGAATCAGAATCATCATATCTACAGTTCTGCCTAAAATGCACTCGTTCATTTGGTAACACTGTTTCGTCACAAGAAGAATGTTCTGGCTTTGAATCCTCACCTAAAGTCTTTCTGCATAGAGTTTAGGGCCAAAATTAAGAGTATTGTGCAAATGGCAGTGGCTGCTTCCAGTTTGAAGCCAGCTACTGATATGATTAATGATAGGATGGCACCAGTAATTGGGTGGTCAACTTGTATTAGCGAATGAGAGGCTATGAATAGCATGCCTAGTCACTAGACCATCTGATCTTCTGCTGGAATAGAGCAAGTCAAATTTAAGACTGTTTAAGAATGGTTTAATGCCACCTTGGATGACATTTAAGACCAAAATATCCATAGGTATGGGGGATTGTTGGGTGAATTTTTTTGCAAAAAAGCTATCAGGGTTTAACAGGTAGCTGCTGGTAGCCTCAAGCACTTTGAGTCACAGAAACCAATGAAGAGGTTTTTGTGTGACTCAAATCTTTTGCCTAACAGGAAAGTCCTGCAAGAAGAAAAAGTTTAAATAGTTCTGTAATGACAAAACATAGGCTTGAGGCCAACTTGCATTTAAATTTTTTTTTAATTTAAGGCATTTTAAGGCCTTAATTTTAGAACACTTCTGCACTTCAGCGGTTGTCTTGTGCATCTCTGTAAGGTCGTGTGATGGACTGGCAACCTGTTCAGGGTGTACCCTGGCTCTACCCCAATACCACTGGAGATAGGCACTAGCCTCCAGCAATTCAGAAAAGATGAGGAGAAATGGGATGAACGAGACGTTAAAGAGTAAAAACAGAAGTCTTTTATGATTTGAAGTCAGGCCTGAGATGCTTTTCTTCCAAAACGGTGTGACCTCAGAAGACGGAGGTGGAATGGAGAAGTGATCTTAATCAGACCGGATAGTCCAGTAGACCCGGTTCGATTGGGGACTAAAATTGCAACATTCGTTACATTTTCTGAACTTTAGTTTGCATTCACACTGCACTGTGTCTAACGACTAAAACTAACTGAAAAACCTGTTCTCCCCGTCGCCTAAGGGGCGCTGCACCAAGATCTACTGAAGAAATCGACACAAAACCTCTTAAGAAGACCAGTGGTGACAGATTTTAGCGGTTGTAGGATTTCTTCATTCATTACTGGTTTGGACATCACCTGTTAGTCGCTAACATTCGCGACACTCCTGCAGACGCCGTTACTACGCGGTGAGTCTGTCCACTGAACCAGGCTGTTCCAATGCAGGATGAGCAGGAATCCGTCACAAAATGATCGCAGCGCCTTTATTTCTTACCCAATTTCTATAAATGGGGCTTAAATTAAAGGTGAGAAAATTCCTGATGTTTGTAAGTATTCTCCTTTGATATAAGTTTATAAACAGTTTGGTTTCTATCAAGATGCAAGAGAGGACTAAGCACATTGCTCTTTTATATTGGTGAATAATTACATAATTGCTGCTGTTAATTTTATTAGTTTGTCAAAAATGTAACAAACCATGACTCATACTTTATGAGGCATATGAAATATGTCATCCTATTTGATGATTAAATGTTCAAACAAATGAGGGAATCAGTCCCGTTTTTGTCATTATTAAAGGTTTAAAAATAGCAGCTGCAGAGCGCCACAGCAACGGGAAATAAGCTGATAAACAGTAAAACGACTTTAAACCATTTATATTCTGCTCTTCCTCGCTTTCCGTGTCGGCACGCAGACCCGCTGCCAAGACAACCGACACAACATCTTCATTAACCCGCAGATCAGAGAGTAATATATTGACCAGAATGTCCTGCACTGTTGCCAACTTCCTGCATTTGGAACGGTCTCTAGTTAGGTTGCATTCAGACAGGTTTTCTACCGTTTTAAAGTTCACTTCAACCGGACCGAGACCCAGGTTTTTAGACAGATGGGAGTTTGCTTTTTAAGTCCGTTTTGGAATTCAAATTTGCATTCTGACCTCCCCCCCAAAAAATCGGACTTTCTAGACAAACGGATTAGAGTCTGATTCAGGACTCTAATCCTGGGTTGGACTAAATGCACCCTTAGTTTCCAGTGGAGGTTGACACACTGACACAATGCATGGCCTAGTGTGAAGTTTTTATGTTATGACAACATGACCGACATCCTTAATGGTGTTAAGGTCAGTGTTGGTGAGGAACTACTAGCTTTTGAACTTCAATTACGATCGCTGGATTTATACAATTTAGAACTTGTTGGAATTTAAACTTTCAAATGATCGCAGCCTGACCCAACAAAGAATCACAAATGTATGATAGCTTAAATTAAGGGAGCTGGCCACGATTAATATATTTGTCAACAGACAAGAGTCACTAAACTCAATGTGTCTGTAAAACAAAATAGTGCAAACCTCTGAAAGATTTTTTAACTTTGCCTGTGTGTTTAGCTGAGAAGAGGGTCAAAACATGTCACTTGAATATTAATTTCTTTGATGTGGAACAGAAGCTAAATTAATCTGGAAAGCTTGACATTTCCTAAATGGCTCTCCAAAACAAAGAGGCAGCAAACTGGGCGACAGTGATGATAAATGGTATGAGTTTGTATGAGAGAGGAGAGACCGAGAGAGAGAGAGAGAGAGAGGGTAAAGTCAATATATTGGGTTAAAGCAGAATGCACAATATGTTTTTATGGAGGTAAGTTTTTCCCCCTTTACAAGCTGCGTATTCATTACTCAGGGAATATTGTACATGTATGTATGTGACTGTGTGTGGGTGGCCATGTAGTTGTGCTGGTGATCGTAATTATTGATCAGATCATCCAGCTCAAATGAGCTCTGCTGTAGAAATAAAGAGGAGAACAAAAGCGCGAGAGATTAAAGGATCTTGTTTAGAAAAGAGGAGGAAACACAGCTCAGTGACTAAAATGAGCCCACAGAGATTGTTTGGTCGATTGTTCTCTCTCCTGCCATCAAGCTCCAGCCTTCAGCTCATTTGTTTACCATTTTTATTCATGCCATCAATTGTGTATTCATGCGTATTCATATTTTAATCCATCATCCTGTGTGTTTGTGTGTCTGATAATTCACCTGCGCCTTTGTCGAACATTATGGATTAATTATGCGTTATTTCTCAAATGGGATGAAAAATTAAGCGCTGACACCAAGGGCGGGCGGCACGCATGTGTTTAGGTGCAAAAAATAGAAACCGACTGGAAGTCACAAGAAGTTCTTGTGTAATTCTTGGAGTGAGAGTAACAATTAAAGATCATCCAGTCTAACAATCATATAGAATGTGCACTGAAGACTCGGATGTGATCAGCGCTAATTACACAGAGGGTTTTGGCAGGTAGCCAACATTGCTGTCATACTCACAGCACCATTAAGTTATCATTAGTGTTAAAAGAATACACGGATAACAGAAAAGTCAATATTCATTAAAATGGCACTGGAAGTTTCTTCTCTTTTCTTTCTGATGCAAAGAAGTTCTTAAATAAGCTTTTAAAAGTAAATACGCCCTCCTTTGGTTCAAAAGGACAATTGGAAATAAACCGATTCAATGAAGTGCAATCCCAACGCCCTAAAAACAAACAAAAAAACTGTGCAATAAGCCTTTAGTTTAGACTAAATCATATTCCAGCATCAGTAGCTTTGTGGTTCAACAAAAGGAAAAAAATGTTTAAGAAAACCAGAGATTAGTGTAATTAATCAAACACTGGGTTCAAAATTGACAAGATGTGAACAAGGAACTTCAAACAGGGTAACAATGTCAGTCTTTTTTTCTTAGTTACACAAGAATACTCAGCTAGAGAGTAGACGTGGGGGAAAATCTCTACACGAAACACATGAAAAATGAATCTCCAGACTCCGCCATAGTGCCCCTCTCCCTCACCTCTCAGTGATCTGTTCGATTATACCTCAACTTTGGTAGGCACCCGAGTTTGGACATGGCCTCGAAAAGGCAAAAAGAGTCAGCGGTGCCAGAGAGAAAAAGACTGTAGAATGACAGTAATACGTCGCATGGACTCTCTCTCTCTCCGCTCTTGTCCACCTCTTCTGTTACTCAGCGATGTGGATGTAGGCGCTGCTCAGTAGCAGCTGAGAGGGAGAAACAGGAGAACCTCCTAAATTGTTTTACTAATCCGAACTAACTAAAAATTATAAATACAAAAACAACAGACATGAGAAATAAGTTCAGTCTGTTACATCTGTCCTGCTACAAAACAAACTTCTGTAAAAACGTAACAATTCCTAGTCTAAGTAAATAAATGAAATCCTGGATGTTAATAATTATTAACAAAATGTCAATTTCAAAATAATAAAAAAATCTTGGAGTATGCTGGTAATGCATTTAACTGAGAATACTTTCAGGAAAGCTTAACAGTTTTAAAAAGATACCACTAATCACAGTAGGAATAACTGCTTCTCCCATTTCACTGCTGATTTGTTCCTCCTCGTCATTAATGATGATTAACCACTCAAATTTCACTCGGTTAACAGTAAATGTGGAACTGAAATGTCGATTACATATGTTGTGAAAAATCAGTGCAATGCTGGACCAGAGTAAAGTAAAAAAACAGACAAAATTTGTCAGTTGTATCAAAGAAAACAACTGACCATGAAGGGCTTTGCATCTTGACTTATGGTCCAATACAAGAGTAAAGAAATGTAAGAAATCCCATTTCCTCTCCAAGTTTACTCTGCTATTTACACTGTAAGATAACTTTGCTAATAACTTGGTGTAATTAAAAAGTTGGTTCATTTCAATGGATTGCTTCATTATATTAGGTTATGAAGAAATCCTTAAGTGCTCATTCCTTTACTCTAGCAAGCAAAGCACCGCATTAAAGAAAAGCCCTTGAAATACTCAACCTTGGTCATATTTCAAAAAGTCCTCTGGTGTAAAATATTTTACCGTGCAACAATCTTCACAATGGTTCATGTAGAGTGAGAAAATTATATAGAGCTACCACTGCATTTATTTTGTGCAGCAATTAAAAAGTAAATGCTGATCCTGGTATAAGAGGTGATGGTAATTACTGCACTCCATGGAGAGAGGGAACAAACAACTCACTATTAGTAAGAGGGAAGGTAAGTTGATGTTTTTTTTTTTTTCAAATCTAACACGGGTCACACTCCACAATCTCAAAATGCATATTTTACTAAATGCCTCGATTTTCTAAATGGCCACTTGTAAAAAGCCCCCTTCCATCTACTGCAAGCTCTCTTTTACAAACTTTAAGGCTGAGGATCAAGGTGAAAAGACCTCTATTAATTTTTCAGTGTGAATACGTTAAATCAGATTTTTCACAGAGAACAGCCTGCATAAAAGTGCCAGGTTCTTACAAGTGCAGCGTAATCATTACTATTGTTGAATGTCAAGTGTGATATAAAAGCATACCACCTCGGCTCAAAGACATGAAAAGGGGGACTACTTTACACTACGCCAGCGGTGAAGAACAATAAAGAACCCGTTTTGCAAGGAAAGGCAGAATAGAAACCCTTTGAGCACAATTTGAAAATAAAAACCCGAGCAGAAACTGGCTGAACACACAGATCTATATTCACAGAAGGCCAATGTTACTTTACAGTGCCGGCATTTGAAACCAGTTTTCTTGGAATGAGCTTCTCAGAGACACCTGAATCGACTCCATAGCAACAAATGCACCAGCAGAGAACCAGATCCTTCACCACTGGGATTTACCATTGGTCTTTAAACCCAATTCTCCTTGACCTTGTAGGTAGTGTAAGAGTGTAGCCACAACGCGCTGGGGATAAGGATGATGCACAGAGATGGAGCAAGTAGCAGCTGAGGGAAAGGACCGAAACAGAAAGCAAAAAAACACGGAGTGAATGATGGGATGGAAGAGACGGAGAGGGAGGCAAGAGGGGAGGGGCAGAGTTAAGTGCTCTCAGGAGAGTAGACTGTGGTTAAGGATTATTAAATGGGATCAATAACTAACAAGGCCTCTGCTTGCGCACGCATGCACGCACGCACGCACGCATGCACGCGCACGCACACACACACACACACACACACACACAGCCTCCCCCTTTTTCCCCTCTATCATCCTCTCCTCAGTCCCAAGCCTTTTCTTCCCTCATAAAACTGCAGATGCAAGTCTAAGCTTTTTATTGGTTTGTCTTTCTCCTTTATATTTGAACATGTTTAGAACATCTTTCCTTGATATTGCTTTCCATTTAGTCTGTTTTCAGCCGCTCCTTTTCACCATTTCTGGACACATAAATAGTGTCCAGAAATGGTGAACCCAAAATTTGTGATTATAGTATTTAGCAAGGGTGTGATGCAAAGAGGAACAAATGCCTGCATTTACTTCTCAGATGCTACACAACTGAAAAATAAAACTAATCAGCAATAGCAACTTGCTTTCACTTAGAACTAATAATTTAACTCAACTACAAAACACACTATGGATTGTCAACAACAGAGAGAGACTAATCCTCCCTTTGAAACATCTCGTTAATCTCCTGCTTGATTCAAAATGAAGTATCTCAAATAAGGATGTTTTGATTGAGGCATTTCTGACACTTGTTGCACAAGTGTGTGAAGCCCCCTTTTTCATTTGTCTTCGATTGTTGCGTAAGATGATGGTGAAATACTTAGCTTCCCCATCTGTTCAGCATCACCGCAATTGCTTGATTCATAGCTCTGTATAGTAAGATCTTTGAAACTGCTGGGCATGCAGCCTGCTGATCTCATGATCAATTACAAATCTGTTCAATGTGACATTAAGCAATGGCAATGTACAAACCTCCAAACTGGAAATGGTCTTTGATGAAGCAAATATTGATCATCATATCAAATAACCTCAAGTGTGATAGCCAAATTCAGTCAGCGTGGATCTCTCTGTCCTGTGTGTCACAAAACAAAACACCAGAAGTTCCCAAAGGTTCCCAAACCTACCATACTTCACTACAGCAGTGGGCTGCTCATCTAGAGTGACAACGTCTTCCACATTTTTCATCTTTTGTTAGAATCATTGATGTCCTTTGAAAACTTCTCCTCTCTTCAGTTCTAAAGTAAAATGATTCAACGAATTAGCTTTTAGAGTTACCTTGATGAGTTCATGGAATTTGATCTTGTAGCTCTTTCACTACCAAAACAGAAAATGCCCCAACCATAAAGTTTTCAAATTGTCACAAAACTGCATTCATGTTTTATTTTAAGATTGCTTCCAATTGGTACAATTAACATGAATCAATGGTCAGTAATGGGCCACAGATTTTCAGAGTTGCAGTCAGCTACAAATTATTCAAAAATGACTGGATACTTGAGAGTTGATCAGCACAAACCTAAACTAGATCACATCACTGTCATGTGTTCTGCTGTATAAAATTTAACGAGAGTACAGTTTCTCTCTATCATGACTTTAAATATTTTTCTCTCCTCTACCTGGTTAACATTCAGTCAAGTTTTCCTTCATTATTATGTTCAATAACAGCACATGAAGCCGTGGAGTAGAAGATAGATAAAGGAATTTTGTTTTAGGGAAACACGATAGGCGGTGTTTGAATTAACATCAATACAGCCAATGTTAGTAATGTTTTTAATATATCTTTATTGGTCCCATAAGTAAAACTGAGCTGATATCAACCGATGGTATCATTAATATCATCACTGAGTGGGTGGCCATGTAGTGTTTTCAATGAACCAATTCATGTAGGATTGTTTCACTGTAGCAGAGAAGGAATGTCAATGGCATGGTCATTTTTCTCACAGAAAGGGAAATATACATAATACTGGTAAGAATCAATCAGTCACAGCAATATAGTTTTATCTGATATCAATATTGTCCCAAATTCTCATGTCAGTGCATTCACACTTCATTATCTTGACTAAGCTATTAATATTTGCTCGAAAGCATTGATTGTTGGGGTTACATAAAGAAGACCAATATTTTTCTTCAAGATCTTCAAGATTCAGTCCAATTTCATTTCTCCCCTAGCTCCATTCTCTTTCCAAGGGAAGCAGCTTTTTATTCAGAAAGAACACAGAATTGCATGACTTGGCCAGTGATCCCGCCATTGTTAAAACCCCTTCTTCAAAAGTGAACATAATCACTGCAGTGAAGAGATTACCAAAAAAGAGAGCGTGGTTGGTGGATGGATGGGTGGATGATAGACAAGGAGATGAAGGAGGTAGGAGAAGTGGAAGCCCAAAAAGCTGCTGTGGGGCGATAGTACCTGACAATCGGACAGGGAGGACGAGAGTGTGGAAAAAGCAGAGCAGGGATGTTAGACTTATCTCTGTCCAGGAACTACAGTTTCACATTTCTTTTTTTCCTGGTTTTGAAAAAGGAAAACAAAAAAAAACACACCTAAATCCAGACAGATTGAAATCTTCCAGATTTCAATAAAAATGTTATAACTATTCTGTCAGTAGATGGTGGTAACAACATTAACATTTAAAGAACAAGATCCTGAGCATGAAGTCCAGGGTTTAAGATTTTTTTTTTAAATCTTCCAAAATAACTGTGGATTCTGTTTTATAAAAATATTTAAATTATATGTGGATGGGAGGTTCAAATACCAAAAGAAAAAATAACAAAAATATCATTGCTTTTGAAAATATTTGTGTTGGTAAAGACAGAGTCCAATGAACAAAGGCATCAGAAATGTGTTCTACGTTAAGGATAACTGGATATTTTTATCATCAGAATTGGGCTAAAGTCAGTAAATGTGCAGAAAGAAAATAAGGTGAAAGGTGAAAGATTCATATCATTGGCAGAGGTTTAGGAGGAGTAAAAACAAATTGCACAAAGTTAGCATGAGAACACATGAGAAATGTGTTTTCATGAGAGTGGAGGCAAAAACGGGTTTAAGGGAAACAGAGCTGTTTGAAAACAGATGAATCAGACACAAAATGTGAGGAGACAAGAGCTGAGAAGACAAGATAGACAGTAGCACCTCAGGGGGGGGTGAGCGGATTTTACCCAGATTCACAAAGCTGCATGTCAGAGATAGCAGCACAAAAGAAGGCCCGGCAGATTCGAATTAATATCATTATCAAGTCAGGTTATTAATACAAAGACGTCTGTAGCACAGGGTGGGATAGGCCCACAGGTCACAGACATGCAGCATTGTGGGAGTCAATTATATGTTCACTCACACACACACACACACACACACAGAAGTCAGTCAAGCCAAATAGAAAATAATTCAATAAGACATTTTTTTTTTTTTTAGCAAGGAAGGCATATTATTAAAAAAAGAAAAAAAAAAGTTTAAAAACTATACAAAAAGGCACGGAAGTTTGAGTTTGGGTGATTATTTCTTTCTCAGGTCTTCTGGTTCTGGCCTGCGCTGCATCTCCAGAACCAGAACCAACCATGGAGAAGCAGCATTCAGCTTCTAGGCACCACAAATCTGGAACAAACTTCCAGAAAACTGCAAAACAGCTGAAACACTGAGTTCCTCTAAATCACGGCTAAAAACCTGTCTATTTAGAATTGCTGTTGAACTACACCGAATAAAACATTAAGCAACATATTCAGAGTGTGTTGATGAGCTTGATGATGGCACTTAAAGTGTAATGTTTATCACTGGTTTCTCAATTGCTGACTGAATGTTGTTTTTATGACTTGTTGTTCTTGTGTTTTTATGATGTAAAGCACTTTGAACTGCCTGGTTGCTAAAATATGCTATACATATAAACTTGACTGATTAACTGATGATTTCCCAGTTGTAAACACATCTCGTCCTGTTGTAAAGCCTGATAACTTCCTCATCTGCTCAACCCACAAATGGATTCTCTCTTACATGTGGAATCAGAAGTAGAGGAAAACAAACAAGTGTTACAATAAATAAATAAGCTACGGACGCAAGAGATATTGTCAGTAACATCGGTATTGGCTGATCTTTGTTTTTTTTAAAGAATCTGTATTGGTCCAATAAATAAAACTGAGACCATGTTAACAGTGTGGTCATTTTTTTTCAAACTGACGAAAGATTAGTAAAATATATATAATATCAGTAAATATCAGCAATATTAATACCAGTACAAATCTTTATATTGGTACTTCCCAATAAACCCAATGCAAATTAGCTTTCTTGTTCAGCCAAGTACATATTTAAGATTTATTATGAGCTGATTACTGCATCAAGGTGTATAAAAGCTGTAAAAAGTTCTAGTTTCATAGCCGTTACTCTCTAATGGTTGTACACTCTTCCTGAGAAGGAATGACAGAAGAAGTGCTGGAGTTGTTGAAATTTTTACACCGATGCCTGAAGCACAAATTATCATACTGTTACCCTCCCCCCACTTGTTGCTGTGCATTTCAAATCTTGCTGTTTATCAAACATAGATAGAGACGGCGTGGAGCCACTGATGCAGCAACTCCGGGTTTGATTGCTCCGTTTGCCATGTCGTCAACTTATCAGCCGAAGCTCCTGACCTTGATTAAAGGTCACTAGTGCCAAATAAAGTTTTTGAAATCAGTGTTATAATAAAAAGTTATTAGAGCTGGAATAACATGTTACAATATGTTATATTGTCTCAACAAGAATAACTGCTGTGTTTCCGTTTTAGACAAATCACAATCATTTTATATATTTTTGTTCTCTGTTTTTGTGGTGTAACGTTTCACACGATTGTGATGAAACTGTCAGAATGCCGTACCTGTCTATGCCAAGCCAACATCAGAGTAAAACAACTCAGTTTGTAGATGCACTGCAGAACAGACATAGAATTTACACATTACACACAGACTACTAAAAGAGGTTGATAACATAGCGACAGGGTAATCAGTCATGGCTGGTTGGGTGGTCACTGGAGGTTAATAGATTCCCCCCCTCACACACCCTCGGGTAGTCTCCTTTCCTTCCCTGGCACTTTTAATGTTCTGGCATGCGTTGTCAAAATAGACTACATATGTGTCCACTCTATTAACATTAGTCTGTAAAGAAGATGCACAGACAACTAAAGCTTTTTTTTTTCTCAACAATGTTATTTATCAGCAGCTGAAAAGGAGTAACTACGTTGCATGATTCCTGATTCACTATACATAAAACATTCCCTAAATTGGGAATTGGTGACCATTATGACTGGGTACAGAAAATAAGCTTTTTAAAAATGTTTTTAGTCAATTTTCATACAATAATAAGTGATTTGTCTGTTTAAAATCTACCCTGACATTTTAAAAATCCCACTAAACACAAACATCTCAACATTTTTGAAAGACGCCGATTGTTGAGACGTGTTGTAGCCCACGATTGTCCAGCTCCAGCCGCAAAGGGCCTGGTGTCCTGCCAGTTTTAGATGCATCTCTGCTTCAACAACATTTGATTCAAATGGTCCAACTACCTCCTCAGCATGTCATAAAGTTCTGCAGATTCCTGCTAATGAACCATCATTCGATTTAGGTGTGTTGAACCAGGGAAAGAACTAAAACATGTAGGATGCCGGCCCTTGAGGACTGATTTTGGACACCACTGCCTAATCAGTTTCAGTAGGTGTCAACTCTGAGTCTCCTGACCTCATTCCCTGTTATAATGAGCGCATGCTGTCAACGGCTCACACCTGTGTGAAGGTGTGAGATGCTGGGAAACCGTCCACTGCCTCGGCTCAGGCACCCATGGACCCATTCGCTTCTAAAAGTTTATAATCTATACCGCTCTATCGGGAAAGGACTTGAATTTGCATGAGGCAGAAATCTAAATAAACAGTCTGATTTGAACGTTGTTTTTGTTACTTTTAGTTTGACCAGCTGAAGACTCACTGACTTTGTTGAGAGAGCATGACTGCCACCCTTTGGGCGACAGTTGTAATAACATGTTTAGTTTTTATTTCACTCCCCATAAAAAGCCAGCACCTGGTACATTAATGGTCTTAATGTGAGGAGTTTCCTCATTACACCCTAATACAGTCAATATCCAACACCTCCATATGTAATCCATCATTAAAAACCACTGCATGTAGTGTTTTGTCTGCATTTACTGTGAAATAACAGCTACTCTCTGATCTTGATGCTTATTATTTTCATAGAATATGCAAATTATTTCAGTCATTTCTCTAAAAAAAAAAAAACCTGATTTGGTATTCTTGTGTCATGAAGCTTTTGGGCTTTAATGAGCCCGTTTGTCAGCATGGTTTTGTTTCCTATAATTGCCAACTACAACTCTTCTTATGAAGCTGCTGGCAAGGTCTTTATTTGCCATAACTGCTGTGTAATTGCCTCTAGAATCATTTAGCACTTATGAATATGAAAAAGTGTTTTCTTCTATTAATTATGTGTACGGTGCATAAATTAGTCTGTGAGTTTGCCCTGCATAAGAGCAGAAGATGTTAATATTTGCAAGAAATTAAGCACTTGTTTAACCATACATCATTGTTTATGATAATAAAGTCTATTTACTCATCTAGAGCTTTTATTTCTGACTGTGTAGTTTAGAATACAGTGTTCATAAAAATCAAAACCGTTTTCTCAAAGACTCAGACTACAATTTTTGTGCCCCAGATTTCTAAAACAATTTACCGTTAGAAAAATTAAAACAATATTTAAACAAAATGGTTGTTTTTCTGGTAGTTCTTTGCACAAACTCAATAAATATAGTTTCGTGACATGTTTTATGCCTTGTTTAGAGTTAGAGACAGAAAACTGTTAGTTGTCTGAAATGGAACAGAGTGACGAAGGCTCTTAGATATTCACAGTGTTGGCAAGGTGTTTAAAATGAAGTAAGAGTTAGCACAGAAACCCAAAATGCTACTTAAGGGGAAACTGTATTTTCTACAATATGTTGAGACATGTCTGTAGTTCTAGCACCAAGAGCAAGAGGGCAGAAGGCCTTCAGCAGATTACAGGAAGGTACAGTTACGTTGCTCTATGTTGCTTTTTCAACTCTACCATTTAACATGCTGGATTTGAAAATGTTAAGGTAATGATCCATATGGTCCATGTGGGTTTTGAAATGCTAGGCTGTTAATAAGAGACACCAAAGTGTCTGGTAAAATACCAACCCTTTCCTTAGGTTTTCGTCATTAAACAAAAGATTTAAAAGTTGGAGATGAAATGCAAATGCAATAAATCTAAAGAAGAAACATTCATTTTCAGAGATCTGTGAAAAATATGAGTCTGGAAGAAGGAGTGAGAAGCATAGGATCAATTTACTGAGGCTTAGTGTGAAACTTTCAAAATCAGTAATATTTTGGGGAGCCATGCCGCCTGCCGGTGTTTGTCCACTGAGTTTTGATGGGGTTTATGAAATACTCTAATTATGAGAAACTGATTATTAACTTTAAGCCATAATCATTAAAACAAACAAATATCAGAAAAGTTCTTCCTGAGTGTTATGAATGTGGACAGGTAAAACTAGATTTCTGAAATGATGTCAAATTTCAACGATATTATAATTGACGTATTGTTGACTAGAGGAAGCAGTCAGTATCTGAGGATCAGTTCTTACTTCCTGGATGTGGCGGTTGGGAATTTACTGACTGCTTTTTACGAGTGAGGTGTCCAATGACAGTCTGATGACTTTTTCTCGGCACTGCATAATCACATGAGCAAGTAATCCAAAAAAACTGCAAACAACTGTTCAATAAGGCCCAACCCTAAATGAGTCACAGCTGTAAATAAAAATCCAGAAAACAAGATAAGAAATGCAAACTTGTCAATCAGACTTTTCCACTGTAAGGTTAAATAAACAGCTTATCTTCCCGCTTCTGACATCACATCTGCATAAACATTTAGGCCAAATATCCTTGAGAAAGTCAAAAATCAGACAACGATCGAGTGAATTAAGTAACAATAGGCATGGAGAAGCTAGGTGTCGTTTCACTTTCGCCCATGCTCCCTAAGCCGTCCTACATGAATAAGAACTTGTTCTGTTGCCACTGTACTGAGTAACTTAGCCAGGTCACATGAATTCTACACAAAACATAAATATGGTTGGATTTACAGAACATAGTCTGTGACATCAGTGGACTTTTAAAACCTATTTAGTATTTTGAGGAGGTATGTATACCTACATAACACTGCATTGAGTTTGCTAGTATTTACCAGCCTTTTTGTTTAAAAGACACAGAGATACAATGAACTAAAGTCAACACCAGGCATCTAGGAAGTCTGTCTGCAAAACCACATGTTTCTAACTGGGAAAGATCTTCCTGTTTAGCTAAACTATTAAGACTTATACTCCACTTCATACTTGTCTTTGCATGATTTAAGCAGGAGAACTGGATGTATGTTTAGGGACATTATGCTTCTAGAAGATGAAACTCCACTCCAGTCTCAAGTGTTTCAGGGCCTCTGAAAGGTTTTCTTCCAGGATTGTTTCATAAGGGGTTCAGCGTAGTCAAAGAAAGCCTGTCACAATAAGCAATAAACCAATAAATGAACAAATTGCATAATAAATTAAAATTAACTCAATTTCCATTTTGGCTATCAATATTTTTTGAATGGCATTTTGTATACAAAGACATCTTAATCTATTTTATTTCTGGGTTTTGGTTGTGTGTGGTTTTACATATTATTAGTAAAAACATTTGAAAATCATGTATTATTCCAGTTCCACATTGCAAGTATGTGCTGGTTTTGGTTAGTCCATTACATCAAATCCCCAGTAATATCAAACATAATAATATTTGCAGATGTATTGTGACAAAATGTGAAGCAGTTCAAAAGGTATGAATGTATGCAAGTCATCCAGAGGTAGAGAGAGGCAATGTTTAGAGAACCCTCTCATCTCAGAGCGAGCGTGGCAGGTAGATGCAGGGAGGACGGTGCAGCAGGGTAAATGATGGCCATATTGATCTCCAATGCTCTTTTATAGCCCTGTCATGTCAGTTTAGCACCTTGGCAACATTCGCTTTTAGAGCTACGTCAATACCGAACTCTGGCACTCTGCAGCTGACAGCCAGGGAGAGACGGTTAGAAACAGAGAGAAAAAAGTAAATACCAACCGCCTCTTCAAGGACTCAAACACTTATCAGTCCTGCTCTTAAGAGCAAGGTGAAGATGCAACCACCACAGTAAGCTGAGGAACCAATTGGAAGAGGTAAAATCTTTAACAGTTCAAAGCTCACATAACAGGAAGCTGCCAACCACAGCCTGATTAAAGCATCACTCAGACAATTTGAATAGTTTTGCAGAGTAGCAGGCGACTGTTCTCTCGACAGTTCTTAAAGACTGGTTCATAAAAACCAACACTGTTGCATCATGAATAAGGGATCAAGATTAACGTTCAATTTTGACGATGATCTCTACAGATGTGGAATTGAAAAATGCATTGATGATACTTTCAACTATTTTGGATATACAGGATTCTCCTGCCATTATGGTCCCGAATTAGTTAATTGCTTTTAAAAAACACTTTTGATCAGAAGGCTTTTTGTTCACTGTTCCAGTTCCTAGATGGGAGAATACCTCACACAAACCTTACATTTTTAAGGTCATAAATAGGACTACCAGAACACTGGCTAACAGTTGTAGAGACCTAGAACTACTAACTAATGTTAGTTTATGTTAGCATTAGATCTGCTAATGCTAACATAAGCTTTTATTGCAAACTGATCATCCTGATTCTGGCTATCAACCCTCAATTAAATATATATTTAAAATTTAGCATGAATATTGCAGTCACTATATTGTAATCCATGGCATTTATTAATGCCATTTTGCATATTACTATACAAAATTTCAAACTACCTCTAATTTTGATAGTAGTTTCTAAGTGTTTAGGTGTCAAGTTATCTCAAACAACAAGCTTATTTTATCTGGTAAATTAATCATCTGGTCACAATAGCCAAGGTAGTTGAGGCATTTTGGCACAAAATTTGTCCAAAAAAAGGAGTTCTTTGTAACCATGGTAAAAGAAATTATTTAAAAGATCAGATAATTTCCAGTTTTTCCCCAACATCTAGCTTTAAGAATGAGCAAAAGCAAAGAGTCCCAAATGGATTATCGGTATACACTCAGATGGCATAGATCTGTTGGAAATTGGATTCCTCTTTCAGAGGCTTCAGTTCTGTTTGATGAAGCAGAAAATTAACTTTGTCTGCATTATCTGACAGGCTCCAAGCATTTGATTTCTTCTACACAATATGCTAACATCCATTACTACAACTGTGCATTAATACTCACAGCTTTAATTAGCTGTCTTGAATATGTGTTGATTTATGGGCAATTTTGGGAACATTCAATGCTTATGCTTTGCTTGTACGTATTACACCAATAGCACTAAAGGTAAGAAACATTGGAAAAATAGATGGGGATGAAGAAAAATGTATGTTACAAACCGGTCACAGGAGCAGGCCACCATAACGCACAGCAGATTGTAGATGATGTAGGTGAAGATGACGGCGGTGATGGTGCCACGAGGGATAGAGAAGCTGGGATTCTTCAGGTCACCTGGTGGACAGCACATGTTTAAAGTGTTAAATAAGAAGTGCATCCTGTTCTATTCAAAATATCTACGTATCTGAATGCAAAAACCTAATCTGGTCCTCATCAGTTCCTACAGTTTGGTGGATATAAATTCAGGTGAACAGCAGCACATGGCATAGTTCTGGGAAACTTATTCCATCCTTACCTCAGAAAGAGGTTAGATTGCTAACGTCATGAACAGATTACTAGATCAGCAGTGACAGAGTTTACTCGCCTGAATAATTCAGGTGTGTTAAGACAATGCCAGTCAACAGTTAGTGGTGTAATTTAATTTAATCAGGAAATGGGTTGAAGGGCATTTAACATCTATTTGGAGTCCATAATTCAACAAAGACAAACATAGTTTACAAGAATAAGAGTTTTAAGACATCATCCAACCTCCCAGGAACTCCCCCCCCTTGAGGTCTGGCCATGGAAACCACAAGACGTCCTGAACAATGTCTTTGATGGAGATGTTTGTTCATGGTGAACATCAACATGTTGGAACATAATAGAGGCCTGTGATTTCCATGATGCAGACAATGTGGGGAGAATCCAGCAATTAAAATGGAATCCAGTGTATAATGTGAAATATTGTACAAGTTATGAATTTAGTCGAGCAACGTCAGGTTTTCCCAAACAAGAAGAGATTTCACCCTTTACAACAACGTTTACAGTGGAAGTGAAACCCTGCTATAACACAGGTCATTAATAATTATGTCGAAAGCAAAGTGTTAGTTTATGAGGCTGGATAAACACTCTGTTAAATGATGTAGAACCACCAGAAAAGCAAACTCTCAGCCCATCATATCACCGCCTCACTGCAGAGACCAGCAAAAGTAAAATGAACCTGGACTGAATTTACTGTAACACTTTTTGTGCCAACTCAAACAGAGGCAGAAATAAATACTAATGTGAAAATGATAAAGATAGGTGTATCTGGGGATGCTTACACAGGCAGCTGTGTAAAAACCAGAAAACACAGAAGCAACATCCTGAAAATGAGTAAAGTGGAAAACGCTCTTAATATGTTCCTTAAACACATGTGCTACCTTAACTTTTATAGAAAACACTTATTAAAAAAATGACTGCTATCAAATTTTATTTCACCCAACGACATTTAAATAGTTTTTCCATTAAATTGTTGAAATTCTTTACATTAAGCTTATGAAGACATATGCATTTCCACCTGATATTTAAGGAAAAAATAAGCAGGAAAAACTGGAATGTGGAAAATAAATTGAGACGTGGGAGGAAAAAAATATTATTCCATCCTTATTCATCAGACATAGCGGGGAAGAGGCGGGATTGATTGATTGTCAACATATTTCATAATGTTCTAGAGCCAAACATGAGGCCAACCTCAACTGACTAAGTGATTGTTTTGGCACAGTGATGTGGCTCATTCAATGATGAGACTAATAAATTAATAATCTGCTTCTGAGTTCAGAAATACTTTGCAAATAAGGGGATAAAAAATATCCAAATATTGTCCATCTTTGATTGGATTCATCTTTGTTTGTCAGTCCGCTAGGATGAAATGGAAATAGCCTTTATTATTAAAGATAATTCTATTAGAAATGAAAGCGGTCTTATTTTTGTAGATGACTGATTCCTCCACAGATAATCAGGCTATGACATCACCATGCCTACCTGACATATTAGAGCCTGTCATGATGCCGGTGCAGCCGTTGAACATCACAGCAAATACGGTGGCGAAGGACATCATCTTCCCAGTGGTGTAGTCTTCAACGTAGCCAGCTGGAAGAAGAAATACCAGTAAGTGACTGTAGGTCTGCTTCTATCATCATCATCATCAGTAAGTTGAACTTGGTTTGATGGCAGAGAAAGCTCTGCAACCCTCTGGATATGAAACGTAATCTCTGCAAGTCTCTGAACAAGTAACCCTCTTCAAACTTTTCTGTCGAGTACAGCATCAGCAATCAAGTTTTACTGGTAAAAATCTAATTTCACTCCCACAAAAGTTCACACAGGAATATATTCTGTTCTTTCATTCATGTATGAACAAATGTTTTTATATTATTATTCGCTCTGATAAGGTTGAGGTTAGCTCAATGGCTTAGATTTTAACTAATTCAGTCCTTTTGTGTGCATTTTTGATTTATGTTTATATACAAGACCCTTTATCTTACATTTAGCTCATTAGTTCTTTCTATAAAAATACAGGGTTTAAATGAACATGATACATTTTACAATGCTCACTGAAATTATGAAACAGTAATGTGTATGCATTTCTTCTGTAAACAGCTGGTAAAGTGAATCAGGATTATTTTAAATGTGGGTCTGTAGATAGTTTCCGTGAGTACAGGCCTGAGTTACAAGCAATTAGCTCAGTAATCATGTGCTTGAAATTAAATCCTCTCAAGCTGACTGTTTGTTTTGTAGGAATAAGAATCCAAAGAACATCATGTCAAACGTGAGTCAAATATGTTGTGATCTTCCAGGAAGTGTAGGCGAAACGCCTTCTGCTCTTTCCTGTCTGGTCTGCCGGGGGAAAACCAGTTCAGATCCTAGAAGCTTAAATGGCTGCCAATAATCATCAGAGTTAACAGGGTTTTAAGCCCATAATGCTCATTATTCCTGCTCTGGTGTACGCATACAACCGGTGGACAGCAGGCTCAATTTAAAAGAGGAAAACGTTCATTTAATGAACTTAGAAGTTGCACCTTATGAAATAAAGAACGTTGGCCACATTAAAACAAAAATGGCTTTAAAATGTTTTAGAGGATGTCTTTAAGCTTCTGAATCACCAGTCAGGGTTTAATGGTCATATGCACTGCCACCGATCAGATGTCAACATTAGTAAAACTCTATATTTAAACCCACAAATGAGCTGATGGTTTCAGAGCTTATGAAGCTACTGCGTGAACAAACCCTCACTTCCTTTTCCCTTGTTTCACAAGAACATCTGCTGCCATCATGATGTATAAAAAGAACAGGCTCGATCCAAAACCTTAAGTAATAATTAGAGATGCATCTAAAAATCCAACTGGAACTCTAGGCTTTACCAATAGGAATCTGCATTTTGTCAGAATAAATAAATAAATAAATAGTCATTAATTCTCAACTTGCCCAGAAAGTGAAAAAAATATTTGAGGAATATTCAAAATTTTCAAAAATTTGTATTAGCAAATAAAAATCATTCATTTTAAAGTGGCCACAAAACAATATACTTGGCAGAAAAAAAAAATCAAGGCTTTCTATTCTAGTCACTCAATCTTACCGTACAGATTTCCCATCAGTGTTTCCAGCTTGAATCCAGTAAAATTAGCCGTGGTGGGATACACAGGGCCCGTCCCGTTGGATGGCTTGAAGGGGCTTGGCAACGTGACCGGTTTAGGTTTCACAACAAAGAAGCTGATGAAGATCATGATCAGAACCGAGATGACCACCAGGAAGATGACGAAAGTGGCCTTGGCGTAGATGTGGGCTCCGACCAGGCATACTATGAGGCACAGCAAGAGGATACCGGTGCCGTACAGCAGGGACCACCAGTAACCTGACGGCAGGACCTGTTGTGAACTGGGAGCCACGGTTGGATCTAAAATGAAACATGAGAGGAAATGTAATGACTAGGAAGCTTTGATTTGAATAACAAAAGGAATCCCAGATAGTTTCTGCCTCATGTTTTCCTCAGTCTTTCACCTGTGTTAGGGCTGTCGCAAAAAGCAATAAATCAATTAGTAGCATGATAAATTAAAACAAACTTAATAATTTCCATATGCATTGTTTATCGATGTTCTCAATTCTCCATCTCTTTCTACCAAAACTGGATGACAACAATCTTCAGTCTGGTGCTTTGGTCTCAACCAGCCCTTTTTTTTTTTTGGGAGCACAACTTTGTTTATAGAGACTTCATTATTAAAGTAATAACTTTTAATACTTTGGCAGGACATGGTACAGATAAATGCACAAATCAAGAAATCCTCAATTTACCTTCTGGTATTCCAAAGGTGCCCATTATGGCTTCAACCAGACCCAGCACAAAGAGGGCGCTGCCGCACACATTAGCAAAGAAGAACATGATGCCGATGCTGCCACCAAACTCAGGACCCAGAGCTCGGCTGATCATGTCTGTGCCTCAGGTTAGGGCAAAGTACATGGCATTTAAAACAAATTCATGAACCGATGTGAAATATTTGCAACGTTTGAAAGGGGTAAGCTTGGCTTACCAAATGCACTTAAAGTGGGAAAAGCTGTTGGCCAACTTTAGCAATAATAACCAGGTCATAGGGAACCAATTTGTTTTATTTTTCATGAGCTGAAGTATAAATTTATTTAGCGTATTTTGATGTTTTGCAAAACCTGAATCTGAAATATATTAAAGAAACCTCAGGTAATTCACAACTTTTATACTAAATCATGCGCTTCCTTCCACTGGTTTTATGCTAAAGCAAATTATAAGTCTAATTTTGACTTTCAGCTTAAAGAAACACTTGAAGATTTCCACCTTGTCATCAAGCAGCTGTAGATGCAAATCTGACTGAAACAAGATGTGTAAATGAACGTTGTTGAAAAGTTGTAAACGTTGTAAAATGTTGCAAACGGTCCAAACTTAATGCTGGGCAGTGATATCTGACAGTGAGCGTGTCTAAGCATATATGATTTTTGTGTGACTTAAGCAGCAGGGACCGATTATAGACTCAAACTAACTGTGAAAAGCAATCACACTGGTTTGCTACTCAGATACTAGACAAGGATAATTTCCGTTTTATTTTTTCCAGATTGACACTTTATTTTCAGCTGTAAAGTAATCAAGCTGACTGTCCACAGAGCATTAAAGCAAACCAAAGTTGAAATAAATCTTATTTATACTTTTCCAGTGGTTAGAAATGTAGTGTGTGACAGACAGCACTTGTTTGAAACAGAGACCCTGATTTTCTCTATACCTTGACTGTTGACAGTGATAATGGCGCTACACTGACTGTCACATGCAGACGGTCATATGATGATGCTTGTGTGTGTGTGTGTGTGTGAGCAGGATACAATAGGCTCCTCCAGCGTCCAGCGCTCCATTGGTGGAGATTGCGCACACCGACAGAACAGTCATGGAGATGATGAAGTAGGCCACCACAAACATGAGAATAGCTTGGTACAATCCAGCCTGTCCCACCACAAACCCTGGAAAAAAAACACAGGAACAAGTAAATTAAAGTGGCAGATTGGTGCCTGGGTGAAAGCAGAACCATAAACTGGAGCAGAGTGGAAAGAGGCTGACAATGAAAGGATTCCTGGGAAGTGCCAGCATACAGGAGGATGTGGGTTTTTTAAGGCGTCATGAAAGTACAATTAGCTAACGTGTCACATGAGATCTACTTGTTCAACAGATGTCTGTCCATGGCTTTTAACTCTAGATGACATTTCAAACAGTTTTCAAAGAATTAAAAAGTGAAAATAAATTTTTTTTAAAAGAAATCACACAGCCTTCAGTTTAAATGGCTCACCACAACGTTTCACTTTCTGTAAAAATGAAACTGGGATATCACATGCTGGGAGAGATTCCAGCTTCTGCATTGTCTGTATACATTGTGACATTCTGCTGCTCAGCTTAGATGAATCAGCTGAATTAGTTCCAGTGCTAAACTGGCGCTAATGTTTTCTTAGCATCGGCTCTTTGTGTCCATGTCATCTTATGTGACCACATTTGTATTGATTAAAAGTTTAGTTTGACGCTGCTGTTGATCATAGATCTACCTGCAGCAGAAATTAACCTCAGTTTTTTTTGGAAACCGATGTCATTTTAGGAGAGGTGGAGTCAGTCAAGCCGTCTGTTTAGCTGATTTTAGCTATTTAAGCAATTGAAAATGCTGGAGTCAGTAGAATATAGTGCTATGTTAGCTGAAAGCCTGTTTCTGTGGGAATTCATACAGGTCAAACCAGCTGGTTGTGTCCATCTACCAGATGATCTGGTCAGTCTACCTATTGTCTGCGCTTTCCAGGTTTTAAAGTAGCTGGAAAAGTATTTTTAGTCAACTCACAATAAACTGATCCCAAAACCAGCTGATGAGGCAGAATACACTTTGAAATGAAATGTCCAGAATTTGTCCAAAAAATAAAGAGTTTTAGACTTGAACTGATATTCCAGTTTTCCAGCATTCCTGGTTCTGATCAGAGATTAGCTGTTAGCCATTGTGACGCATTTATAAATACTGCTTGTTGTTTAGAACAGCATCAATAAATGAGACTGGAGATGTTTGCTTTTAGGAATACTGAGATAAATAAAAAAATCAAATAATATAACCACTAATTACTAAATAAGCCATTAACAGTCACATAAGGCCGTTGTACCAAGGTTACTCTACAGATAACCTTCTTATACAAACCACAGTGGTGGAAAAACCCAAATACACAGGAAATTGTTCTCATAGAAAGTTCCAAGGAGAGATGACTGATCATCTGTGGCAGAAAGTTCAGATATCAATGATGTTTTTTTAATTTTTAAACGTTGCTTCTTTCAGCCAAATAGGGCTGAAATTGTACCACCATGTTTGCAACGTAGATATATTGTTATCTGGAACATAAAACCAATTTGAAATCTCTTTAGTCTGAAGAACAAGGAGTTAGTGCCTCAACAAAACTAAAAAAAATCAATTAGATAAGTTATAGGCTAAAATACCCAAATAATCAGCAGATGTAAATGAACCTAAGACAACCAAGTCTGTCTTGTACTTTTCCAAATTGAAACATTTGTCAAATGTGTCCTACTGATCAATGCAGTGAATCTCATCGAGCTGGACGTCACAATCAGTCACTTTGAACTGCGTCGCAAACAAACAAATTATCCACATTAAAGCACCGTTCCTCCATTTATCTTTGATCAGCAACTAGCAGCATGTTTCTGCCATCAGTCAGGTCCACTGTGACATAAACCCAAGTCTCACCAGGAAACAAAGTTCACTTTGTTCCTTTAAGGCCTGAAATTTTAAGCTCAATTGAGATAAACTCAACTTGCAATGCATCTGCATGTTCTGGTGGTACATCCAGGTCAGGACAAGAGACACTTTGTCAAACCGTTAAATTTACAGTAGTTTCACATCCACACTGAAACCACTCACAGTTTCTGTGCAGTCTTACACTTTAACTAGAGATTAAAACGTCCAAAGTTCTCAACCAACAGCTACATATGCCCATGTGAGTGTCCATTGCTCAGCACCTGACAACTCACGAGACTGGGAGGGGAGCTGGGAGGGGGACTGGGAGGACAGGAGACGAGAATACTGAAAGAGAGTTAAAACCTATAGGAAACAAAAAAAATCAGAAAGAAAAGCAGAAGTGAAAAGTGAGGAGAGAAGATGAAGTTGGTTATGAAAAGTTGATTTGTTGTTCTGCAAATTCAACTGTGGTCTCTGCAGCAGCATGGATTTCATAGGCTTGAATAATTTCTAGTTTAGTCAAATTACTGAAAAAGGAGAACTTGTATCTCATTTAGGGCTGTTGTAAACGAATATTTTAGTAATCGAGTAATCTAGCGATTATTCTTACGATTAATCGAGTAATCGGATAAAAAAAATTACAAAATGAAATATTGGTAAATCTGGCATAATACCGGTGTTACTATCAGATATCAATATCAATCCAATTTTTCATATTTGAGCATCCCTAACAGTTGCTTTCTTGTAGTTTAGAAAACTAACCTGTAACAATAATAGCTCACTTTCTAAGTTAACCAGAAGAAAAGTTATAGAAAAATCTGAAATTATATTGAATTTAATAACAAAGAGGCAGGCTAACAAATATGCTTATAAAAAATGTCTACAATCCAGCTTTTAGTTTAATCTTCAGTGAGTTTAATAGATTAATTAAACTCACCTTGCCACCTAACCTGTCACGCTTTGGGTTTGAAAATACGGGAAATGCCGCCTGGAGTGGGAGGAGAGGGCGAATGAACGAACATGGGGTGGAGGGGAGGGAATAGACCAGCGGACTGACGAACCGTTAGACCGGGGGACGAACACGGGGGGAAGCAATACGGGATATTTACGACACCTTCACTGGTCACACTCAGAAACTCATCTACCAGCCATGTACGATGCGCTCCGCCACCCGTTTCTTCAGACCGGGATATGAAATTTATTGTGCGGTTCGTCGGTAAAGCTACATTTACACGGTAAGCATCAGCTACTCAGCCGCCCGCCCTGTTCAGGCTATCCGCTCACCTCAGCGCTCTTCCCGCCGTTCGCTTTCAACCAGCAGCCCCGGAGGAGAAATGCTGCCGTACTCCAGGCATTCCCCCAGTCATTTTAAGGATGCTTATTGGTTCCCCAAAAACGATAAAAAGTCGGGCATTATCATCAATCAATAAAATCCCCACGGGCCAATCTTGAAGATTGGACTTTATGCCGCTGAGACTTAGCTTTTGTCAACAACTCAGAGGCGGAAGTGAGAGCTCCGCGCAACGCAAATGAAGTCCCGGCCGGAACACGGTGCGCTAACTAATAAAACATAAATTAACGAAGCTTCGAGGCAGGTAAATTTTCCTCGAGGAATTTTAGTAATCGAGGTACTCGAATCATTCGAGGAATCGTTTCAGCCCTAATCTCATTGATTACAATGAGATACCTCACGGTACCAAAAACCCAAACCTGAGTTACGAGAGTGTCACTTTCACAGCATAAAGTCGAGACAGTCTCTGTTTGCTGAGGAATTGTTAGTGAACTTTCAAAAACTGTAGTTTAAAGGGATAATTAAGAATTTTTTTAAGTGAGGTTTCTTTAAAAGATTAAGTAGTTCATCTTTTAACTAGCAGTTGGCGCTGCCATTTTAAATGCTGACTTCTTAAATTTACAGGCTAGGAGCACATCTAGTCTGAGGGAAGAAAAAACTGTCTTAAAACAAATCCAGTCTTAAATGTCATAGCAGTTTAATAAGGAAACAGTGTTTGATGAACTCTTAAACCATTGACATGTTTATATTATTTACCCGGAAGTCAATGATTATTTAGGTGAGAAATTGAAATTGGAGGCAGTGCACCTCTGCTATCTTCCTGTGTAAAAATACAGGTGCAACATATAAAGCATTTCCATATACGGGTATAGGAAAGTGACATACAGAAAAGATTTTATCAACACTAATAATAGTTAGTAATGCCTTAAAGGTGTAGCATGATATTTTTCTAAATTATGGCGCTGCCAACAAAAGGACCTCAGAAATTCATCAGCCTTTTGGCTATGAATCTATTACTGCACACAGTAAGAGATTCACAAAATACTGCTCTAAGAAAGAAACTTACCCATATGCACCCATTTTGCCCAACATTGGAAACAGACATTTTTTTTTTACTTTATCTTTTTAAATCGACTGATCAGTGAACCAAAGGTGTGTAGTTTGATGCATTTTTAAAAAAAATAAAATAAAATCAGGACAGATTAAATTGTCCTGATTTATAGATAAATATTGCCTCTATCTGAAAACCTGCAACAAATATTGTTGCAATTAGTTTCTCGTTTTGTTTACAAAAACAAATGTTAGCAGATTAGGAATAAACGATTATAAAGTCATTTATTGCTGTTAATTGATCATTTTGTGCGCCATGTCAGAGCACAATTGCAAAAATGAAGGGAGTTGTAGCATAGTCCACTATTTGGAAAGCAGCATTCGTTTTTATATAAGTTCACAATAATTAGTTAATATAAAAAGAGGAAATCATTTCGTACTTTGGAAAGAACCACAAGCAGATTACAGAAACGAGTTGTGTTAAATGGAAATTATAAATGCTTAACCCTAAAATGATTCCCAAAACTACTACAAACAACCACAGAAGTAGTAAAATATATAAACTGTGAGTGTGCTTCGGTGCCTACTACTTGTACAGAGAGTGAAACTGAGTGTAGTGATTTCTGCTGCCACCACTCACCTATTCTGAGGAAGACCACCACGCTGAACATTGACAGCAGAGTGGGGACCACCACACCGAAGAACACCGACAGCTTCTTGGGCTGCCGCTGCGGGGAGGACCCGTGCCGTGGGCTTCCCGGGAGCTCCTCTGGGGCCAGGCTGGCAGGAGCAGACCGCAGCTCGGACTCATTGACGCTGGCGACGAGGCGGTAGTTCAGGAGAGGAGTCCGCTCCGTCATTGCGAGCAAAACCAAATGCTCGCTTTAGGGCGACTCGAACTTTAAAAAGTAACCCGGGTAAATTTAGGGACGCACAAATCGCTGTATTTTGTCAGGACAACTCAAGAGTTTGTAAATAAATGCTTGCGATGGATAAAGAAAAAAGAAAAAAGCTGTAGTATTGGCGCGTCCAGATTGTCAGCCGCTTCAGATGCAAGTTCAGTAGCTACATAGCAAAACAGACAAGTGCTTCGGTCAATAAGTTAAAAAACATTGAACGTGTTTGACCTCCTCACTGATCCACAAACTTCCATCGTTTATCAATAAAATGTTAGATAAAAACCCCGGCAGGATACCTGCGCGTGGCCATTGCAGTTCTGTGTTATTTCTCTGATTTCGCGGAGAGTATCATGTGACGCCGCAACGTCAATGCGTGCCTCTGCTGCAAACTTCCGTTTTGCCCTTTCACAATAAAAGCAATTACGATTTAGTGCAACTTTTTTCATAAAAGCAAAACAATTTATCACCTTAAGACATACATACATCTGTCAGGCACAGCATTATGAACATTAACAAGTGATGTCATAAACACTGTTTATTTATTCACAATAGCATCTAATGATGAATTAGATTTGACTGAACATCCTGTCAGTACATACTGTATATTAGAAGCAGGAAATATGTGCAAGTACCTCAGGATACATCTAAGGTATCCTGAGGTACTTGGGGAAATTTGTTGGAATTTCCCCCCAAATTCCAACAAAATGCTGCAAACTGCTAAACAAAAAAAATGCAATGTCTATTTATACACTACACACTTCTGTTTTTCCAAGGCTTGTGGTCAAATTATTTTGTTACTATTCTTTTGCAATCTGTGTGTGGGAGTTCTTTCACACTATTCCCTGACTGTTGTGGGATCCTTCAGCAGGATTATGTGCCATCCCATTTAGGAATGAACAGAATCTAGTGTGAGTTGTTATCTTGGCTTGCAGATTCCCAAGACCTTAATCCAATATAACTTCTCTGGGATCAGCTGGATCAGAGCACTCCACTTTCCAAACCAAAATGGTCTGCCGCTGACCTCTTGATGCTAGATAAAAACACACCTCCAAATGTCTTGTGTTGTCTGTGCTTCAGTAGTATTTATCTAAATTGCACCAGTCACAGATATTAAAACCACAAAGTGCTTCACAAATATAACTATAATCCACAGTTGATGAAGAGGAGGGGTGGGAAGAGGGCAATGATTTTATAAAACTTTGCAAAACAAAAAAATAGTAAAGCGTTTACAAGAGCCATGTATGGTTATATCTTATTTTATTTTGTTAAATGCAAAACTTCCTGTTTTATTCTATCTAACTTTACTTTCGTACTTGCCACTCGGGTTTTCCTGAGATTTCCTGCTTTCACATTTTCCAGCTTGTTGCTTTCGGTCATATGATGAAGTTAGTCGGGAGGGTTACATTGCTGAACGCACTTGCTGACACTGTTTTAAATATCAAAATAAAAGTCCACATTGATTTCTCTTTTTAATTTCTAAAGCTTTTATTTTGAAAAATTCGCGTTCTTTCAACGCTAATAATGAAAGCGATGATCCAAGTGATACGGAAGAATGGTACATGGCCAGTTCAAATAGTTCAAAGTCCTCGTCAGTAAATAAATAACACATAAATCTGTACGTGTTTGTGAAACACAGCCTTTTAACGTTTGCAAGCCGTACACGCTCAGCTGCATTTCATATTATTTTAGGATTGATTCCAAAGTAAACGGATAAATTATTTCCATATCCAGGCATGTTGTTGACCGTTTCCCCATGATTTAAGTTATAATACATTCGGCTTTTATGTACAGATACAGAATAAATGTTTTTGTTCACATTTTGCAGCTATATATACTTCACATTTGACTTTCACCTCGTTATGAACTTTGAGAAAACATTCCCTTTTACACTTTAAACTGCATATTACATTGATCATTTGAAGATTAAAATAATTTGTGTTCTTAAAAAAAACATAAGATCTTCATCAGAGCGCAATTTATGTGATTAAATGTCAACCCTTTTGCGAACAGTGATGAAGATGATGAATATTTTGAGTCTAAATCTGACCACTTGCACTTCTCATCTAGCACCTACAGAGGGCGCTACCCTCTCAGTTTGATTACAATAGCTTTAAACTACAAGATTAAAAGGCTCTGCAAAAGCACATTCAGAAAGGTTTGATCTTTTGTCTAAACCAGTCACAGTTTAAGGGGGGATCACATAATAAACTAAGAGAACCATAATCCTTTCAGATTAGTTTCCATGAGACGGAGGCCACTCTAACAACCTATAAGTGAAAGTTTGGCTGCACTATGAGCTGATTGTGCAATATATGGTTAGAGTAAATATTGAAGCTGGTTTAAGGATCAGATACGCTACTATAGCTTCAGGGTAGCCTGTCAGTCTAAGTTCAGTCTTGAATTCTAAAACAATAGTTTGTTTGTCTTTCGCACCTCATAGAAACAGTGAGTGGTAGCTCTGGGATCCTGTTCTTCTGAGTCAATGTATAATATACACATGTTCTACGGTTGTTATCTTACATTTAGTCATGAGACAAGACAGGAGGATTTTACCTATATTTCTGAGAAAACTGAGCATATTGGGGTAAATCAGGAACTGTATTTGTGAATTTCTAAGCAGTGTTTAAAAAATAATTCAGTTCAAGTAAAAAAATATATATATATATGAAAAGTGCAATCTGTGGAGGTCATAATAGCAAAAAGATTTCAATGTGTTGTTTGTATTTCCAAATGTTTTATGAATATAATTAAACTGTACTTTTGATAGACCCCCTCTTCACTGTAGAATTATAAAGTTTAACCAAAGATAAACAAATCCATTAAATATTCCTTAAACTGTAAGAAGTATTCCCACAGTTTAGCACTAATAGGAACATGCAAATTAAGTGAAAACTTTAAAGTCATTGTCCAGTTGGCGCTTAAGGCTTAGCAGGCTTACACTATGCAATACAGGGGGCAACTATAACCCACTCTCTCACAAATGAACAATACAAAACTTGTTCAGGTCAAAACTGACAGGTAATTTTTTTGTGACGCTCCCAATGCGATGCCGCCCTTATTGGTGAGCCATAGCATCTACATTAAAAGCTAAACAGGGTGTGAACAGCTACTTTTGTCTATAGGGATACTTGTAATGGGCATTTCACGTTTTACTGTTCCCATTGCTGTTTAATGTAGGAAAAGTTTGTGGAACTCAACTAGTTCTAACATTTTGATATCTTGCATTAATTTAACATTTCCTGCAACATAATTTAATTCAGTTTTTGAATGCTAAGACATTGCTGTTCTAAGACATTTCAGTGAACATATTATTTCAATATTTGAGTAGAAAATATAACATGATGTGCTGTCATTCATGGTTTATGTTAGCTTATAGCTGCTACATCTGCAGCTGCAAACTACAGATATAGCTTAGGAAAGCCCACTTATCCGCAAACTTGTGACTGGAATGCAATAGCTCATTCATAACTGAACCACACACATGAAATGAAATGAAAAATAAAAGTCTGTGCGTCCCTCATTTGCTCTGTTGCAAATATTAGCATGGTATTATATAAAATAAATTCTGAAATTGCATTTCCTAGATTATTTCTGGTGGAACATTCAGGATTTGTAGTTGCTGCCGAATGGAAGTTCGTCACATATTGTTGAGATCAAGAAAATCATTGCTGGCTCCAAAAAAACCAGCACCCTCAATCCCAAATGTAGAAACCAATGCTGTGAAACAGCAATCCATAGAAGAGCATCTGATGTCCCAATAAATATGTATGTCCTCATTATGCTGCCTATGATTCAGTTCTGCTAACTTGGTTTTGTAGTTCTTCGTCGTTGACTGCAGCTTGATTCCTATAGGTCCATTCCAAGTGCTTTTGCATCTTTGTCACCATGACGCATCCTCTGGCTTCAACTCTGTGTCGAATCTGGTCCGAGGTAACACAGTTATACAATTAGGGTCCTTTTGGCTCAAGTTGCCTTACACTCCTTTTCTTGTTATGGCTGCACTCAGCAACATCTTTCAGCTTCTTTTTGACTAGTGTGCTGTATTGGTCCCAGATTTCACTAAGTTTCTGTGTTTTGTCCCATGTTTGAGGCAAAGCTGGAGTAGGCAAAGGGCCATATTTCTGTAAGAAAGCAAAACACATAAGATGTTACTATATAGCACATGTTCAAACAGTTTATAGTTTTATACTAAGATAATGTAAATTAATAACATGAGAAAATGAATGTATTTCATTATACCAGTATTAATTCTCTACTTGTTATGTGTTTTTCTTTGTAGTTGTAAAGGAGAGTTAAGCTTTCATGCAACAAAAAAAATGCATCAAAATGCCACTTCTAGTGATGTAGAGGTTTGTTTCACAATTATCGGCTGTTTCACAATTTTAGCATCAAGTTTCTATTCCTTTGCAAGCAGCACCTGTTCAAATAGAGCAAACAATAGTACAGCTAATGCTATGTTCTTCAAAGCAATGCTAGGATATTTTGTCTGTGTTAAACACTCCTCTTGTATCCTCAAATCTGGTAACATTGTGTTACCAGATTTTACGAAGCGCATCACTGTGCCTGTACCAAGATGAAGACATAGCAGCTCAAAGCATTTAAGGATAACAAAAATCAGGTTTTTCTTGCTGTTGTCGAGGCAAAGAATAGTACAAAGAAGAAGCTTAAATGATGAATCACCAACGAAGAAGGTGTTTTAAAACATATCATTATCCACTTGTGGTCTTTGGATCAGTTTATGAATTCTTTACCAATGATACAGTGGCAGGGAAGGTTGGGCAATAACTGCTCTATCAAGTGATTCATGAACAATGAGTTTTGAGCACATAGGTACTTTGAATGCAGCTTAAGATGTTGCTCTGTTGTTTACAGACACAGTACTTTCATTCAGAGTTATGCTTCATGGTAATCAATATTACTCATGATTTTCTTTGGACTTTAAAGAAAGTTGTTTTTCTTTAACTCAGAAACTACTAAAGGATTTATATTTCCAATGATTTTCTCTTTTTGAATATTGTGAAAGTCTAGAACAGAGTCTTGTACAGGTATTCATATCCTTTGAACCTTTTTACATTTTGTCACATTATAGACTTCAATCTATGTTGCTGATATTTTATGTGAAAGACCAGCACAAAGTGCTGCATTTCTGTCAAAGGAAAAGAAGATGATCTATGCTTTTTTTGAGTCTTTGTGATTATTTCAGATGAATATAAATCTGCTTTTCTAGTATGGATGTGAATACAAATTCACATCCATACTTTTCAGGTTTTTATTTAACAAAAAAAGGCACAATTCCTAGAAGCATAACTAATAAAAATAGCATAATTACGTCCTCACCTTGTCACAATTGCCTTTGATTTTTCATATAAAATCCTTATGAATTTCTTAGAAGCTAGTGGTTGTGACATGGCAAAATGTGAGAAAAATTCAAGTTATGCCTGAAATCTTTCACAAAATACATGTTCATAGAATGGCAAGATGTTATGAGCTGTACCTGTGATTGCTCTTTGAGAATCATCACATACTGCGTAATACTGTGAGCAAAATTATTCAGGAAATCCTCACACTCCGCGCTGGTTTGATTACGAAGATGTTTGATGGTTTCTTGGAATGCCTGGAAGTTCTGCAGCACGTCAGACAATTTTTCCTGAAACTAGACAAACAAATGTACATACAACTGTCACAATGCCGCAACAAAATCAATAATTTACAAAGTTTTCAGGTTTTGTTTCACATGTTCTTATTCTGAACTGTGCAGGGTGAACCCCATGACTCACCCAATGACAACTGGATATATAGACACCAATGCCGTTCACTGTATAAATTAGCAGGCAAGCACATATGTGCCAGCAAGCATTGATAGACCCAACAAATCTTCAAATGGGAGAAAATGTTAACTTTTTCCTCAATAAATAATGGACCAATTCTAATATAAGCTAAAAGAACAAGGGCAAATTCTGATCTGCCTGCATGGCTACACAGTTGAAATGCTGTTTACCTGCAGCCTGATACCACAAAGTCAAAATCGGGAAACAATTATCATATCTCACCAACCAACAGTGCGTGAACTGATTACAACTTCTGATTTACTCCCTACGTTGGCAGCCTCCACCGCACTTTTGTCTGCCAGTTTATGTTCTGCATCAGTTGTGCATGCTACGCTTGGTTTGTTTATTAAGAACCTAATTTATGACTCATTTGAACTTCAGCTCAACTTAACACCATGTATGATTGAAACGTTTTTCTTCCTTGTTTTGTTGACGTTTTGTATTAGAATTTTGTTCCTGCAAAATTCTAGTATATAATTATAAGATGAAAAATTGAAGCTGACAAAATATAAAGGAAATAGAGACGGCATAACATCATGGCAACCATCCCGATAGTTTCCACAAGACTTCTGAAATTGTGACACAGTAACTTCCAACAAAACGGACGTTTTACGTGAAGCAGGCTTGTTTGTTCAGCACATGGTGTGTAGAAATTTCCAAGGAAGTATTATAAGCAAAACAAACATCCAAATGGAGGGAAGGCCTCAAGATAGTCCAGCAAAACATTGTCCCAAGCTTCACACCACCTCTGCAGTTTTCCCCTCTTCTGATTCTGCGCCCAGACAAGTGGCACACGTGCACCCAGTCATCCGTGTGATGTTAGATTCATCAGATCATAATACATCATTCATTTTTGATCCAGTTCAGATCTTTGCATGATCTGATATATTCCATACCTACTGCTAAGTGGTTTATGATGTTATGCCTGATGAGTGCCCATTATCGATTAACTGGTGTTGCTTGCAGCTTAACCAAAACTGTTTTTCAACATACTTGGTACTCAACACTGGTAATTCTGGGGTCATTAACCAATGTTCTAAATGGCAGCATTTTTCTATAAAGCCACGGTAACTTTGTTTTAGTCGTGTCATTTCATTTCTGTGATGTCAAAGAACAGTGACAAGAAAACAAATGAACAACATCTATGTTGTGCCCTCCCCACAACTAAAAATAGACTCAAAAATGTAAGAACATGTGGCAAATATGATGTCATGAAGACTACTAAAAGTGATAGTTGTCAAGGTTCAGCACCTATTAACAGAGTGACTATCTTTCCAAACAATAGTATGGACAAATGAACTGGTTTGTTGTGCCACTTTGATTTAAATGGAGAAACTTAAATTGTTGACCCAGGAATTCATATTTCAATCTATGTGACCTAAACTTTGACCTAATTTTCACCAGTTGTAAATTCCTGTATGTAACATGTAAAGAAAAGTTATATATAAGGAACTTAATATGAATAGAAACAAAATGTAGTTTTCTAATGAATATTTTATTTACTGGAAGATTCCTTGGCTGCTCTATTTTGTATTTTTTGGCTCTTATTGTGGTGTCACTATCCCAAAGCCTGAGAAATGTCTATAACCCTTACTTTTCCGACTGAGAGATGACAGTGACTCTGTCATGATTTGAAAACTCAGTTTTGTAGTCATTCAGGTTTTTATATATATATATATATATATATATCTTGATAGCTTGATGAGCTGGGGCATTTATGCGTAACAAAACACAAAATCTGCAGATTGCCAAATACATTTTTACGGCAGTGCAGTTAGGTCAGTTTCCTCCCCCACACCTGCTATGAACACTTTTTCTTGTGGAAACTGGTTACGACAGTGTTTTCAATGTACTTCTGCAGTACATGCTGCTCTTTGTTTGTTTTCCACAAATATGTTCTTGAATTTCTATGCCAGACAGTCATGAGCGAGAACCCAGCTCTTGTCAAGCCGGAAGAGCAGTGAGTTTTGGCAACAGAACAAGGCAAACCAAACAAAAATTCTCTGGAAAAACCTCTGTGGTTTTTTTGTTTTTGTTTTTTTTTTTTTTTACTCAGAACATAACACACTACTACTTTTTGCTGAGATATGACATTTCTTGAGGTCGATCTCATCTAAGCTAAAGTTTCGATGTCGTGGAAATTTCTTTGACAAATTGTTGCTTGTTCCTTAGAAAGAAAGCTGATCTGCCATTCAAAATACGGGAAGCTGATTTTTAAAAAAATATTATCTAAAGCCTGGATCCAGCTGTTGTAACTTTATCAATGTTTACGACTGGACGAAACATCTGTGATTAACGCAGGTTTAGTGTTTGAGAATGCTGTGCAGTACTTACTGTGTAATTTAAATATTTTTGCGAATTCACCCCCACTATTGGCACATCTACAGTGGAGAGCAGGGTGTCAGAGCAGTTACCCTGAAAACATCAATATAGAAGTTTTGTCAGATGCACTGACACAATGAAGCCCGATTGCTTGAAATGTGCAACGGAAAAGATTAATTTTCATTCGCTTTCACACATAAGCTTGGTTTGGTAGTACAATGACAGAAAGCTCTCCATGTTGCCTACATGTCAGAGGTTCAAAATTATAGTTATGCAATAAAAACAAAGGTAATTCCTCACCTCACGTTTGAAACTCATCACCAGGTGCTCCATAGTCTCAGTGTTACACCAGAAGTCACTCGGTCTTGCGCTTACTTGAGGCAGGTGGGTGACAGTCGCTCCTATAAGCAGCAGCAGCAGCAGTCCTGGAGCAGCACATGGTGGGTGTAAGTTAGATGCCATTCAGCTCATTTATTCTGCACCACAGTGTAACCTGTCTGCATTTGTTATTGTATATACTGCCTCCCCCTTTTATTAATAGTCTGCCTTGAAGTCAACAGCATGAAGAGTATCACTCGTGCTGTCGTTGCTTCCTGCCAGAATTCCTCCCACAGATCTTGCCTCAACAAGTTGCTTTGTCAAATTCACTTTCGTAGGTGTCTCTGCCCACGTGTTTCCTGCTAAATTAGGCAGGATTCTTGCTAATTTAAGCACATTCATTGAAATGAATGTGCTTAAAATGTGATAAGTTTAGGAAATCATACTGGCAATTCCCATTAGTGGTCATGGGGATTTTAACCGTACCAGTCAGGAAACCCTGTGATATGCAGGGAATCCCCTTTAACAGCAGCATTCAAAAAGCTATCATCTGTGTTAATTATAATATATAGCAAATTGGTAACATCATCCCTTATATCAAAGTTCACACATAAACCAACCCTTGACATTAGCACGGCATAAAAAAAGGAAGATAACTTACTGCTATAAGCCATAACCCGTCCTTGAAGGCATGGTGTCTCTCAGTTGTGGTCGTTCGGCCCCCATCTCTCTTCCATGAACTTTCAGAAGAATCACCTCAAGTCACAGTGAGGCGAAAGTCATCCTATTACGCTCAGGAAGTTTTTTTTTTTTAATGTCCTTAAATCTCAATCAGATAAAACACCAGGTGGAGACGGTGCTGAACAGCATTCACCTCCACAAAGGTTTGAGAAAATGCTATGTGGCGAGTAACGTGTGTTACTGCATGACTTCTCAGAGTGTGTAGTCTGTTTGTCTAAGCCTAAAGTTAATGTTTCACCCTGTGTCACCAAAACAAATAAAACTGAAATCGTACTAACCTGGTTATGTTAGGATGATGCTGATCAGCTGTGTCGTGTTTGAGACGACGTTTTGACCATATTTGTCAGAGAGATCTGTCTGTCGGTTTAGTTTAATTAGCATAGACAGCGCTATGCTGTAGTGTAGACAGTTCCAGTACTGTCTACGCTACCTTCATAATCACTGGCATGGCTTGCACAGAATTTTGGCCGTGTTCACAAAAGAATGTGATATTATGAAAATAGTAATGGAAATCTTCCTTTAGGACAAATGCAAACAAGTGTGTAGCAGACAAGGCAGCAACAACAATGTGTAGATAGTGAACAGATGCTTTGTTTGTGTAATATGAGCCCATATTATCCACTTTGCTTCAAGAAGACAGAAATAACAGTGGCAGACAATACACAAGGTTGTCATTGCAGACATTTTTCTATAAGTGATTCATAGATAATCACTTGGCAAGGCTCCAAAGGGAGTCATCTATTGCTGAAGGAGTTACATCAATCCATTTTTTAATCTCTTTTAGGCTCTCTGGGATCTTACAGGGACTAGGGGAACTCGAAAACACACAGGATAGCCCATAATTGAAGTTTCTTTTTTCTAACCAGGTAGATTTAATCTTATATATTGCCATCCTCACATCAGAACAACAAACAAACATAAAAATGAAGCTTATTCATATATTTTGCAGAGCCATCATTTTTTGTTGTTGTTGTTTTGAAACCTGGAACACACATAGTACTGCCCTTTTAAGAGAAATGTCACTTTTTGCAATTTGAAGTCTTGAAATTGGGCTCTGTCTCCTTAAGAAGCTCCTACTCTTTCCGACACTCCTCTTTCAGAGTATCGTCACAAAGGTGTCTCTCAGTTATGCCGTTTTCAGATGTTTTTAAGAGTGTTGAACTGAGAAGTAGTTCATATGACGAGCGCACCAGAATTTGCATTTCCACCAGGTGTTTGCTGATTGGTGCTACTGCTAGTCTGGAGGAGTTAGATACTGCAGCTGTAAGAAGAGCTTTGTGAGAGCAAGCATTTAGGCACCCCCAAATTGTTCCCGCAGGAGATTAAAGCATTTCTCAAACATGTATGAAAGACTCAAAGCAACAATTCAGGTCTGTTTTTGAGGGAATTAATAATATTATAACAAGGTAAAAAAAACTCAATTTTACATAATTGCTCCTCTTTAAAAACTGAACTGTGAGACAGTTGCATCATTTCATTGGTTATGTTATTAGTTCATATATTCTTACTTTTAACTTTTAGAAGTTTATTAGTTTTGTCATTTTATTGTTTTCTTAGTAGTTTAATTTGCACATTGATAGCTTAGCGAGTTTGTTTAAATATTTAACTGTAGAGTTGAATTGTTTTTGTTAAGAAACTCTTGTATATTCGAGAGAAGTGTCTGTTTATGTTGCATCTGGATGTTCGAGGAACACCATGCAGCACTGGACTTAATTTTCTTGTGCCTTGAATTTGTCATTGCGATCTAAATGTCTTGTTTTACTAATAACAATTATTTCTTAGTTATTCATGACAAAAACAAGTCTCCTCTTGTGGCACAACGTAGAAGAATAAACTATTGAACATAAAGAAATGAACTAACATGACAACATGTACAAAAACCAAGAAGCAAGCACCAAAGGAATGTGGCAGTTTCACCTGTAAGCCATGTTCAGTGAAATCTAATACTGTCTTCAACAGATTTTTCTTGACAGACATGTTTCAGAGACACGATGTCTCTGAAACATGTAGTACAATGCAGAGAAAGTTGTTTCACTAGTCTCCAGCAGTACATCGAGTCTCTTTTTCATTGAATATATCATTGAAAAGGAATTTAAAAAAAAAATGTTGGATTCTTAGTAAGCATACAAATTAGTTTAAAAAAACATTAAACATGTCTGGATCTGCAAATCAAGATCAGATTCTCTCTTTTTGATACTAAATTTTCTCATATGCAATATAAGAAGCACTTTTTCATGATGAAACTCAAACAAATTTTAACTTCCTGAAACCAAACTCAAAATAATTAATATATGACTGAAAACTATTGCACCTGGTAAAGTTTTCCAGTGACAAACAGATGCATTCTCTGTTTTGGTGCCACAATCTGTTGTAACTTTACAAGTGTATTTCAGGACAAAGTACTTATGAACACACAAGGTGAGAAAGGTGTGAAAGTTTAGCTACAGATTTCCTCTCTTCCTACTGTTATCTTTTGCATCAGTTTTTGTTGTGGAACATTTACTTGTAGGATATTGCACAATGTCTTGGAATCCTTAACAGAGTTCATAGACATATTATAACGGGAAATAGTCACTTAGTCCAACAAAAACAAGAAGAGGATAACCTGTTTGTGTCCTGTTACCCCCATACTTTTTATCTGATTTTGGAACAGCAAAATTAAACTTGATTTGCAAGCAGCCATCAATGGGTTTCAAAGCCAAGCCAGCAAATCCACCCCTAACCCTGCCTCCCAGCACACTCTCCTCTCCGCGTCTGCTCAGTCAAGCATTGCACTGACTCTTTGCACGTCAACCAATTTGGGAAACTGCAGGAGAGTGTTACATTTCAGAATTTGTTATGGTTTAGAGTTATGGGCAATTGAAAACAATGTTTTTTTTGCTTTATTCCTTCGATGACGTACAGATTTCCAGGCCGATCAGAGTTGAACATGGGAGAGTAACACTTCTGGAAAATGACTTAAGAAAGCTTATCTGTTGCAGAATCTTTCAAAGTGTTTTTTGTTGCCTATACTGTTTTGTTACTCTGACTTGAAAATATTGTTACCTCAGATGACATCAGGTAAGTGTGCTAACCTGACGTTATGTAAGACCAGAGAGACAAAAGGGAAGGTACGTTTAAATAAGCCAGTTGACATGAAAGCCAGTGATGAATGAGCGAAAGAGATGTGGTTAAACGCTGGGAGTTTGGATGCTGGACGATGGTGGGAGGAAAATGAAATTAAGTACGGCACAGAGAAATGAGGAGGACTTAATATAAACAGGGAAACTGGGAAATCAAACCTAAGCAAGACAGAAACAAACTAAGCACAACAAATAAATAATAAATATGATATAACTACTGTGGACTGATCCGAAGTAAAACAGAAAGAAGGCTAATCTTGCAAAAATAAGAGGAGATAATAAATGAATCGAACTACAAGTCCAGAAAAACTCAAAACATCCTCACAAAAGGCATGTCAGACTGACAGTAAAATTGTTCACTGATGACAGTAATTGAATTTAATGACACGTTAGGTTTTACAGAGCACATACAATTGATAGTTAGTCGTGATAAAACCGCTAACTCCAGTGATTTACATCTATTGGTAAGTTTCCCCAGTTTTTTGCAGACATTTGCTGCTTCTAACTGGGTTTCTTCCAAAATTGCCCTTTAGTTTGCTCTACACATCCTCACAGCATGATGCTGCCACCACTCTGTTTCTCTATGGAGTTGACGTAGAGAATCCTTACTAATTCTGTGACTTTTGGAGGCAATTGTTCTACTGGAGCTTATTATCAAGGAACTGAACACAAATGCATTACAAATATTTGGAAATTCATTCAGTATAAAACAAATTTCCCTCCCACTTCATATTTTTGCATCTTTCCACATGTAAATTGTGCAGCAGTCTCACACAAAATAACAAATCCAATTGAATAAGTGGAATACTGTGGTTTAAACGTGACAAAATGTGAAAACATCTGCAAGGCTTTCTGGATACACATGTGTGCACTTGGGTTCTATGCAACACACTTACGTGTAGATGTGCGTCTCTTCAGAATGAGCCGTGACCATGGCAACACCAAGCCATGAGTACCTTTTCAAAAGCCTGGCCTCTCCTTCTCCCTCTTTTATCTTTCAGCCCATCCTGCCGACTTCGCTCCACACCAGCCAGCTGGGAGACTGGGAACAAAGCAAAACAGGAAGACGTCAGTTCCAGGACATTATCCTTATAGATTTTTAGATGGTGTTATGGATTCATCATGTTTTATTTTCCAAATACTTGAAAAACTTGAGAATCTGCCACATTTTTGAATTTTTAACCTCTTGAAGTGCATCAGATGTATCAGAAAAATGATGAAGAAAGTGAAAAGACAGTATAGAGCTTAAAGGAAACCCATAGAGATGCTGGGACAGGAAGTAAACATGCCATGGATTACTTGGAGGATTTCTCACAGTGTCCAGCTTGTAACAAAGAATATGACGTTGCTTTGATCTTACCTTGTTCTCATACGATCTGTGCTCGCTGTGTGGCAGCTGAAGAGGAAACCGGGTCACATCCTTTGTGTCGGTCAGTCTGCTCGGTGCCGTGCCCCTGCTGCAGACAACCCGTAGAGCTGCCATGTTGGACCTGGTCATCTGCCGCCTCCTGTCTCCCTCAGCATCCCACTCTGAGGTCTGAATATGCAAACTGGGATACAGGCTTCAAAGACGGATCAGCAAGGTCTCACCACGAACAGGTAAACCATGTGACCCGATCAAGATACCTGCCACAATTAAAGAGATATTGGATGTACAGTAACCGTGTGGTATTGGAAAAAAATTAATCTATACGCATTTTTGCCTAAAAGTACTGCTACCCCAGGCAGATTTCGACTTGAAATTATTTTCATTTAACATAAAAAGTTGATTTTGTATTAAAAACGAGTTCCCTTTCTAAAAAGAATCAATGGAAAATATCTATTTGATTACAGCTTCCAAAACCTTCATATAATCACTGAGCAGGATTTTGGATGTTTTCATGGCTATTTAAATTATTTCTCCTCAGTGACGAGAACACAGTCTGTGAGGCTGGAAGTCCAACTTGTCAAATTTTACAAAATAATATACATTTTGATTACTCTCCTACTCAATAATGTGCAATTTGCATTACTTAACCAAAAATGACAATAAAGTTAGAAAACAGATCGTAGCTAAGTAATTATACAGATTGAAACATGACTAAGCAGCTTCATGAGCTGATAATAGAGTTTTATTTAAAATTAGACAGAGTAGGACTGTATTGTACTGTACAAAGCAGTTATGATAAAAAATAAAAAAAAATTTTTAATTACCTCAGTTGAACTTTGCTGCTTCCACCGGATTTCAATGAAAAACAAGAAGTCATGTAGCGCTTATCAGAAAACGATCATCCAGCAAACTTCCCTGAGGCGATCTTGGAAGGAACAATGTGGGAAAAATTCCTCCGGAGTGACGGCAAACACTCAGTGAGTCAGACAGAGGATCATTTCCGAGACTTATTGTTGTTAATGGTGCTTCTTTTAAACTTCATCTTTCCTTGTCCCGGTAAAGCTCTCTGAGACACTGGCTAACTTATTTTCAAGAAAAAACTGTCCTATATTCTGTTAGTCGATGGGCTGTTCAAGGATATCTAGGTTTAGCTGAAGCTTTTCAATATTGGATTCATGTATGGGTAATAAATGGTGGCAGTGAGGATCCTGCTGAGGCTGGTCTACATTTTAATAACTTCAGAAACTGGAGAGTTTTAATATCATATCCTGACATGAACAATAATTCAAAAAGAATTTTCCTCATCATCAAGAAGCCGAGTGCACCGTGGACCGTCTGTCAGTCCGTCACAGAACAACACACACACGCACACATGCACGCACGCACGCACACACGCACACACACACACACACACACACACACACACACACACACACACACACACACATGCACAGATACTTACTTGTAAGTTCAATTTAGAGAGACCAATTAACGATGCATAATGTAACTTTTATACATTTTTTTATTAAAATATGCATTTTTACAAATTTGGTGACAACTGTCACCATTAATGCTAACTGTAGTGTAGTGTAAAATCTTCGCATAGCTGAAATGTGCTATGCAAATAAATTTGACTTGACTTGATTTTTGTTCTCTCATCTCTCATGAATCATTGGGAAGGGAAATATATATATGCATCAATGTTTGCTTTTCTGCCTCAATATTTACAATACCAGGGTTTTATTTAATTCTGCTGATACAATTAATTTACCTGATGTCAGTCTTGTGCCAACAATGAATTTATTTTCATGCCCTGTGTCTTTAAAATCCATTGTCATTGTTTTTCATAGGAGGACAGTGACTGCAAATCGACACTAAGCAGCAAAAGGTGTAAGTATAGTAGGCTTCTTTTGAGGAGTAGTTTATAGTTTTGTGAAGAAGTAAAGCAGTTTTGAGTTTCTGCTAAAGGCTGTCTTCTTCCGTTTCAACAGAACAAAAAGACAAAAACGACAGAATGCAAGCATTTTTTTTGTCTCATAGCCTGTAAAAATGAAGAAGAAAGCTAACTCTCAGTTGTTGTTTGGGGGATTTTTCTGCATTGTTCCCAGAAACACGTCTACCTCTGTGATATGACGGTGCTCCCGGCTCTTCTAAGATTTTTATACAATGTTTTGCTGTTGTTTATGCGGAGGGATGCTCAGATAAACTTGCAACAATCATTTTAGTCATTGTGGCCATAGTGGCTAGATATTTCCAAGCAAACTACACAGTTTACCAGAACCACTGTAGAGCCTGACCAGTCCTTCTACAGCTGAAAGGATTTGACTGTCTGAGTGCGACATCTACTAGATGTTCTAACAAACGGTTATGATTTCAGCTTTCTGTTGATCTGCTGCCTTTTGGGATCAGTTCATCTGCTCACCATATATCTTCTGTTTGACTCAGGCTCCAATGCGTGCAGTTCCTTTGTATTGCCAGTGGATGGTGCTGTCGACCTGCTGGAAGAGGAGATGGAGCGGAGTGTCTATGGTCAGGAATCCAGCTGTATTTTCCTGCCTACTAAATAGCGATGACAGATGATATGTGCATAAGTATTTAAGCTCTCATGTGAATCATGTTAGGGCTGCGCTTCTCCCTGGACCCTTCGTCTGTCCCACCGCCCCTCCGTCTGTCCAACACCCTCCTCACAGTGACCTACGGTGACAGCGGTCCTTCTGACCCGCATCCTCCGATCAGAAAACCTGCGTTGACCCCTGACTCCACGTTGCTTCTTCCTCATGTGAGCGCTGATGTCACCATTGCTCGGGGGCAGTACTACTGGGAGGTGGATGTCTGTAACAGCTCCGTCTACAGGGTTGGTAAGAGCTCTGTTGGTTGTGGTTGAACTGGGTCGATGCCAGTTGATTCATTCCTTCCAGAAGCCCTCACCCTTACTCAGCAAGACTGCGCTTGTTTATACCTACACCCACAATAAAGTGCACAAAGACAGTGAACACACACACACACACACACGCACACGCACGCACACACACACAGAGGGGCTCTGTTCTGATTCACCTTCTTTGGTCGTGGGAATAAAGGTGTTGGAAGCATTGGCCAATTATTGATCATTTTTTAAGTGTTGACAGCAATACTCGCTGCAGTAATCCAGGAAAACTCCCAGCATCCTCCGTTTCTTCATGTAACCCCAGACTGACTCCAGGATGTTGACATCAGGGCTCTGTACCATCTGTTGCACGACTCTTTGTTTTTCTTTTTCCTTGCGTGTTTGGGTTTATTGTCATGCAACAGAGGGAATTTTGGACAAATCAGATGCCTCCCTGTTGGTATTACGCAACAAACACAAATCTAAACACAGAATGTGGACAAAAATGTTGATAAGCTAAGAGGCTTTCTTCGCTGAAGTACAAATGGTGCACTTCAGATAGTCTCTAGGATTCAAAGTGTTATATTTTACAGGTCATATTCCCAACCTGAGTAACTGCAGAGCACCATCTCTAAGATCGTAAGGGTATGGTAACATCCTAATTATTTTCCTCATCCTTTCTGTGTTGTCTATGCTCCTGCAATGACTGAGAAAGTCATTGAGAAAGTCACAAAGACGATCAACGTTGGTTTGTAAAGATTTCTACTCTGCTACAAGATGATAGTGAAATGGTCAGCAATAAAGAAGAGAGAACAGTGGTCAGCCTTCTGATGGAGTTGTAGTTTGTGAAACAATGGACTTACATAATATTAGATTGTGACGTGAATTTTACTTTTTCTTTGGATTAAAAATAATAATAAAGTTCACGCATGGCTATTGGTTTACATCTTTTGTCTACATTACCTAAATCCAAAAGGTTGCACATTTAAAATTATAATTTGTAATGTGTATATATTTATTTGTACAGCGGAATACTCAGCTGATCTGAGTCTTTGTCATCATGTTTGGACCAGCAATGAATTTCAACACGACAACATGAAATATCTGGGTTTATTTGGGTCCCTCTGAACCAGAACCTGGAGGTTCTCCATTGCTGAGTGCTGCTACAAACATCAGCGGAGAGTTGACCACAGCTGCTGCGCACTCACGTCCCACCCACCACAGTGAGGAACACACCATATAAACGGAAAACCTCACTACCTGGAGTAAAACCGAACCGCACATTAACCGGTTGGTGCGCGACTTGCCACTGGAAAAGCACCTCAAATTACCCTTATTACAGATCATTAGCAAATTGGTTGGCTTCCTTAAAAGCAGGTGCTCTGGAGCATAAAGATGTGTTAACATTAGCTATGTTTAAAGACGTCAGCGATGAACTTAGAGAAGCAAACCCATTAAACTTCGATGGGTTTTGAGGTCAGTTTTAAGCTATTCGAAGCCCATCACGCAGATAAAGTTATCTTGAGTCAGAAGGGTGTATTGTCTGTCCAATATCTGAAGCTTTGCCTATCCTGGGTCATGAAACGTCACCAGCAGGACCTGAGAAAACAAGACCACAAAATGTCAATCGGAAGTTCATCGAGTGATTTCTAATTAGGTCGCTTCTTCGCTTTACTGGAAAATTCCTCAGATCTAAATGAACACCAGGGTTAATTAGGCTGACTATGACATAGTAATAAAGTCCTTTTAACAAAATGTACTTTATTCAAGTTGTCCTATTCAACCAATTGTATACATTGTAAACACTGCATTGGCTGCAGGAGTATCTCTTTAACTTCACTCGGTAACCTTTGCACGTCTGTCCTCCTAGGTGTGATCTCATCAGATGGCTGTAGCGGCTGGTGGTTGGAGAGAAATGTCTCGGCTTTTCATGCAGTGTACGATGGAAGCTGCGAGCCTATCGGCACTGTCCCACCCAGGATCAAAACCCTCGGGATATTCCTCAGTTTTGAAGGCGGGATTCTGAGTTTCCACAACCCGCTGACCCAGGAGCATCTTGTCACGCTGCCGACCCGCTTCAGCCCTTCCGGGGTGCTCCCGGCTCTGGGTCTAGGACAGGGCAAGCTGAGGCTACACTGCGGCCTCCCGACACCTCCTTATGTGTTTCTGGGTAAGGACTCGACTTTTAGGGGTCCTTGTGGTCCAAATCGTGTTTGGTGGCACAGAGAGGTTCCATTCCAGTCAGTAAAAACAGTGATCCAGAAGTTTGAGAAGCTGGCATCATCAGACTAAAAGTTTCTTTATTCTTGGATCATCCTGTGGAGTCTGTTGAGACTAAAAGCTTCTAAAAGCTTCGGCTCACAGGGAACACCCACAGCTTCTCTGGCTGGTTTGATGTTTAACTGCCATTTGAAAGGCTAATTTTCCATCTTGGCGTGCTATGGCTACCCTTTTTCATTCTCTACTTGAACCCGGAGCTGCAATTGACTCTCTCCCTGGGATGCAGCCCTTTCTCCCAGCAGAACCACCCCCACTGATTTGGGTTTGGGCCAGAAAGAGTCCTGGGTTATATGAAGTGTGAGGAAAGGGTGGGATTTTACCAGCAGGACTCCTTGATTTGTCTCTGTGTGCCGGCTGTTGGACAGTAGGTGTCCCACACTACGGAAACACACGTTGTGCATAGCGCCGCTTTAAAGGTTTGCCCAGCCACTCGTGCATTTTGGTGTGTGTTTGCGCAGGGGGAAACAATGCGTGAGCGGCAGGGGGTGAGGTGACGAGGCGTGAGTACAGTGACACCAGTGGTGTTGACATGGAGCGGCAATGACAGGTGGTAACATACATTTATCCCACCGCCTGTCTTCGAGGGGAGCAGTAGGGCCGTCCTTTCTGACCTTCTCGAAAACCACAGGACACCCAACGACTTCAAAAGAGCCAAGAGAAAGCCAGAGAACAGAGAGGGAGAAAGAGTAACAGCATGCATGTCAGCAGGTGATGAATTGATATAAAAGAATAAGCCGAGAGAGGCTTTCCAAACGGCCTCCATGCCAAATAGGTAGAAAAGGTGTCGCAGCAGAAACTGTCCTTCAAGGATGCAATGTTTAAAATGCAGTGAAGCTAATTGTGACATGTTTACTGTTTGTTTACTGAATGGTTATGTGTGCTCATTTTATCAGTAAGAAGATTCAACACAAAAGGTCACAGTAGAAAAGCTGTGTAACTGTGTTCAATTTCTTAGCGTCATAAGTTTGTAATAAAAGATTAGTGGAAACTGATACTTGATCTTATCTGTTTGGAGCCATAAAACAGTTTTTTTTTGTGCCTATCTGTATTCAGTGGTAAAAGCTTCTGGCTCAAAAATGGTGAATGTTTGGGAGTGTGTGTAATGCAGGACTGTGGTAAAGTGATGAGAAAAATGTTGTTATAGATGTCGTAAGGATTAGCAGCTGGAGCTAAACAGAGCATGTAATTTAGATGTTGAATAAGGAAAATATAAAGAAGTAATCCTGAAGGTTTTCCTCCTGTGATGTGATGTATGTGAGTGCGTGTGCTTTTTTTCATTTGTTTGTGCCGTTTTCTAAAAGGCATGATAATAAATAAAAAGATGTAACATAAAAAAATAAGTGTTTGCAAAGATATTCACCCCCTTCAAAGTGACAGACGTAGTTCAACGGAGGCTCACCTTCGTAGGGCTTGTTGTCTCTCTGTGAGCAGAATGGAGATCACCTGAGTGCAGTCACTGTGTGTCTGGAAGGTCCATGGTTAGTCAGAGTTTATGTTTCTCGAAATGCACTTGGAGCTTTTCGTTTCACCGTCTACATTCTGTTCCTGTGCTGTTGTTTTATATTTTCTTTTTTTGGCGTTTAAATTGTAGCTTTCTTGCACAGTGCTTTCATTTTTCTCGAAGAAAACATTCTGTTAATAGCGTCTGTGATTGTCTCAATGTTAATCCTTCTGGCACCAGAGACTACAAATTAGAAAGAACAGAGCACGAACACAGCACCACTTGTTAGCGTTACAACAGCCATTTGTCTGCACAATAAGACCAAAACCAATCAGTTCAACATTATGAGGCTTGGTGGAGGATCAGAGTGTGGCCAAAAGAACAGAATGAACTTTACAACTGAATGGGATCTTTTTTTTTTTTTTTTTTTAAATAGTGAAACAAGGCATTGCCCATCGAAAATAAAACTAAATAAATGTTTTTTTCCAGAAATCACTTCCAGACCCCAGAGAAGCGTAGTATTTCTCCTCCTGGAGAAAAAATGCAGATTGACTTGAAAATATTATGTTTTACTGGATGACAGCCTTTCTTTTAGAGATTAGTAAAGCATTTAATGAAAAACCAAAACGTTAGATCAGGCCTTTTCTTTTGGCATATAATCATTTTTTTTATTTTCCAGACATTCAGGTAATATTGTTCTTGAATATGTTGCTAGTTTGCATGTCTTACAAGCTGCCACCTCATCTCTTTGCTTTTTATTTTATGTGTGTAATCACTGTTCATGTTATGGCAAATTTACTATGCAGAACTCAACCACTGCATTTATGACCTGATTTCTTGGCCTTTGCTACGCATAAGGAACCAACAGCACTGGCAGCTTTCTAGGAGGTTTCATAAGGACTCTCTAGAGTTTGTTTAACTTCAACCTCTAGAGATAAATTTATGACCCATGAGTTAGTTTCTCGTCACAGTAACCAGATTTTTTTCTTAATTTCGTAGAAGTGCATTCTCTCATTTTGCACCTTGATCACGGACTGAATAAAAAAGGTTGAGACGATGAAATCCGCTTTCCCGGTTTCTAAGCTGGTGCACAAAAATAAATAGAATGCACATTACTGTTTTGCCAAATGAAGGGGGAAAAAAACGTACCACTTGTACTTTCATCTTTGCGTTTTTTTCTGCCCTCGTCTGGATCCCAACACACTCGTCTGGTGTGTTGGGATCCGACTCTTTTGTTGTGACTCACAGTGACGAATCATCTTATAAACTTTCCCCATTTTTTTCCCCCCTCCGTCTTCATGACTGCAAGCCCAATCTGGTGCCGGCAACAATTTGAACTTGGCACAACTTATGTTCTCACTCGTTCTGTCTGTGACCGCTTGGCTTCTGATTGGGTCAAGCCAAATGAACAATCCTCTCAAGGCTCACACTAAGCTTCCTGTTTTTCCGTGCCTTTTTGGGAACTCGAGTGTGTTTACCCAGATCATATAAAGTGCATTTTAATGTTACCGATAATGACGACTTGAACAACGAGCTCTGACATACGCAGACAACATATATCAGGAGGAGCTCTGTAATTAAGGGGAGCTTTTGCTAGTGTCTATGGTGTTTGAGCTAATTTTCCACTTGGGACCATCATTTTGTGGCTGCCTGAACTCGGTTAAGATGGGATAAAGAAGTGCTGAGTCAAAGAGAAGCTTGTTAGCCTGTTGCCTCTCTGGCCACTCACTGGAAATGACTGTGTGTGTTGATGTTTAACGGTTGAAGTATTTACCGCACTAGTTTTTTTTTTGTTTTTTTTTTAAGAAATGCATCCGCTCTGACTGCTTCTTGTAGCTCTCTCTGTCTGTCCTTGTTCTCTTTCTCTCTGTGTGTGGATTTTTCAGCTTTCACAAATAAAGTGTGTGGAAGCAATTTGACTCTTGTAAACAGAAATGAGACCAGAGTGATGCAGATTTCAAAGAGCCGACTGGATGGGTGTTCGGGGCAAGGGGGCGTGGGGGGGGGGGGGGGGTTGTCTGCCAGGAAGGATGGATAATGCATTGTGGCCTGTGTGCCTGAATCTGGCAGCTTCCGCAGGATGGATTCTGGCTTTTCTGAACGTGAGCTTTAAAAGAATCTACATGTGGCTTAAGAGCTGACGGTTGAAAATAAATAAATAGAACTCCAAGTGTTTTACATAGTAGGATATTAAGATGATCTCATCTTTACCAGATTCTAAAATTACTTAAATATGACGTCAGGTTTCCAATAACTCAACAGATTTCACACAGTCTTATATTTACAAAGCAAAGATGAAGACAATTGCGCAGTCTGTGTTTGAAATATTAAGCACATCCCATCCAATCGTTTGTAAAGCAGACTTTGACTAAAATAAACTTAAAGATATTTTAAGTCATTTTCTGTATGGCTTTATCGGGATCGCTGAGTCTGGAGTACTTTGGAAACAGATGAGTTCATCTTTGACTCAGAGGAATGCCGGTTGTCCAAATCACCACCACTCTGGTGGTGGGAACATGGTGGGAAGAACTGTTCCCACCATGTTGGGAAGAATTGTTTGTTCTGCTGTTTTAGTTGTTGTAGCCGATACAGAAACTATAGCCAACCAACTCCAACTCTACTTTGGTCTCATCGGTTTGACGGACGTCTTTTCTGTCTGTCTTCGTTAGGATGCAAATGTACAAACCTAAAATGACCTGCTGTGTTTGTTTGAGAGAGTTGGAGAGTTTGAATTTGTTACAGAAATGTATTAAAACATGACAAGTTAATAAGCAGGGTGAAATAATTACACTGTTCTTATTTTGTGGCAGGGTGCTTGCTGGTAAATAAGCGATCCTAGTAGGATGAATGTTTTCTTTCTTTGTTTCCTGTTGAGGGCATATGTGCAGGCTAACAGGACTAGTAGAACAAATGTGTAGAACAGCTGATGAGCTCATATGAAGAAAGGTGAATTTTCCAGGGGGTGTTTCTGAACTAGGGTGTGGCTTGGAGGTAAGAGAGATGCTCTGCTTGAGGTTCTAGGCAAACTCCAAGTGAGTGGATAAGGGACAGGAAGACAACAGGCCAGCCACTTCACATCACTTGAGTTATAATACAAAAGGCCTGGATTATCTCAACCAAGATGGAGAATCTGACACAGCATGCTGGTTCTCCTATATTCTGGCTTGAGAAAGAAATAATCTGCAGGAACGTGAGCAATGGAACAGCTAGCAGAGGACAAATCAGGAAGAGGTTTTCTCCTTGCCACTGTTTCAAACAAGACGTTCTTGCTCCTTCCTTTTTGCAATCCTTCATGGCAACAAATAATGCAAATTGGAGTGTAGTAGAAAAAGAGAAGTGGCCGGCTTTGTTTTTAAAATAACATGAAGTTTGTAGTTGCATAGAATAAAAGTAAATACTTTTAACGTTAAACCAGTAGGATGTGGTTACTTTTATTAAGCCTTCCTTCTATGTGCCAAATCAATGAATATCTATTGGAAACCCATCCAGAATGAACGGCCCTTCATGCCGTATTCCCTCTGCAGGAATATCTTTTTACTGCATGATGTCTGATGTTGGGAATGTTGGGAACATTTCCCCCTGTGCTCAGCTCCTCTCTCTAAGGTGTCAAAATAAACTAAGCGGCCCCTCCACTCCCAACTCTCGGCATATTCTGGCTCTCAGTCGCTAATTGCTCGCAGTAATTATTGCACCGCTCCATCGCCTCTCTGGCTTCGGAAATTAGAGAAGGTGAGAAGAAAGGAGGTGCGCTTTTCTTTTCAGAGTTTCGACCATGTCTGCCAATTGATCCCATTTGTTTGAATAAACATCAGCCCCGCAAGACTTCCCCCGTTTGCATATTGTGTGAGGGACAGAGGGGGCCATTAGCCACCCCCACCCTGCCCCAGTTGCCAGGCGGGCAGCAGTCCCACGAAATTAGTTTTACAACTGAACGGGCTGCCTCTTATTACCATCATGATGAGCATCAGCATAACAGTGGATGGAAACAGCACAGTGCGCGCCGCTGTTGTGTCACTCCACCGGTTTGCCTTTTAGAGCCATTTCTTTTTTTTAGTTCTCTTTCTTTTCTTTACAGCCTTACATCCTGGAGCAGCCAACGAGAAGGGTTGCAGCGCTTGAGAAAGAATAAGAGGGCCGTCCTCTTCTGCATCTCCGCCTTCAATGCAATAACCTTGAATGCGCACCAAAGCCAAAGAGTTCAAAGGCGATGTGTTCCCTTTCCTGTTATGACAAAAATTAAAAATAAAAATAAAAATAATAATAATAATCAGATTATATCACCATAAAAGGCTTGGAGCTCTTTGCTTTTTGCAACAACAAAATGTCATCATCCTATAAACAAATAGCTTAGGTTTTTTAAAAAAAATATAAAATAAAGTAATTGCTTGTCAATTCAGCCCCTTCACCATTCTTGGCTTTGTATTTTTGGTTGTTTCGTTTCCCAGGATTTCTGGAGCTTATAGGGACTTTCACCGTTTCAAGTCCTGTTTCGGACAGTATTTGACGTGAAGTGAAGATTTCTGTTGCGCTAGCGGGGTCATTTTTGCACTTTTGCCATATGAGTACACTGGCATTTCTCACTTGTAAACCCAGAAATTGGCTAATTGGAAAAATCCAAATCATTCATTGAAATAGGACACTATTGGCTAAATTTGACCAATTTGTATCTGAGTATTAGTAACTATTTTTCTTTTTTTGTCAATGCAAACATACTAACATAAAAATCAACTGACGTGATCTACGTATCTACGTGGATACGAAATGGAACTGGAAATGGACCAGTATGGTGTTGACAATTGGCGGAGAGATATTAGTAAATAACCACAGGGTTGTTCTTTTTCCCTGGATGAAGAGAAAACAGTTAAAGCACACACATCAGCGCTGCAGTTCCACGTGTGATGAGGAACAGGTGGGGTGTGTGCGGCACATCTGCCAGGCCATCCGCGACTCGCACCTCCCCGTCCAAGCAGCAAACAGGATGCGGTCCCCCGCTTCTCCCTGCGCCCTGCAGCAGGGAGAAGCGTTTATCACTTGCAAACCAAAATGTCTGCTACTGCAGACACAGAGCGCCAAGGGGAGAATAAAGTCTCCACGATCATGCAGGGATCCATCCTGCAACTTTGTGCGTGATTTACTGCCTCCCACGCACACAGCGCGGATAATATCATTTTAATGGTGTCACATTTGCAAAAATCCGCTCCGTCTATTGCCCCCCCAACCCCACTTCAGCAGTGAATTCATATCAGGTTGTCCTGAGAGTTCTCAAGGGATCGCAGCGGGAATAACTATGTTTTTTTTTTTCTGATTGAACGTTGATCGGAACGTTAAAAGGCACGCAGATAATTTTACATCGATTTCTCTGGGTTTGAATGTTTGTTTTATCAGAGGTTACTTCTGGCCATTTCCCTGTTGATTTTAGCGGTCCAAAAGCAATGGGATTGTTTTCTAATTGAAATTAAATGACTATGTAATCACCAAATAAACTAAAATTCCACAAATGAATGACGGCCACGGTTCTGAGGCCAAAATACACTTATAAATTAGTGGAATTCATTATCCTTCTGCTCAACAAGCGCCTTACACAAATAAAGCCTATTAGTATAAACATGCCTATGGTGCTAATAAAGTGCTTGTTTTAATAAGCATGGCGGATTTTGCACAAACATTGAATTTCCAGGAATCTTACTGCACAAAAAAATATGAGAAATGCTCTTCTCAAATCTGTAAGGAGCTGGTCTGATGTTTGGAAAGGCAACATCTACTCTGATGAGCTGTTAAGAGTAATAAAAAAATGGTACGTTTTATTTGGGTCAACTTGAATTAGTATTTCTGAGTAAAAATGGTGTGAGTGTAAAGGTTAAAAGACTTCTTAAATTTTGACCAATTCTTGAAATATACTTTTTGTTTGGCTTATCTTCTTTGTTAACAACACGAATGTAGCAAAAATAAGAACTTTGCTGTATGATTGGCAAATCAGGTACTGAAAAACCAACTAAAATAAATAAATAATAATAATAATTTTTAAAAAAGACTCTGACAGCCTGACTTTATTAATGGCATCAAAAGCCACCATTGTTGCGGAGTGCAAACACAAAAGAAGATAACTTTAATGTAAATCTGAGGCTAGAGATAGATGCAAAGTTAAATTCCACTTCAGCAGAAAAACATTCCTGTGACAGTTGATAACTTTTAGTAAATTGCAAGTCATTCATTATAGAACCAGCATAAACGACACAGCCTTACTATTTGCTGTTAGTCACCAACATCATCAGATAGACTGCAATAACATGTCTATATAAGATCTGTTACTAGTAGCTCATGTCAACATTTCACCATTAATGAACATAACATTATCAAACAAATGTGACTGCTCTACAAATGGACAATGGCTAATATGTTAGCATCCCAAACTCCTTTTATAGTGTGCTATAACTTTGACAAGAGGAAGCCAAGGAGGGGTTTAGCAGTCAAAAGTTAAAGTAATGCGAGTAACTCTTCTCTTTCGTTACATGTTTGTCCAGGAGCAGTTTTTCCTGCAAACGGTTTTGTTACCAGATTCATTTTCTTCAGTAATTTGAATAATAAACTGAACCAAACTGCATTGTTTCATGGAAATATGTCATTGATCTGGACTCTCTAGCCCATATCTAAACCTTACTGACATCTTTATGAGAAAAAGATAAATAAATAAAAGTCACATTCATTGACCAACTGAGCTGGATTCGCTTGTCATGAAGTGTTAGAGTGTCAATAATGTTTTTTTTTTTTTTGTGAAAATTCACTGCGAAAAATGAAAAGTGTATTTGTGTTGACAGCAAAAAGTGTGACAGCCAACCCCTGTATATCCTAATATGCTTGATTATTGCGTAGATAATTTTAATGGCTAATATTTAACACCCTCCAAAATTCCTTTTTGTAGTGCAGCGCAATGGGGTTGCTGGGTACAGACTGGAAACAGAGTCAAGACTTTTCTAAGGACATGTCTGACATTTTTGATCAACAGCTGTTATGAAATCGCGCTGGCCTCCTTCAATACACACCAAACGCTCCGGTGAGCATCCCAGTGTGTACTGGGTCGTGTTAGCTCTAATAGACGACTTAGCATCCAGTCTGTTTAATGAATCACCGCAGCGCTTAACAAAAGCCGTCGCTTATCGCTCCATGATGAACAACAAACAGCCCATCATCGATCCCAATGGCGGGGTGGGACACAGAGTCTGTAGGCTGCGTGAATCCTCACACCCGGGTGGAAGTGCCCCCCTGCAGAAGCCACATCATGTGCATAAAAACGATACCTTCAGTTCACACCTCTTCATGCGCTTCTGACTCTATGCCGATTCGATTTGGCACCTTTTTAGGCGACTCTTGAGATTAACCAGTAGCCCGTTTTTAGAGTGATTTTTTTTTTTTTGGCTCTCTCAACCCAAAACACAAACCTAATCAATATCCTTTCCCAACATTCCTTGATTAATCATTTATTCCAAACAGCTTAGGGACACAGCTGGCCTGACAATTCCTGAACTCTCCACCATAAATCAAACGGGGGCAGCTATAGTGATGTAAACCTGCGTCGCTTGCCCCCCTACCCCCCCACCCCCCACTCCTCTCCCAAAGGGACCTCTGCGAGGAACTGAACTGTTACCTCACATGCAGCTTTTGTTTGATGGGAACATTTTGCAGATCTAAATAGGTCCCAATAAATCCCCCCCCCCCCTTGTGCAGCCCCATATTGAGCTCGGTGAACTGTAAAATCGTTGGGGTTAAACAGCCTTCGGGCACCTGCGTTAAGCCAAGGCTGCCTAACTGCAAGTCTCAGTAAATGAGATTCTTCCACCAGCTCTTAGGCGATCCAACAGGAACAGAAAGCCAAGAAAATCTGGCGTAAAGCACTCCAGCTATTTTCATTTGTTTCTGTTAAGTAGCTTAGACCCTGAAGGTAAAAGCACATTTGGAAAAGAAAAATAAAAGGCGATCACTCAGACATTCCTTACTGTACATGATCTGGAGATTCACTCGTTCACTCAACAGGAGCGATCATGTAGCTGCGCTTTGTGTGGGTGTCAGATGACCTCGATGTGGTTCCCGTCATACTGAGGAGTCTTTATTGCTGCAGAGCGTGAAATTTGGCGCAGGATAGTCGTAAATCCATGAAGGGACCAAAAGACGAGCAGTTAACCCAAACAGTGGAGCGTTTGGCGCTGTCAAAGCTATTAGAATGACACAAACGAGGAGAGCACAGAAAGCCAACCAATCAAAACCAAACACTGGGGGGAAAAAAGAAAGAAGCTAATTTCGATGAAAAATAAAATTACAATTTAATTAATGCAAGGCTGCTGTAGAAATTTGTATGTATTTTATATGCTTCGACTTTAATCAGAATGCTTAAATTAGTGCAATGTTTCTCAACCCTGGTCCTCAGGGCTCACTGTCCTGCATGTTTTAGACATTTCCCTGCTTCGCCACACTTAATTTCAATTGATGGCTGTTTAACAGACTTTTGCTGAACTGCAAGTAGGTCTGTTAAATCAAGGAAATATCTGAAACACGAAGGGCATTGTGCCTTGAGAAGCAGGTTTTAAATACACTGAATTAGAGGAATACATTTGTCTTCTACGCAATGTTAAAAAGATGTTTTATCATTGACATGATCAAAGAGAGGTTTAGTTTTATAGTCATTACAGAATCAGGGCAAACTGAATTTTAGGGAATGCTAAAGCACAAAAAAAGGAAAGAAATGTCTTTCAAATATATGTTCAGAGTCATTCTCATCTTTGCAAAATCTTAGCATACCCCAATAAAACAAAATCTGAGAATTTCAACCAATAAAATTGGTGTGAGAATTTCCATATATTCTATTTGGGCCAATTTAAATGATCTGGAAATTATGTAAGTTTAATAGAGAAAATACTCTCAAAGGCAATGGTTTGAGATAAAGGTACAGATTGCTACTGAACTATTAATAAACTTTTTAAAACATCCAACAAGGTGGTAAGTGAGGTCAGATATGGATTTACAAACATCTTCAGTTAAATTCCAATAAAATTGTTTTGGTGAGATTGGTTATCAGTAACTAATGTTAGAATTGAACAATTATTGAATGTTACATTTATTAAATAATATACTACAGTTAAATTTACTTAATTTCCCAATTTATTTTAGTAGTGCAATGCAGCATAAAGGAAAAAAAAACAATGTTTTTAGTGATTTAAGCAAATGCTGTTTTTTAATCAGTCTCCTCAGTTGAATCCTCAGTATCAATAAGATTATTGATACTGCACCTTTTCCAACCGAACCCTGTAAAACCACATATGTTTATTTAAAATTATACATTATATTTACAACTAATGTGCCTGGTTGATATTAAAACATTGTAATGTCTAATACTTCACACACTCCAACATTTATTTTTTGTATCTAGTTAAAAAGGTTTATTAGTAAATGTGGGGGGTTTTTTCAATCGAGCATCAACAAAACATTGGCAAATTATAATTTCTTTTCTCCCACAAGCATGAATATTTTTTACCTGATCTTTGCAGCTGTAAGATAAAAAAAAAAAAAACTTTAGACACAATAAATCAGACCCTGACTCATTTCCATATCTTAGGCTGTAGTGAATTGTGAAGGCGTCCATTTCCCTTTCCATCACCCCCCACCCCTAACCCATCCTTCATCTCTTCAGGCCCCCTCTCCCTCCTCCTCCTTCCGACCGGTGGCTGCTTCAAGCTGTCAGAAGGAGGCTATAAAACAGAGAGGGGCGGCTCTGAAGAGGCTGCTCATTTTGGGGGGGAATACACACAGTACAGTTACTTTGTGTCCTGCCTGAGGGGGAAAAATACCTCTGTTTGGCTGAGATTGATGATTTAAAAAACAGGCGACTTTTAACCTAATAAAAACGGACAGTTGGAGGCGACGAGGACGCTTCACGTTTTTTTTCCGTGAGCTTGAGTGAGAATTTGCGCTAACAGGCTCCAAAAGAATAAGAAACTGTTGGGTGTTTATTGAGGAGAGAGAAACTAAAGCCTGCTTTGTGGAGGGTTTGGGATGCTGGCTTCCCGCGCGCTCCGCTGCTTGCTGTGCGCGCTGAGCTGCGCGTGGTGGCTTCCCACCGGGACAGCCTCGCGCCTCAAGACTCCTGCGCTGCCCATCCAGTCCGAGAGGGAGCCGGTGCCCTCCAAAGGCTTGGCAGGTGAGTGAACCAGCGTTGTTGCCGATACTTACCATATTTACTGTCTGAACCTCTGAACTTGACCCTGTGATAGGCTAGCGAAGCTCCTTACATATGTGTTCGGTTTTTTAAATATGGCTGCCTTCTGGACCGCCTATAAGTCACACAGAGAGCCAACGAAGACATTTATTTAAAGCGCAAAACGTTTTCTAAAAGGTTTCATAAAGCAGACTCCGAGGGCAGCATTACATTTTGTGGATTTTTGACAAATGAAAGCTTAACTCTGGATTAACTTTATTTTGCTCTTGCAAAATCTAAGATACGTTCTATGAAATGGTTTTTATAATGTGATAATCATTACAGATTTCTTAAAATGTAGTTTGTAATTTGTAATTTAACTTGTGAAAACAGAAAAAGGATAAAATAGAGTCTTTGCCACCTAAAAGGTCCATCCTAAAGAAACACTAAAAAATTACACATGTCACATCTGGCATTGTATTTTCTTGGATGGATCTGTTCTAATGTGGTTTTGTGGTATACTAGATAAAGGTGGGTTCATTTTAAAAACAATATTACCTGACTGGTCAAACCTGGAATAAATTAGTCAAAATTCATAACACTATAAAACAGTGTGATTAGTGAAATCTTCAATAAGTTTGTGAAAACTCAATGAGGGCAATTTTCGGGCTTTACCAATAGTATTGTTGTCTTTTAAGATGTGACAAACAAGTCAAAAAGGCCTTAAACTGACTTTTTCTAAAAATAAAAATAAAATAAAAAAAATCCTACAAATTACATGAAAGTTTAACAAATTTTATGCAGCATAATTAAACTTCAGGTTTAACATGACTAGGTGGTGTAGTTTATAAAATGATTTCACTCTCTGATGTTGTGAACAAGCTAAAAAAAAAAAGAAAAAGTAAAATAACTTTTTAGTCCAGTGTTGATGCCAAATTCAGTGTCTTGGTCAACATTAGAATCGTGTTTTGTGAAGTTGGCCACAATGCTGAAGTTGGCAACCAATTTCTGACTCTCTGCTACAGTGAGAAATGGTAAGCTAATTTCTGAGTGCTGTGATGTGGCTCCTACAAGTCAAAGCTGTGAGACTCACATAAAAATAAAGATAACATCTAGAAGTCTCCCAGTCTAATGACACACGTTTTTATCTTCACGTTTCCCTTCAAACTTCCTGTAGTGTTGCCGCCTGTTGTCTCCTAAAGCAAGCGGCACACCTCTGAGTCATAACTGCTGCGAATGCCTTTTGTTTCACGCAGGACTCGATGTGGTTTTTATAAGGTAACTACTCCTAAGAGTTCAAACTAGTGAGGAGCTTCGTGGTAACCACCGCCTTATACCATGCAATTCAGAGCTGGAAACTGTAATCAATCGACTTTCCATTACAAGCGCTGGCTCCTGCAGAATGATTTATTTGAGCAGAGACAGACAAGTGGCAGGCGAAGCGAGCTGCTCACAGTTTGGCTCTGTCAGTTAGTTGGTGTGTTTAAAGTGTGCAGCCACTTTATTGTAATTATAACGTGGTAAAACTTTGTGAGTGTTATACACACTGCTTATGGGCAGTTCCCCAAACAGGAATAACTGTAATGCTCCTGTTGGGGCCTCAGTGTGACAAAGGCTCAATTATCCTTGTAGAAATATAATAATAACACAAAGTGTTATATTATCTGCTATAGAAACAATATACGATCAACTACATTTTAGAATCATGACTGTACTTGAGGAGCCTTAAAATAACAAGAAACTTCAACATGTTTACATTTTAGCTTCATGGATTTGAGGGTTTGAATTTTACAGTTTTTTTCTGTGCATAAGCACAAGTCTTGCTATTTATTTCCAAATCTTTCTGGTGTTTTATGCTTTCATATTATCTATAAACTTTAAAGTGCACAGTAAGATAACTGAAAGAGCCTTTTCCCATGATTTTTGGCAGACTTTATTAAAAATATTGGCATGGTCTCCCCCATGTTTTCTTCTGGCTCATTTACATTAGACAGGATGGGTCACCAAAACTCCAAAGGCATCCAGGAAGTTTCGTTCAACTCCTACAAGCCTGGGCAGGAACATTTTTGAGATCTATTGCTTGTTAAGTATTAAAATGGTGGTTTAGTCCTTGTAATTTGTCATCAAGAAAAATGTCAGAATATGCAGGTTTGTTCATTCTAAAACCAGTTTTTCTGCTTTTATACCCAACAGCTTAAAATTCTAAGGAGGTTCTAATTACTAAAAGAGCAAAGGATGTGTCATTTTTTCCCTTTTTTGTCTTCAAAATTAAAATAAAAATCTAATTAATTTTACACTAATCTTTCCAATCAGTGTGGATCAGTCTAATTCGAGTCTAACTAATATAAGTATTTTACATTTTGACCACATATGCAGTTCACACTACTTATACTGTCACATATTTCTCACATATAACACAAGCCCATTCATCTCTACTGAAAATAACCAATAGAAAACAAATTGGGGTTTTCTAATACTTGTGATGCCCTCCTGTGCCTTGGCAACCTGTGGCAAACCATATTCCCCATTTTGCTTTTGTTTTTTGTTTCATGTATTTGTTAATAAAGCTCTGTATGTGTTCTAATTTGCTTATCTACTGTTCAAGCAAAAATAAATAAATTAAAAAAAAATCAGAGAATAGTACTCAGAATAACCTGATGTTTAATCAGCATGGGTTGTTTCACAGGATGCTCCTTTGGAGGTCGATTTTACTCCCTGGAGGAGGCCTGGCACCCTGATCTGGGGGAGCCCTTTGGTGTCATGCACTGCGTCCAGTGCCACTGTGAGCCTGTAAGTCTTGTTGGACTCTGATTCCACTCTTTATTATAGCAGATTGTGTATTATTCAATGAAAAGAGCATTCACACTAATGGTGTATCTGCTTGTCTGGCAGCAAAAGAGTCGCAGGAAGGTGTCGGGTAAAGTGAACTGCAGGAACATCAAACAGGACTGTCCCACCCTGGAGTGTGACGACTCTGTTCTGCTTCCAGGACACTGCTGTAGAACCTGTCAGAAAGGTACTCATGCTCTGCCTCAAACTCAACACCTGTTTCTCTGAGCTGTTTTCCATTTTTCATATTTGCAACCACACATTTTCCTGTATTTTATTGGGATGCTAGATAATAAACCAACACCCAGGTGTAGAAGGAAAACTATACGTGTTTTTTGTTATTTCAAGTAGAAATCTGAAATTAATTGTGTGTTTGTGAACATCAGTTTCAAGTCTTTCCAATGATTTTCAGTTTTAACAGGTCTGGAATATACTTTTATGTCACAGTGATATGTTTTTGTGTAAAGTGTTCTATTTTAGCAATGGTTGCTTGTTTATGGTCCTTGTCCTGCTGGAAGATGAAGCTCCATCACAGTCTTAAGCATTTTGCAGCCAAATGTTTCCACAGACCTTTTGGTCTCGATTTAATTTTGTCCTTTCTCAGCTTTTCAGTGTAATTGGGAAGTTATGTCTTGGTAGATTTGTAGCTGTGTCATTCTGTTTCCATTTTCAGACGATACATTGAACGACACTGTTAGATATTCAAAGATTGCCCTGTTATTCTTTAAACTTCTCTATAACTCTCTCCCTGACTGGTCTGCGGTGTTCCTTGGTTTTCATGATGCTGTTTGTTCTCCAATATTCTCAAACAACTGGATTTACTGAGAACAAATTACACACAACTGGACTCTATTTACTAATTAGGAAACTGGTGAGAATAATTGATTGCTATTAAATGTATTTAGAAGTATCAAAGCAAAGGTGCCCAATTACAAATGTGCTCCAAACTCTTCAGCCAAAAATATTTAAAATACAACTTAACATTCATTCCATCCCACCATGACAGCAAAAAATAATCTCTCCCTTTTTTACTTGTCTCCTTTTTTTGACCTCATATGAATATTCATGATGTAGTCACATGTTGACTAGTTAGATTTCAGAACAGCTGGTGGATGCATCCAACATCTTAATTGATTTTCCACTAATTTGACCGTAAGTGAAAGCCACCTACCTTGCCTCTGCAATCCTGTACACATAATTCCACCTTATTACAGAGCTGGAGAGCTGCCCTGCACAGACACACACAAACACACACTGGGTGGGTGTTTTTCTGCCATGGGTGTCTGGTAATGGAATGGAAAGTAAAGGTAGAGCACTGTTGGACTTTATGTTGTGTGTGTTTGTAAGAACTGTTCAGCCCTCTTTGTGTGTGTGTGTGTGTGTGCGTGTGTGTGTGTGTGTGTGTGTGTGTGTGTGTTGTGGGTACGTCTTAAGGAAAAGGTTGAGTGTGTTTGTCTTAGCCTTGGCACCATCACACCTGGTATGTTTGTACAAGTGATGGAAAATGTGTGTTTGTGTATGCATGTGTGCATGTTTTATTACTTGGTGCACCTGAAGATACAGTATAGCTAAGCAAGGAGAACTGAGGATGACGCAACCCAGAAGAACTTCAGAGAGGAGTTGAAGGAGGCTTGTGGGTATATATATATATATATATATATATATATATATATGTGTGTGTGTGTGTGTGGACACAGGAAAGATAGGCAGACAGTTCGACTGAGCATGTCAGAAAACAACCTTGGGAGAAATAACATTTGGATGACTAAGAGGCAGCGTGTGGTTTTCATTCTCAAGAACATGTCAGAAGACTGTAATTGGCTGAACAAGCACCCCTGCATGTGTTACTATGTGTTTGTGCATGTGTGTGTGGGGTTGTGAGGGCTGCACATTACATCAGGATGCACAGCAGTTTGTGAGGAACAGTGGGTCTTTGTTGAGATTGCACGCCAGTGTCACTTCCAATCCTCCTGAAGCTCATCAGCTGTAAGACACAGTGCTGGATAGCCGTTCCTGGCCAAGAAATGAGGAGGGAGAAAGTCTGAGATGTCAGGAAGATGGAGACCTCCATATTATTTTGGTCATATGTCTAATCAGCCAAAATCAGTTTCAATCCTGCCAGATCTCACATACCTATCTGTCACACTGTTTGCACAATGGCCAGGCTTTGGGGTTCATATGTGGGCCAACGTTGGAGGACACTATGACAGAATGTGTTTTGAATTGTTTGGATTTATGTGGTTTATTTTACCTGGTACTGACCTTGTTTCAAAGACAAGTACTAAGTTAAAACCTTTGAGTATGTTCTAACTGTCTGGCTAAAGCAAAACAGTCCAAGAATCTTACAGTCTGGTTAACAAGTGATGGTAGGAAGGAGTGGGACATGAATAGACAGACTGAAAACTTAGTTGTAATAATCTGGGTTCTGTTCCTGTCTTTTGTGACAAAAAGAGCTGAGCCAGTTTCAATATACTAGTATCAGGACCCCAGACACCCACATATGGTCACAAGGTATGGATCAAGCAGCTCAACTGACCTTTCGCCACTTTGACCCATCTTTGATGAGTGGAAGGCAACGAATAGGACAGCTGTTTAATTTAGCACAATAAAGTGACTTATTTTTTAAATTCTGCAGGTGTGGTTGACAAAAAGCAGGTTGATGTTATGCTGGAGACCATTGAGTTTTTCCATGAAAAGGGCAAAGAGGACGACCTCCACAAATCCTACAATGACAGATCCTACCTGAGCTCTGAGGACACGGGCCTCGGAGAAAGCCGCACAGGTACAGCGCACACACACAAACAGCAATTAGATATAACCCAATGTTCACTCTTGCTTTATGCAGGTGAGGAAAATAAATAGAAATATGACATTTAATTTGCGACATCTATCTATCTACAGAGTAGAGTGATGAGTTTGCTGTGCCCTTTCTTACCCTCTGCAGACTTTGTGGCGCTATTGACCGGAGTGACAGACTCATGGCTGCCCAGCTCCAGCGGAGTTGCCAGAGTCCGTCTTTCTCTGACCAGAACCACGCTGACCTTCTCTGTTACATACCAAAGGTAAAACCAGTTTTCTCCAGAAGAAACACGTCTTTTGTTTAGTTTCCCTTGACCTTTCTTTGGTGCCACAAGTTGTATCTGCTGGTTAAAAACTAATTTTGTTATGAATGTTGACAAAATGGAGTAGAGAAAGAGTTCTTAATCTGAATGAGAAAGATTTTTTTTTGTTTTTGCTGCCTGTTTTTATACTCGCATATAAGTGAAACCTTACCCTTGCTCTCCAGAATCGGCCGCCCCAGTAAAATAGCCATCTTGGACTCAGATGGGACTCCTGCTTTTGAATATAAAGTCCCTAAAGGACAGACGGACATGGTAAGACATTACTTTCATGAGAGCAGACAATCATATTCTCTTGGCTCCATCTGAGTTGTATTTGGTTTCGCGCACATGTGTTTCCTGAGAGATGCCGGGAAACCAAGCAGCGATATGATGGATGCTTTTATAGCAGGACTGTGTGCTCAGGCTCTGATTTGTTTTCTCATAACTCACAGTAACATCATAAACAATAAACACACATAGAGAGTCAGTGACACTTCCTATTGGCCTTAGTGCCCCGTTTCTGAACTTCAAACTGATTGCAGTCATTATTAGCACACAGTCAGTCGCAACAGCTTTTCAGGTTTAAGTCAGTTTTGTGTTGATAAATCAGGTTACCACTACTTCACTGGATGCTCCCTAAGGTTTGTCTGCATTACCGTATGTGATTTCCTGCCAAAATACACACATTTTCACATTCCACTTTGAACACAAACACTGTTCAGTGAGACAGGAGCCCCCTAAATACAGGTCCCAGAAATTGGCCTATTATTATTTTTAGATAAATGTCAGAGTCAAGCTCCAGAGGACCTCAGAGAAAACACTGTGGCTCTGAAAAAGAAAGGAGGAGGAGAGTTTGCTGAAGCAGGACTTAGAGAGAGAGAGAGAGAGAGAAAGAGAGAGAGAGAGAGAGAGAGAGAGAATTTTTCACACGTTACATCACTGCTTAGCATGGCGACAGAGAGCATTGCTAATTAAAATGGAGATTACTCCTGAACTCGGAGCTATGAGGTGTCGGCTGTCTGCCACATTTCTTCCCTCAGCTCAGAGGAAGAAGTTTTGGTTTTATGTTAAAGTGCTGTGGCCAAGAGTTCAATGCATGATCACAAAACTTTATGGATCTAGCAGATAGCAATATGTTCCCTGTCTGCTTTTATTTACAGTGCTTTGCTAAAGTATTCATGACCCTCAAACTTTTCACATATTCTCAAATCCCAACGATAAGGTATATCATTGGGATTTGTTGTGACAAGGCAAAAAAGTAGTGCATAAAAGTGAAGTGGAATAAAAAAATCCTGTTTTTTTTAAGTAAACTGTTGAAAAGCATGTTTGTTTTTACTAAAGCCCTTGAATCAATGCTGTGTAGGATCACCTTTGGCTGTAATTACAGATGCAAGTCTTGTTGATGTATGGCTTGCATATACCAACATTCTGTCCAAAAGAAAAATCTATTTTGTCAAGATTTTTCCTCAGTCTTGACCAAATAGGGCAAGCTCGTTTAGAGTGGATGGAAAGCATTTCTGAAGAGTATAACCTTTTAGGCTTGCCTTGGATTCTCAATTATGTTTAGATCTGAACTTTGACATATGCCTTGATCTAAATCATTCCCTTGTAGCTCTGGTTGTATCAAGTCTTTTGCAGCATAATGTTGGTTTTCTTCCAGCACTGTCTGATATCTTCCATTTAACTCTGACCAGTTTTAATATTTCTGCTGAATAACAGTATTTTTAAGGCATTATGCTGCCACCATGGAGTGATGTGCTTCATTAATTCCCCACCACACAAAACATAGGCTTTTGAATGTAGGCAAAAACATTGAGTTTTACTTTTATCTGACTCCTACATGACTTGAGGCGAATTCCAAACAGGATTGATGTTTCTGTATTTTAACGCACCCTACTGTCTGCCACATTTTCAGAAAAGAATCCCAGACTCGGGACTTAAAGCTCTAACTTTCCCTCACCTATCTGCTTTGTTGCTATGTGTTTCAAGATGCTGTTTGTTCACTAACCTCTGAGGCCTTCACACAACTGATGGATTTATATTGAGAAGAAATAATAAACACTGCAGGCACTTTGTTTTAATGTGCTTCCAGGAAGAACTGAAAAAGGCCCGATGTATTCTAAATCGATTGTTCATGCGCATTTGCATCCTAAACGTCTCCAACACTGCACCTGTTTTGGTCGGTGTTTGCTTGCAGATCTGTGGAGTTTGGAAAAATTTGGCGAAACCTCTCTTGCGACAGCTGCAGTCTGAGCAACTGCGCATCAGCATGACCACATCCACGGGCAGGCGAGAAGAGGTGGTTGGGAAGATCATCAAACACAGAGCGCTGTTTGCCGGTGAGACTGCGTGTGGGCTTTTAATGCATGCACTCTTATCCCTGTTATCTTCAATGCATCGATTATGTTGAGTCTTAAGTAAAAGCAAAGTAAAGCTGATTGAAATTGTTTAAATGCATAGGCAGATAACTCATGTCACTGTGCATGCTTTTTATGTGCAGAGACATTCAGTTCAGTGCTGACCTCAGAGGAAGAGAATGCGGGAATGGGAGGCATTGCCCTGCTGACGCTGAGTGACAGTGAGAACAACCTTCACTTCATCCTCATCCTGCAGGGTCTCATCAGACACAAGGACAGAGGTGAAGGAGACACACAGGAGTATACACTGAAACTAAGAAGTGATTCTAAATAAAGTTAAATGAAAAAGAAAAAAAAACTCTTTCTCCTCAGAGCCAGTTCTGGTCCCAATCAGAGTCCAGCTGATGTACCGCCAACATGTCTTAAGAGAGATCAGGTCCAACATCACCTCTAACGTGAGTAACAATTACACATCCATCATAATCAGTTCAGTTGAAAAAGATTTGTTTTATGCTGACTATTATAAAACAGTGGCGGAGTTTTAGGGGAAGACGTTTTGCTCTGAATGTTAAGGAGCCAAAGTCGTCTTGTTTTGGGTTAGAAACATATGTCAGATCGCCAGAGTCCCACTGTTGCCCCCGCCCTGTTCCCAGCTACTCAAGGAGACGGATGTGGTTTTCTCGCCACATCCTAGCGAAGTTATCGTGGCGCTTGGATCACAGCTCAGCATGCTGATAGACGATGAGGGAAAATGTATGAAGGTGTGAGGAAACAAAAGGAAAGGGAAAGTCTGTGTGGAGAGTTTGGCACGAGACAGATAGTGGCGGAGTATGAGACATAAAGGGAAGCGTGGGGGTAAAAGAGGATGCACCACCTCTCACACATGTCAGTGGTTAGTGGTCTGTGGGTTTAGTAGAAGGAGAGGAGGGCAGAGGGGGTGTTGAAAGGTGCGTCTGGTTTTAATTCTGCCAGGAAGGGACGATGTTTCTCCTTTGATCCAGCTGTTTACAGAATGTCCTTGACAAATATTGTGTAAGAATTGAGCTTAGCCACTGCTTCCTGACCTATTAAACTACACAACAACTAAAAAGTCAAACTCCCAACGTATTATGTATTATTTCAAACCCAAGACAATATTTAGCTTATGTGCTTTAAGTGTTCATGCTTCTTAAACCTTTAAACATTTTAAGACATTACAAATTCAAACATCAGTGTATTTTTTTAGAATTTCATTGGATGCCACACTAAAGTGGAGGGAAAATGTTATAAAGTTTTCTTTTACAAATCAAAGCAAAAAAAAAAATGCCCCATGAATATATATTCAGCCCCATTTCCTCTTATAACCTTCAATAAAGTCATTTTCAAGTGTGACACATCTGGAGGACAACATTAACTAGGAGATTATTTGATAAGATTAGACAAAACTGTAGTGATTTTCAAAACACAAACTAACTCTGGACAGTAACAATCCCAACACTGAAACATGGTGGTGCCAGCATTATACTGTGAACATGCATTTCTTCTGCAGGAAAAAGGAAGCTGATCAGAAAATGTAGGGCAGAACTGGAGGCAAACATGCAGTTTCCATTAGGATGCTGACTCTGACGATATAAAGCCATGCATATTATAACATTGTTGTTCACATATGCTCTCGTTCCTTTTTGACTGAGCTTGAGTTACTGTGTATAAAAGGATGTGTACAAATTTCCTGAATTTGAATGTGCAAAGCTGGAAAAGTCTTGCATCTGCAAATATTGTTTGCCGGACCTTTTCAGGTTTTTATTTTGTAAAAAAAAAAAAAAAATGTTGAAAGGCATGCCTTAGATTTCTCTAGCTTAAAAGATCCCAATAAGGTATATTAAAGCTTGTGGTTATAACTTGATATATTGTGAAATAGTAGACATAGACAAGCAGTCTTATTACTGCTGTGTTACTGCCCCGCTCCATTAACACCGGACCCTAATATATCCATCTGCACCTTGCCTCCCCCTCATTATTCAGTCCATTTTTTTTCTCCAGCAACATAACCCTCTCTCAGTGCCTCCCCTGCTCTTTTTCTGAGCTGTTTTGGCTGCTTGCTCTGTGGATTTATGCTTCGTGTATATTTATATTGAACCAAGGCCTGAGGGTCATAAAAGTAACATTTCTTTAACACACTCATACATGTGTCCTATTAATCCAACATTTCTCAACGTTGTCGTGCAATACTGTCAGTCCCGCTTTAAGTCAGAGGCCTCTCACTGGTGAAACCAGTGAAAAAAATATGAACCATATTTTTGCCGCGAGTCGAACTGCGCGTGTGTGAGCGGGGTGATTATGGGGTCGCGTTGTTGCGTCGCAGAAATGTTTGCGTCTCTAATGGGTTTGGACTCTGCCATGTCTTTGCGACTGTCGTATTTATTTAACCTCGAGATGATTTAGCTGCCACGTGATTTGTTTTGCTCTCTGTTCCATTTTTGTTTAGAACAAACACAAACAAATGGAGCTGGACACAAATAACGAGCCTGTCTTTCATTTAAAGAAGCTGGGTCGGTGGGGGGGGGGTTACTCTGGTGACAAGTCAATGTTGCATAAACCTCATGTCAACAAGATCTAACACTTCATTGTGACGTTTTCATTCCTGCCTTTGAAGACAGTAATTAATTTTTAGTGAAATATGTTTTTGGTTGTTTTTTTTGACTATTTGTGGCTTTCTGTGACACAGAACCTCGTTTAGCTTTGTGCTAACACTTTCAATCTGTGCAGGATCCAGACTTTGCTGAGGTGCTGACAGACCTGAACAGCCGCGAGCTGTTTTGGTTATCTCGTGGTCAGCTGGAAATCTCCGTGGCAACCGAGGATCAGGATCCCCGACAAATCTCTGGCTTCATCACAGGGAGAAAATCTTGTGACAGTGAGTGATTTTGCTCTTAGTAACCTGAATACTACCTGATGGAGTACAAGTGCTATTTAGTGTTGGATAAACACTAAATAGCACATTTTTGTGAAAAGGAAGAAAAATGCTAAATGGTTTTTCATATCTTTTACAAAAAGTGTTACTTTCAAGTAGTGTTCATTCTCTGGAGTCAGCTGCAAGTCTTGGGCATGTCTGCTGCTTTTGCTAGTACAGACATCTGGCTAGTAAAGGCTTAAACAAAGACACAAGTTTTTTTTCCCATTCTTCTTTGCAAAACAGCTCAAACGGCATCAGATTGGACAGAAAGAATCTTCTGAAGTTTCCCACAGATTCTAAGTTAGTTTTTTGTATAATCCTTGACTGGGTCGTTCTAATGTAAATATGTTTTGTCGCTGCTGAGGAGAAGCGTCCATGCTGCATGATGCTTCCACTGCCATGTTTCACTCATGAGATTTTAGTCCCAAACAGGATTTCTAATGTCTTTTTTTAAATTAATGGCTTTCATTTTTGCATTTTAACTAACAGCGGATTTGTGGAGTGCAGGATTAATGGCTGAGCTGTGCAGTTTTTTTAAAAGTTAGGATATATTTATAGGTATTACATTACTGTGGGCTGAACACAGATGAGTGCCACACTTTTCAGGTCTTAATTTGTTGAAAATTCTGGAAATGATGTAGCAGTCTTCTTCCATTTTAAAATCCCAGTAAAGCACAATAAAGTTTGTTGTTGTTACTTGACAAAATGTGAAAAGGTTCAAGAAGTACTTTTTTTTTAAAACTCTTGGATCTGGTTCTGAGAAGCAGAGGAAAAGAACACAGTTTAAAAACATGGGTTGTGTTGCTGCGGTACTCTGTTCGTCCATCTGTGGCTGGTTTTGTCATCCTCCATAAAATACTTTCTTTCTGCGTCCTTTCTTTCAAGTCTTATCGATGTGGGGAAAGCTATGTTTATAGACCTTATGTTGGACTTGCTGTCTCACCGAGGGTCTGCACACGTGTATGTGTGTTTGTATGTGTGTGTGTGAAGCTGTAAGAAAAGGCTTTTAGGAATGCTGTGGACTGCCCAAGTTTTCTTCAAATATAAAAACATGAACACATGTCCTTTTCTGTGCGACTCACTATTACTATTTGAACTTAATCATCATGTGTCCACTGCTGTGAAATGCTTTGATTTCAGTTTTTGTTGTCACAGACTGGGATTTATAACCAAAAAAATATGCTTGTTTGTAAAATGTGTACACACACACTCACACACACATGGTTGCTGCCAAGGTCAGTGTGCTGGACCTGATTCCTTGTGTCGGTGTTCCAGCGTTTTGATTAACAGCATGTGACGTAATCTGGTAAGAATTCAGGTCCAAAGTTCTTCTTTCCCTCTCTGTCTCCTCCATGTCTCAGTCCCTCCGTCCGCTGTCCTCTTTGTGCAGCTTTGGCATCAGTTCTCATCTATGCTGCTGTTCCCTCTGTGTCTCATATTGAAAACTTTCTCTCGACTTCTGTTACTCATTTCCTTCTGTCCCCCTCAGCTCAGTCTTTATAAGACTCAGTTCATTCACCAGAATATACAGAATATACCTCAATGTAGATGTAACCTTTAGCATTTTCTTATGCAAAGTTGTTTGTGTGCAGCGGCATGGATGTTTTTGGTATGACATAAGCAGGCACAGATTCTTGGCTGTGATTAAACTTAATTTTTCATAATAAGAGTCAAAGCTATGAAAAAATATAACTCAGATGTGTGCTTCTGCTGCTGCAGAACACAAGTAGGTATAATTTGTCTCTTTTCCTTCGTTCAACCTGCTTTTGTTGTGTGTGATGGATAAACTGATGAGAGAAATTATGAAGTCTTTGTTATTTATATTTTTACATGAATCGGTCTTTGTCCAATTCAGCTATTCAGAGTGTGATGTCCAGCAGCAATGCGTTGATCCCAGGGAAGACAGGAGGGGTGGGTTCTGCCATCTTTAATCTCCATGGTAACGGGACGCTGGACTACCAGGTAACAGTCTCTTTTACTCATAAACAATGTTTGTGTTTTTGTTTTCAGGAAACTTCCCTTTCTGAGGTTTTGATTCCCCAGACTCAACAATGAATTTCTCTAAAATGTTGCAAAAGCACATTTAGAGTTGATAGGATGTTTAATGCCTGGGTCTGTTGGTGTCCTGCAGGTTCAGGTCGCAGGTCTCACGAGTGACATTGTGGGTCTCACAATAGAGCTGAAGCCGCGGCGTCGAAACAAGCGCTCTGTCCTTTACGATTTAACTCCGGAGTACAGCAGGGAAACCGGGCAGGCGGCGGGCAGCTTGAGTCGACTGGAGGCCCGACATATCCACATGCTGCTGCAGAACGAGCTCTTCATCAACGTGGCCACGGCACACAGCCAGGAGGGGGAGCTCAGAGGGCAAATCAAAGTCCTGCCTTACAGTGGCCTGGAGGTACCCAGACATGGTGAGGACCAGTGGAGTGAGGATAAACAGATTAAGAAACATCTAAACAGTAAAAAAAAAAAGTACAATGACTTGCTTTGAAAATATACTACATTTATTGTCTTTTTTCATTCGTTTTCCGTCTCTTCAAGAGCTGCCCACTCCTCTGGCCGGCCATTTTGTGTCCCCACCGGTACGAACTGGAGCATCTGGCCATGCCTGGGTGTCTGTGGATAAACAGTGCCACCTGCACTACGAGATAATTGTCGCAGGTCTTAGTAAGACGGAAGACGTGACCATGAACGCCCACCTGCACGGACTGGCAGAGATCGGAGAGCTGGATGACAGCAGCACAAATCACAAGAGGCTCCTGACGGGTTTCTACGGCTCTCAGGTCTGTCTGCTTGTCTGCTCACAAATGTTACTGTAGACTATTCAGGTCAGAAGTTCAAGTTTTTGTTTTGCTTTGAATATAAAAAAAAATAAAAGTTGTATTTCATATTAACAGCCATTAACAATGCAAAAATATTTAGATTTGAATGCAGGGCAATCAATAATCACATTTGACTCACTTATTAGGTGCAAATATGCAATGTTAAACTGTTACTATTAAACATTTTTAATATCATTCAGTCCTATAATTTGGCGTCAAACATGGTGCCTGATAAGAAACAAGATAAGTTTGTGGTGGAAAGGAAAAGTAAATACTGCTAATATGCTAATATCTCTAACTCAGCATCAGTCAAAGGGATCACAGAGTTAAATGGAAGTAGGATATACAATGAAAAAAAGCACTATATATATATATATATATATATATTATTTTCTTCATGCATCACTCTAAAAATGTCTTAATAAAATATGATATCTAAAGTATTGTATCTACCCTGCAGGCTCAGGGGGTTTTAAAGGACATGAGCATTGAACTACTGCAACATCTGGACCAGGGAACAGCCTTCATCCAAGTCAGCACCAAGCTGAATCCTCAGGGAGAAATACGAGGACGGGTATGCGATGAAGTCATGTGGTCACTAATTTTAATGTCGTTGTCTTACTGTAGTGATATGTTAAGCCACAAACTACCCTAATAGTTACTAAGGTCTTAGAATTAGCTTAAATAACACAATTTGTTGCATGTTTCCTTTGGGATTTTACAGATTAAACCCTGGTGCTGAGAATCATGAAGAGTAAATGCTAAAAACAATCAAGGTGTTTGCTGTTTGCCAAAAAGCTTCATCCAAAAACCACCTGATTCTGTCAGGTGGTTATTGTTTTCATTGGCAGCTGTTTCTCTACAGAGCGTTTAGTTCATTTTATTGGCCTACAGAAATATACAAAGAGACCACAGTTGGCTGTAAACTCCACAGGTGTAATGGTTGATCACTTTGTGAGGTCGTCTTTCATCCCAAGTTAATTCTCTACACATTTCACACACGCTTTTACTTTTCCTTTTTGTTCAAATGCCCTCCCTCCCCATCTGACCGCATTTGATGATGCATTTCCAGGTCCATATCTCAAACACCTGTAAACTTGGTGCCCCAGCAGAGGTAGAGGAGGCTGAGTTTGATGACCTTTTCCTGAATGACCCAGAGGAGCTGAAGAAAGACCCAAACACCTGCTTCTTTGAGAACCAGTATCACGCTCATGGTTCCCGCTGGACTCCCAGCTATGACAAGTGTTTCACATGCAGCTGTCAGGTAAGGAGAGCACTCACATCTTGCTGCACACGGCAATGTTTTTATGCAAGACATTTTGCAGCATATTTACTGTGATTTCATAAAACATCTTTTTCCATCTGTAGAAGCGAACAGTGATCTGTGATCCAGTTATTTGTCCAGAGCTGACCTGCTCCAGAACCATTCAACCCGAGGACAAGTGCTGTGCCGTCTGTGATGGTACGGTCAACGTTATGTTGGGGATTTTTAAGTCATTCATAGATGTTAGAGTGCTCTCCATTGCCATCCATGAGTTTCAAGCTAATAATCATTTTATGACTATTCACTCCATGTGCAGAAAGGAGGGAGACAAAGGACATAAAAGCACCAGAGACGGTGGAGGAACACCTAGAAGGTGGTGTTATAACTCTACTCCATTTTTTTCCTTCTTTTGTGTTTTATGTTTTCTAACTGCTGTTTTGTTTATGAGATTTTAGCTTACAGATTAACTCTAAAGCCCCTGTCTTATCCCTGGCAACCCTCTCCGCTTGTATTTCCCATCACTCAGGTTGTTACTTTGAGGGCGACCAGAAGATGCATGCCCCAGGCACCACATGGCATCCCTTTGTTCCTCCCTTTGGATACATTAAATGTGCGGTCTGCACTTGCAAGGTAATAAACATCAATAAATAGGCTCACATCTGGCTGAGTTTACATCTCAGAGGCTCTTTACGGATCGTTTGTGTTGTATTAGGCTGCAAAGAATGTGAAGGGTAGAGAAAATTCTCCTCTGTACTTTAAGGATGTCCAAAACTGGAAAGAGAAGTCACATTTTTCTAAAGAAAAACTGTTTCCAATCTGTTGTTGTTTTAACCTCAGGGCTCTACAGGGGAGGTCCACTGTGAGAAGGTGACGTGTCCCGTACTGACTTGCAGTCACCCAGTGAGACGGAGCCCCTCTGACTGCTGCAAGGAGTGTCCAGAAGAAGAGAGGACCCCTGCAGGCCTGGAGCACACCGACATGATGCAAGCGGATGGCCCACGGTACTGCAAATTTGGAAAGAACTTCTACCAGAACAGCGACAGCTGGCACCCCTGGGTGCCTCTTGTGGGCGAGATGAAGTGCATCAACTGCTGGTGTGATGTAAGCATGAAGGAGCTACAAGTTGTTTTTGCTAAAAAGCAAATTAAATCCAATTTTTCCCATCAAATGAAGAAATTCTTAATATTGCTTTCTCGCTCTATTTTTCTCTACAGCATGGAGTTACCAAGTGTCAAAGGAAACAGTGTCCTGTGATGACCTGCTCTAATATCACCCGTACAGAGAGCTCCTGCTGCCCTGAATGTGCAGGTAAGGAATGAACACATGTTGATTTACATATTGTCACCTTCCTAAAATAATAGCCTAAGTCTTTTTTTTTCTTTTTTTCTTTTTTTTTTTCCAAAATCACTTTTGGCAAATAATACCTTAAGCCATTATTTTAGGAAAGTGACAATATTTTTATGAGGAGTGCATTAAAATTTCACATTTAAATGCAAATCTGTCTTTAAAACAAATCTAAGCTATTACTTCAGGCCTAAATGTGAAAGTGTTGTTTGAAACTCTTATTTTGAAAGAATGGAAGTAGTTCTTGAGTTGTATTTCAGTGTTTCCAGCTATTATTAGATGGTTTTCACATTCTTCTAACCCCTTTTTAAAACAAAACGACAACAAAAAAAATCAAATAAGAATAAATCTAACAACCTTTCCTGCAGAAAACTAAACCAACATGAAAAGTTCTAAACATATTTCAATTCTTTTCTCTGCATATCTTTTTTTGTCTCACCCATAAGATTATTCCTCTCTTCTGCTGCTGCTTCCAGGCACATTGTCTACAAATTAGGCCTTAATCTTATTAGACTTCTAGCAACTTTTAGGGTAGCTGACTAAATCCCTGCTGTGGAGTTGGCAACAGCATTGCACTTCTGTGTTGACAGAGGCATCTATTAACACCCTGTTGCAAATCTGGTTGACAACACGTAAGCACTGAAAAATCTTCTTCTTTAAAAACTGCTTGTGCAGCAACATTTATTCTTTTTTTTTATCTTAGTAGATAGAATAATCTGTAAGCACTGTCGGAAAACCACAACCGGCTAGCTGTTAGCTGCTAACCAAGTTAGCATTAGCAACTGATTCTGAGCTGACATTCAACTCAAAGTTTTTTTTTGTTGTTGTTGTTTTCACTGTATTTAAAGTGTCTGTATATTTGTTCATATAGAACCTCTGACTATCAAACCTGAGCTTGAACACTGAACAGAGATCCTTCAGAACAGTTATATCTGTGAAAGAAACTAATAATTTTGTATCACATTTCTCATTAATTGTCTTATCCTCTCCCTAGATCAGAAAGAGGAAGCTGATCTGATGACAAAAACACCAGGCAAAAGACGAACCTGGAGACAATGAGGATGTGGAATGGCCCCGACTTCAGAGATGAGCCCCAAACCCCCTTTTCTAGATAACCTCTTCCTCATCCCACATGGACCTATACCCAGAGCTGCACACTGGGAACCCCTTATCGCTCCTGACCCAACACCCACCCTGTTATCAGCTTCAAGATTGTAAAGAGGAGAGCCGTGCAGAGACTGAAGGGAGTTCAAACGCAAAATAAAGACTTTAAGTGAAGCAGTAAAGCTTTGGAGAGGACCATCCTAGCGTTACTCACATGCTGCCTTCAGGGTTTGTTGGAGTTTAACCGTTCCTAAACGGGTGAAAGGTGAAGCTGTAGGTCCAACGCAGCTTTTCATCGGACTGAAATCCAGGTGGATTTTAAATAGTAAGTGTTGGGAGAGAAAAGCAGTTTGTATCGACAGAGCTTATTTTTGAAGCACAGCCATAGTTACTGCGGCTCCCACTGGACACAGCGATGGAAAATGTTACTTAAGAAGGCGCGAGTGTGTGAATGTAGGTATCTGTGTCTTTCTTTTACTTCCTTTGGATTTTTTAAAGAGTGAGTAAGTGAATTGAAGCAGCGTATCTGTGCCCACACACTTTTGTCTGTTGTAAGAAAATATTTCCACTCTGTATGACTCTCATTCCTGACAGGATCGCTCAGTTTTTCTGGGATAGAGCATTAAAACACCTTCTGTTTATATCATTTCGCCTCAGCTTTGGTTCTTCCCGTTTTGCTTTAAGCCATTTTTGTTTTTGCTTTTTTTCATCATTGTGAAATATGAAGCAGGTTTGTCTTTTGTATTTATTGAATACTGTTGAAACAAAATAAAAAGGGTTTGTTAGTAAAAGAGGAAATGTCTCCTGATTTATAGAAGTTGTTGCTAAGGTTATACACCCATTTCCTCTTTTAGCTGCTGGGATTTTACCACACTTCTTTAAATCTTGCAATAAGTCACGTTTCTACTAATATCAGAGCAAATGCTGACAATCACGTCAGAGAAGCTCTCTTCAACAAATCCCTACCAACCCTTTTCTTTATTTTCCTCTATCTCATTCTTCCTTTTCTATTTTGCTTTCTATCATTTTGCTAGCTTGTGTTTTTTTCTGAGACAGCACATGCGATAAAGATTCTCACACACACACACACACACACCCCCACACACACACACACACACACACACACACACACACACACACACACACACACACACACACACACACACACACATACAGGGGAAGAAAAAAGGACAAACACACAGGGAAAGCACACAGACGGAAACATAAACAGACACTCACAGACTGACACATGTCCAAAACCCTGAACCTGGAACAGACACATTGCTGCCAGCAGTTTTTCCAACACACCGCTTTAAAGCTGTGACTGCTGCACTCTGCTGGCCAAAATACATTACTACACTATGATGATGATGAACTTATTTTAAAAAGTGGATAATGCACAACTCGAATATCAATGTCACCGTTCGATGGGCTAATTCGCATCTGCAGTCCTCTGACAAGTCACAAAAACGAATACACAATAACTAGATTGTTTTTTTGTTTATTTGTTTGTTTTCTTCGCTGGTACACATGTCTGTGCAAGAAAGTTTTGTTCAAAAGTCAGGATGTTCTTTCTTACAAATAATATTTTTCAATTTTAATTTTAATATGTAAAATATAGGTCTAAGAACCAAAGAACAGTAAATAAAAACTCCTTAAAGAGCCCATTAATAAAACAAGAAATAGATAGAAAACCTGGAGAAATCCCATGTAAGCACAAAGACACAGAGAGAGAAAATGATGAACAAAAGATTTTCCTAATTCAAAACTATTTTCTAGTTTCCATGACTGTCATCACAGCACTGTACCAGTAATTTAGTGATTTCTACTCCTGCATTTTTCTTCTTGACAAGTTAACTCAGGACTGCAGTGTGAGTCAAGCTTTGATGATCATAAAAACACACTCTTGGCTGTTTATCAAACCTTATTTCTAAATATTCTAAAAATTGAAATTACATTATATAAAATGAAGAAGTTGCCTAGAATGTAGTCTGACTGTAGATGCCTAAATTTAGCTGCTTTACAGAGGCATTGTATTAGGAAGCAGCAACATTAAAATGTCAACAAAACCAAACAACTCAAGCAGACTTTTTCTTTTTTTTTCCTTTTTTCTTTCTTTTTGTGGCCACATTTAAATGTTTCAGATACAAGAATATTTCGTAACAAACAAAGAAACAAAGACAGCCTCCTGATCAAATACAGAAAAAAGTTTTTAAATCAAACTTTTATTTATTTAGAGATAAGAAGAAGGTTTTTGTAATTTTTTTTGTACAAAAAAAATAAAATAAAATAAAAGAAGAAGAATGAAAATCACAATTTTGTTGCTCCTGTTTGATTTGGTAAAGCAATAAAATAGTAAAACATCCAAAGAAGTGAATACTTTTTATAGGCCCTTTAAAATAAATCTATACAGTGGTCTGTACCACAGGCTTTATGTTTATCTGACAACTATTTACGATCCTTTCAACACTTTATACCACATATGTCAAACTCAAGGCCCGCGGGCCACATGTGGCCCGCCATGTCTTTTATGTGCCCCCCCCCTCCCCCCCAGCATTTTATAGGCTGATGATTGACTTAAAATTGGTTTTGAGCACGAATTGATTACAAACTACATCTCCCACAATGCATTCCGATTGTTACCAGCCAACATTGCGGCTTCTCCCCATTAGAGAGCAGCAGAGTCGCCTCAAGCTGCTTATTGATTTTCCCAGCGAATAAAACTGAGACATCGACAAGCTAACATCAAAACGTCCAAGAAAAGAAAAATAAATTTACAAGTAAGACTGTGAATGAAGATGTGTGAGTTGGTGTCAGGGCGGCAGGTCGCACTAGACTTTTTTTGTTATCCATTATCTTGACCGACAACATAAAAAAAAAGAAAAATCGGTCATGTACTATTTTTATCCGTGAAATTACAATCATATTAACATCGGATATTTAGTCGCATTTTTTGCGGTTTAGTTAATATTCACCGTGAATCCAGATCCCATCACAGATTAAGCAGATAAATGTATCTACATTTTTCTCCGTAGTGACAAAAACCACCCCAATAACTTTTAATAAATTAAATTAACTACTTCACTTAAATTAGCATCACTTCACCCGGTCTGACCGCACTTCCTCCTGGTTCCCATCTGCAGAAAAATCTGCTAATTCATCAGTCAGTTGGATCCGTCTCATCCAAACAGATGTAAAACTCTGTGAGTGTTTTACCCTGTCCGGTGTGCGCTTTTACCAGGATTATTATTTATTTATTTATTTTTTTGCATGGTTTCGCTTCTTTGAAACGGACAGATTGCGTCTGCGTAATCTGTCCGTACGAGCCGCAGTGGTTGAGCAGCGGGCTGCACATGTTACAGTCTAATTAACTTCTGCGTCGTCATTTATTTCCTTAAGATAAACTACCGGCTCCTCAAATGGATTAACACAACCAGGGGCGCAACTACATATTATTCAGGTGGATGCGAAAACATAAATGAACCATTTTTAATTTTATTTTTGAACCCTTATTTATTGTAAAGTGTTGATTTTTTTTAACCCTTATTTATTTTGAAGAGTTGATTTTATTTTTGAACCCTTATTTATTTTGAAGAGTTGATTTTATTTTTGAACCCTTATTTATTGTAAAGTGTTGATTTTATTTTTGAACCCTTATTTATTGTAAAGTGTTGATTTTATTTTTGAACCCTTATTCATTTTGAAGAGTTGATTTTATTTTTGAACCCTTATTTATTGTAAAGTGTTGATTTTATTTTTGAACCCTTGTTTCTTTTGTAGTGTTGATTGTGTGAAAGACCTTAGACATGAATTGCCCCATACGGAGTTTGAACCGATGACCTCAGCATTACCAGCACCGTGCTCTAAGCTGCTGTGCTAACTCACCTACCTTACAAACTGTTGAGTTTCCATGGATTTAAGAAGAACTTACATGATCTTAACACAATGAAGATTTGGTAAAAGTGCTTATATTCCAATGTTTTTCAAAACAACATACATAATATTTTTTTCCAGAGATTTTGTATTTTCAAGTGTTGATATTATTTTTGAACCATTTTTAATTTTCAAGTGTTGATTGTATTTCAGAGATATTTTTTTATTTTAATGTGTTAATTTTATTTTTGAGCCATCTTTTATTTGTAAGTATTGATTTTATTTTTTAGCCATTTAGCCAAGTCTCTGTAGAACCATTTGTATCTGCTAATGACATCTTCAATACAATTTTTTGATCCCAGGCTTAGTTTATGGACTGTAATGTGAAATTAGGCACAATTATAAGTCTGACAGTTTGTTCACCAAGTTACTGTGCTCTGAGAGGATCTGTAAGTATTTGACATCGTTCCATGCCCATCGTTGACATTGGTCTCTAACAAAATGTGGATCATCTACCAGGAACACTGCAAAGAGCATGAGTTTCTGTAGTGTAGTGGTTATCACGTTTGCTTCATACGCAAAAGGTCTCTGGTTCGAAACCAGACAGAAATGGATTTTGCACGTTCTATTCATCAGAGGTGTTTACTAAAGGTCAACAAGGGCTCTGTGGTGTCATGGTCTGTAATTCAGGCATCTGAGTGCAAACCTCAGTTGAAATTTTCATGTTGCATCTCACATCATCAACTTTGGAACCTCAAACTGAAACAAAGCAGAGCAGTTCAGTTCCTGTAGTGTAGTGGTTATCATGTTTACTTCACACGCAAAAGGTCTCTGGTTCAAAACCAGACAGAAATGGTTTTTGTAGGTTATGCATCTCTTGGGGTGCAGTGAGACAATAAGAGCCTTCCTCTTTCGTGATGGTTCAATTACCAATTGGCAGTTCTATGGCGTAATGCACACGTGTCTAACTCAAGGCCTGCGGGCCACATGTGGCCCCCCAGCATTTTATAGCCCAATGATTGACTTAAAATAGGTTTTGAGCACAAATTGACTACAAACTGCATTTCAACCAAAGGTTTGTAATGCGCTTCCTAACCAGACGCTCCACAGAGTCCGGTCCATAACTCTTCAACACGCTGACAGAAAGACGCATTTAGTTCAGAGACCATGAGATGATATTCAGAAAGGATTTTTTAAATTAATTTATTTCAGTTGCCTCTGAGACTAAATCTTTGCGTAAAGTCTATATTGTCTGCCCATGTGACTTGTTTTTATTATTTGTTTTCTCACCTTTAAACACTAATTTAAATATTGTAATTTTTAAATTGAGCAGTAATTTTACATCCATTGAAACTCAAATGTAATATTTAAAACTTTAATACATAAAATCAGTTATTTAACAATATGAGGTGGTGTTTAATTTATTTTTAACATTGTATTTTTATACATTTATGTTAGGGGAGCCCACGTCTAGTTTTCCAGAGCTACCATCTGCAACTTTAGATGCATTCCTTCTCTAACTCACCTGGACCATTGACTCATTATAAGCCTCTACAGAACTAAATGAGGGAAGTCAACCTTTTGTCTGGGGTGTGTTTTAGTAGGGATGAACTCCTGATTTGTACCGTCAATGTGGCCCGTTGAGGGGGGCCAGTATACTGAAGTGGCCCTCGGTGAAATTGAGTTTGACACCCCTGGTTTATATCATTATGCAGTCACAGTTTTTAGGGTACAACCCCTAAAAATCCAGTTTATCTGATGTCATGTCTTCATAAGTTGCCTGGGTGTTTGTACAATTTTGCAATTAGTGACCCACAGGTGTAAAAAAAATAGAGGTGACACCATTTGTAACTTTACTCAGAGGGATAAATCTAATAAAACGTCTCCCGTAGGAAATAATTGCACAAGTGTAAACGGCGCTTCCCAAAGGAAATGCTGTAAAAGTCGAGGTAAAAGATGTCTGTGCCTCACACTGCTGAACAGACTCCAGCTGAGTGAGCAGAGCCTCATCAATATTTCAGCACTGCTGCCCTCTGCTGTGAACATCTGAACTGACATTTTCACACCCATAAAATAGGGATTTACAGTGTTTAACAGGCTGTACTTTCACGAGCCATATATAGCATCGTAAACCGGTTCCTAAGCTTGCAACGCAGCTCCAGGATGCTTCCCTTTTTTTTCTTTTTTTTTTTTTAAATTGACTGCGCTCCTGTTTCCCGGCAGCTCCAAGAGCTCAAAGAGGAAAAGTCTTTAAACAGTGAAAGGCAAAGTTACATGAAAACAATTATACTTTTTTAACCTTTGCTGATTTGCTGTGGCCTGATTAGTTTTTCCAACCTTCAAACTGCAGGTAGGTCACTCTGAAGCTGTTCTACCTTTTATTTTTTTTTATTTTTTTTTATCATATCAAAAGGATTTTGACTGTAATCTCTTATGAACCTCACCTTTGTGTCGAGACTGTGCTTGCATCAATGAAACCCCCTCTGGGCTGGGGATGAAAGGAAAACACCTGATGCTTTATACATGGCCAAACACCTTGTGTTGTAGAGGGCAAAAGCTTGGATGCTTTACTTTTTCTCTCTGTGTAGAACTTCTCAAACAGTCGAGTGAAGAGCTCACTTGTCTCGGACGATGTGAGTTATGACCTTTAATTTCTCTATGGGAGAAATAAAGCATTTTTAAGCTGAACCGCCTTCTGACCATGACGATATGGAGTTTCTGAGGTTTCCCTTTGTTTTCTGCCGAATAAATGCGCTGCTGAGTTTACTGGCACATGACTGGAGATATTTGGTTACTGGAGGACAACCAGCTCTCTTACAGAGATGTGAATTTTAATTTTTGTGCCCCTACTGGTCTCCTCTGTCATGACTTTTATGTCCCCACTGAATGTTTTAGATTGTCACACAAAGTTAAATGGGAGAGAAACATAACTTAAATAAATCCAAAATGTGATGTCATCAATTAGGGAAAATGCAAACCAAGGGACAAAGGTAAAACCATATAGCTGCCTAAACCTAAAAACCGGTGCTTTCAGAGGTGAACGACATTTGTGGTCTTTTGCTCAGCAGTTGCATGCAAGCTCTACCATACATGCTGTTTTTACCAGACTATTTCTTTTCAGCGAATTATAAACTCTGTTCTCAACTTTAACAGCTTCCAAAAAAATTATTGCTATGAGCCGGAATAAAGAGCCAGAGCTACAAGTCAACGGTTCATATCGAAGCGTATTCAAAAGTGTTATAATGTCCCAGTCAAAGTCCATAGCTAAATATAATTTAGAATCTTTGGCAGTAATTGAACATGTATATTCACAGTTTCTCCGCATTCCAAATCAACCGAGTCTGAACTATTTTTCAAGAGAAAACAAAGGGGATAAAAATCTATAGCTGTGCATCAACTCTTAAGCTAAGGGGCTGTGGTATTTGTGAGCCGAAAATCAATAAATCACTCAATAAATCACTCGTGGGGTTACAAATTCAGGTTACCAATGGAAGAAGGATGCTAATGAGTAACACCAGCAGTTATTGGAGATGACAGCGCCAACTCCCTGCATGTCTCTTCTTCCACTGGGCCGCGGCACCGTTCATCACTTCCTGCAGATTTTATTGTAGTTTCTTGCCCTGCTGCGCCTTCAGAAGTGACAGCAGAGCCAGATTTGACAAAGTCAGCCGGTCATTGCTTCTGCTACAATCACAGCTGTTCTCTGAAAAGTTCAGCGTGGAGGTTTCCGAGAACAAGAACCGTTCATGTCGTCCCATGCGTTAACGTCTTAAAATACGTTGTGTGCAACCGATTCCGTTTTATTCTCCTTGTCTCGGAAGCATTAAAAACTGTCAAGTTAGCATCAGAAGAGCAGACTCTCTCAGAGCGTCTCCCACGTGCCGGAGGCCTTCCTCTAGTTTGCACATCCAGACAAATCCCAGTCAATACCTCCGAGGATGAGAAATCTCCAAATGTTGCATCTGTAGGCCCTGATTCAGTTAGTTTCATCAAGCGTGTTTGTAATCTGTACCATTTGGCCTGGTAATGAGATTCCTATGTTTCCAGTGACAAAAAGAAGAACATTTCGCACATGATTGATGAAACGAAGGAAGTCTTGATCTAACCGCGTTGTATTTTTCAGAGGAGTTCTGTGCATTAGAGGGAAAATGTGCTGCCTCAGGAGGATATTAGGTGACGTAGGACAGAACAAGAGACACCACTGTAACCTCATAAAGCTCGTTTAATGATTGTTCAATGAATAATCAAAAAGATGAATGAATAAATGAATACTCTCTAAAGATTATGGGATTGATCGATGAGTTTTTTTTGTTGTTTTCCATTTGGGCATGGTAGGATTAAACATAATTAAATATTACTTTACATTGACATGTCGCCCTGCAGAGGTTAGTGAGGGGAGCTGAACTGTTGCTCTGTCCAGGATCTGTTTCTGAATGGATCCGTGGAAACTATGAACCTTCCGACCTGCGTTCAATAAGTTACTCTGTGCAAAGTTTGCACTGAAAATTTTTATCTGTTTTGAAATTCAAAGCAAAAAATGTGTGTGAATGTCACCATAGCTACTCAATGAAATTTAAGTGTGAAGCTGCCATTTTTATTATGCAATTATGTTTTACCACCTTTGATTATTTCTGCTTTTGGGTCCAGTTCAGCTCAGTGACCTTTGCCCTATTGAAGCTGCTAGTTGTGTCTAAATTTCGCCCAAATAGCTGTTGGTTTGAGAACATTTTAAACATTTTAAAATAGTTCCCCATATTCAACATACCACCAACATTATGCAACATGGCAGAAACACACAATGAACAGACCCCACAGAATGATGGTACCTCCATCGGACCTGACAGTTAGTAAATAAAATTTTACACTGAGTTGTCTGATCCATCTACATTCTGACAGAGCAAACAATTGCATGACTAATTTGTATGGATGCACTAACAGTTCAGTTTCTTCTTCTTTTTGTATCAAGCACTGATGGAATTAAACAGTGAAATGTTTGCAAGAAGCAAGAAGCACTACAGTATATGGATGTAAATTTTTATTTTCCAATCTACAAAACAATGCAAAAGGTTTCATAGCCACACACGTGCTGCTGAAAATGAACTGAATTGCAGGTAATCAAAGTAATGTGCAATGAGTGGACTGAGTCAGCCCATTCTTTTTCTTTTTATGTGACCTTTTAACCTTTGATTCCTCCAACCCGGAGGACTTAAGGTGTAGTTAAATCTAATTCCAGATTTCAAAACACAATAGCATGGATTAATACGCTTTGGGATCTCAGCTGTTGTAATGCCATCTGTGTGCAAATGGGGTGAAATTGTGGAGAAGCCACAAATTACTTTATTGACTCCTTAACTTTCTGAGTGCTTCTAACCTGATGGGTGGCCGAGAAGGGTCTGGGGTCGTAATGGAGCGTCCCAGAGACAATTATTAGTAGCCCGCTCTCACTTGATTGTTGGCTGGAAATGAAACAGGCTGATTAAAGGAAGAACTCTCTAATGGAGACTCAGGTGTCTCAACAGCCCAAAAGGGCCCGAGCCAATCTTGCACTGATGAAATGCGGGCACAGCCAACGTCTCACACTGCAGGGAGTAAAATTATGTCTTCTAGAAATGGCTTGGAAACATAAAAAGTCAGAAGTAAAAATGTTCTACCCACAGGTGTAATCGCAGGGCAATCTACAGATTTGGAGTTGCCTCATCAAAAGCTCAACACTGACAAGACGAGAAGACGTTTTCTCATGTTGTAAGTGAAATAATCTGCCTGTGAAACTTGTACTTTATCATCAATATTAAGAAATTATTGACTTGAAGCAAGCTCCTCCTATTCCTGCTCAAACATTGCGTGTTTTGTCTTTTTTCAAGAGTAAGGTATTTGCTCTAGAAACAAGACAAAAAAATACTTTTGTTGCTTTTGCAGTGACTCACATCAGAGTTTGCAACTCATTCCAAAACTACCTTTCAACCAGCTGAAGATGCTGGTTTTATGCCAACTACAGGGACATTTTAAGACAGATTAAATGCCTCAAAACAAAAGCCAGAGTTACTTTAATTGGGATACATTAAAGCGCTTTTTATGCTTAAGGACTGGGCATAAATTCATCACTGTAAAAAAAAAAAGAAGAGTATTTTCCCTCTCATATTTGTTCAGTTTTTGCTTCTTTTTTTGCCACACATTTCATATTTTACTAAATACAAAACGCGGTTTTTAAATGCTGTATGTCATGTATTAAACAAACCAACAAAACCACGACAGGCCTTGTGGATTGTGTGGATAAGGCTTTAATGTGGCGCTGTGTGGGAACCAGCCGCTGCCCTCCTGCGCGCAGCAGAAACAGATTCCAGGGCTTACATCTTCCACATCATCTCAACTCGGTTCTCTCCAGAACCTCCCACAGGTAGGTAGCTCTCCTCCGCGCTCTCATCCCGCACCGGCGTGGCGGTGCCTCACTCAGAGATGCGCACTCCGCCGCGGCCCCCTCCTCTCCCCCCTCAGCCCCGCCGTGTCTCAGGCTGTCCAGTCCCGTCAAAGTGCGCGCCGGGAGTCTACACATCTGGACCGACAGATGAAACGGATGGTTTCATCCGTGAACTCATGGATTTTTCGTGTGCATCCGAGTGTGACCGCGAGGGGGTCCTGCAGCGGCGAAACACCCGCAATGCAACACGCGGCGGCCGTTGAACGCCACGACGAGCATCTTCCCGTCGCTCAGCGGGTATCTTAAAGAAATGCTGTCATTCGTGAGCAGGGCGCCGTCAGGCAAAGACTTTGCGTGTTTTCTCCACGTTTTTTACTTGAAGTTGAGGCTGTTGCAGTCAGGAGGGGATTCCTCCCACCACACTGTCGCTGCTGGTCGCCTGAAGCTCCAGGATCACTCAGTCAAGTTCTCAGAGGAGTAAACTGTTGCCTTGAGTCAACTTTGTCAGTCAGTGTTTGGATCTGGGATCCGCTGAGTCTCCACAGCCTTCCCCTTACCCTCCCCAGCCTTCACCCTCAGCGCTTTGAGGAGGGGAGAGATGGAGAGCAGCAGGTGACTCACCGCTCACCGCCGCTTTAGGACGTCTTCTGGGGACTCACTGGACACACTGGGAACACCCAGAAAGTCCCAGGACAGGATGGTGAGTGCGTTGCGCACGGCGCGTCTGCATGCCTGCTGTCTGCGCTTGTGTGAGAATGAACAGCAACATGTCACACGGGCTGACAGGGGAGAGTACCGCCACTTTCAGTTTGACACACAACATAATTGGTTAATTGGGCAGATGTGAAGTCAAATAAAGCAGAAGCATTCGTTCATCTGTTGGTAAAGGAGATAAACTGTAGTCTAGCATCTATAACGTCTCAGAGTTGTTCCCTTTTTGTAATAAAAATCTGCATCTATAAAACTTTACTGAAAACATGATATGTTGTGAGACACGTTTTTTAATGGTTGCTGTTGATGGCTCACCACAGTGGGCACCATTCAATATGGGGGCGACAGGAGCGTTCTAAAAAGTTCTTAGAACCCAGAAAGGGTTTTCTCCACTTAGTGGGAAGCGTGCTCCGTCCCTGCACTGTAAAAAACAAACATAAATATGGCAGCGCATTATTGGAAGAGCTAAAGTCATTATCTGATTTTGTAGATTACGTGGTGATAAATTAAAGTGCTTGACTCTTTTAATTCATTTGAGTTTTTTTCACTTATGCATTTGGAGATTAAGATGATTTTTCTGCATGAAACAGTGATTCTTTCAAACAGAGTCGAGAGGGACACAGCTTTTACTCTGTAAGCAAGAAGTCTAAGAGGAGCATTTTTAATACTTTCTGGCAAAAGCACCGGTTAAGATTCAGACGAGCTTAAGAATCTTGGTAAAATTATTCTATAACTTTGATTTATGAAACTTTTTAAGTTGTAAAAGCAAACAAAAAATATATACCAGGAGCAAAAGAAGAGGGTAGTCCACAGTGCTATTCATGCAAGATCTGTATTTTCAATTTCCAATTACTTTTGCTGCATCATTTAAAAATGTCGGTTGCTCTTTTTGAAAAAAAAAAAAATCCATCCACAAACTTTAAAGTATTTTATTGATATTCATCTGACAAAGGAAATACTTTTTAATATTGGTAAAGAGTGCTGAATGTGAATGGTTGTTCATGCTTTTCTGACACACAGATTGCGGTAATTCTTGTGTTTTTACAACATGAACCTGCTGAACAGGTTAAGGTTCTGTTCTGGACAGAATCTTAAACTCATGGTCCTCGTGGGCTATGAGTGTTAAAGAGCAAGTGTTCTTAAAAAGACAGAGGCTCAGTGCACTAACTTACAAAGTCAAATTTCTTTTAAGTCATATTTGAAGTTTTATAAAAACTGAAGGTAACACGGCTACTTGATTGTGTTATAAAATGTCACTACTTGCTACCTGTGGATTTTTAAGCAGCTCACCTTAATTGTGATTTTTTTTCCCCTCACTTTTAAGAAAGTTCTGATTCAGAGTTCATTTCACAGCATATCAGCACTAAGAAAAAAATCCGTTCAGACATGTTTATTAATCAATTTGCTGCAGAATATAATATGAAACTGTCAGAAAAATGTGCTTAAAAATAAACTAATTTGCAAATTAGCTTATTTTTAAGGTAACAATGTATTGGAAACAGTTCTGTTTGCAAAGCTAACACCAAAGTATGTTAGCTTCATTCTGCAACATAGATTGGTGGTGTTATGTTTATTAAAGAATGAATCAGATCAATACATTTAACTCAGACAGTCCACACTCCAGTCTCTTCTCCACACTTGTGGCAGTCTGGACTATTTCACAGCGTTTCTTTGCAGACAGCCCTATTAGTGTCTTAGATGTTTAATAGTGATTGATGTTTGATTAAAAAAAAATAAAAATAAAAAAGTCCTGCAGTTATTTTAGTTTAACAGTTGCCTCAAGTAATTGCCTCTGACTTAAACTACAGGAACACTGGAAAGTGTGTAAAGAGGTTTTTGTTTAATAAACACCCCATTGTACTTGATGAATATTTGTGGGACTGAGGGGGCCCACAAACTGAGGATAATGTTGAATCTTTAACTTTAGAGGCAGAGCTTTGTTCCTGTTTGGAGATCTTTCACCGTCAGTAAGCTTCCATGATCCAGCCAGCTTCCTGTCCCGTTGCCTCACCATCCTTTGTTTTTCCTTACATCCTAACAATCCTGATGCATGTGGCCGGACTTGCACACAGACATTCACCAAAGCCTCGCCTCGGTGTGGTGGCTACAACTCCTTGTGTCACAAGATGCTTATGATAGCTGTGCATCAGCAGCTGGCTTTCAAATCACAAGGCTTTTTTAGTGGCTGATCTTTACACACATATTAAGGGCATTTTAGTGAGCAATCATGTGGCCTCTTCTTTCGGGAAATAAAATGCAAAAAAAAAAAAATTCTCTAATTTGTGAAAATAGATATTTCAGTCATGCCTCTTCTACATAAAGAGAAACTCAGAAACTTGGTACAACATTGAACCTGCTGGAGGCGACAAGTTGCCTTTGGTCCCACCATCGTGAGATCAAACGCAGAAGAATGAAGACCAGAAACTCCTGCAGTTGAACTCTGACTTCAACTGTACCTTGATTGGTCCACTAGGGGGCCTAAAACAACCACTGCACCAACCTCAACCACTGCACACTTCAAAAAAAAAAAATTAAATATACCATCAGAAATCATTCATTCATCTGGAACAGAAATGTATATTTTTATTTTGAATATTTTTTTTTTATGTATATAAAACTGTGTGTAATTTAACAAACAGTTTACTGGTCTGTTCTACTTCCTATTGAGGTCGTCACTTGCTGAGTAAATGCTCATTCATTTGCTGTGGACCTTTAATGGACTTTTAATGATTTAGTGGAGCTATAAAGCTCTGATACTTTGATTCACCATGAAAACCATTTGAAAATAGCTCCAGACACGACTAGAGGCCCTCCTTCAAGACCATAAAAACAAACTGTGATCATTTCTGGTGCCTGTAACTTTCAATAGACCACTCAACTCTGTTGATATAACATTTATGACATTATTACACGCTTGGTGACCACAACTGTCACCCAGTTGTGATCACCGACAAACAGCCTTTTACATTGCAGTGGGAAATTTTTTGGTCTGCTCTCAGTTACAAAGTAATTTTTATATCAGCCAAATCAGAGGGTTTTTGAACTTGAACAGCCCAGTTTAAGGGCAGGCCATAAATCAATCAGATGGGAGTTCAGACTTTGTCGAGGTCACTCTAAAATTAGCTTTTTTTTTTAATCATGGGTTCTGTGCAGCATTGTCTTTTTATATCACCCAAATAAGCTTGTAGTTCCTTCAGGATATTCAGCAAATTTATGTCAAACCGTCAGAATCCTGGGTTGTCTTGTGTTTTTCTGAGTTGCAGTTTTGTTCATTTGTTGATCTGTGCAAGCACCTGTGCATTTTAGTTAGAATAAATTAATTTATTTTCTATTTGGTTACAGTTTTGTTTTCCTTGCTCTCCTCTTGGTGTTACTCCTCCTTGCTCTCTTCCATCTCTCCCTCAGTTTGCTTGTCAGGTCCCTTCTCCCACTTGCAACCAATAAGTCACCTGTTCCTTATTGGTAATCAAACTCCTCTGTTTGAAAGCCCCATACATTCTGGGTTCTGCCATTATTTTCCATTTCTTTTCATCCTGTTCCTGTTTGTTCCTGCTCTTGCTCCTTGGTTCTCCATTGTTTATTGTATGTTTTGGTAGATCATTTTTTCATAAAGTTATTCAGCTTCATTCACTGCCTACATCTGCTCTGCAACTTTGGGTTGAATCATACACACACACACACACACACGCACACACACACACACCCCCACACACACACAATAACACAAACCTTTGTTTTCTTTTTGTTGAGCAATGGATTTTGTCTTGGAGCTTTCCCTCTTTCTCATTCTTGAATCATCAACACTCTTCTTAACTGAGCCAAGCATGGTGTTTGTGGCTTTTGATGTTCTTGGTTCTTTTGTGACCTCTTGGATTATTCATTCACGTCCTTCTGAAGTAATTCCATCTTTGAATATGAATCAGGACAACATGTTATTATTTAATATCCCTTTGCCTACTTCCTATTGTTCTATTTATGATCTTTTGAGTTTACAGATTTGAAAGTGTGGTCAGTGAAACAGCACCAAAAATGTGGATAAATATCTTGTGAGATTTAAAAATATGTTTTATTTTATTGGGCACAGACATTTCAGATGTTACACAATATTTATTTTATCATTTTATGTTTTTTTTGTTTTGTTTTTGTTTTACAGTGTTTGTTAGTTCTACTGACTTCATATATTTTACTACCAAACGTCAAGAGATTTTTGTAAATTTTAGCCATCATCAAGTATAAAATAAATCTAAGCCTAGGGGATGGACCAGTGATGGATGACAGAGGGGCGACAGTGGGTGAGGAGTTAGTTCATTCTGTGACCGGCTTTTTCCATCTCAGCCGATGTCTTTGTCCAAGATACTTTACCCGCATTGCATGCTGGTGGTGGTCAAAGGGCTTAGTGGTGCTGATTCTGGTAGCCTCGCATTCAGACAATGCAGCTATAGCTACAATGTAGCTTACTATTATGTTGTATAAAGCAGTTTGGAGTCCTCTGGACTAGATGAAGTGCTATACAAGTACAGACCTTTTAGCATTTATAGGAAGTTCTTCAACTAGCTCTATGGGTACTTCGCTTCCAACAGTCTGCCACGAAAGAAAGGAAAAAAATATAATATATGGGTTTAGTTTTCTGAAAGTCATGTGACAAATTCAAGCAATATTTTTGGTTTCTCATGGTTTCCTTTCCTTTTAAAGAGCTACATCATTCAGCTGAATGCATTGTGACAGTCCAGAAATGGTTTGTTGCCTGGGGGTGATCTGGTACCATAGAGGGATAACAATAATCTAACTGCTTTCGTAATAATGTGAAATTCCTCCAGATTTTGAATTAATTTTTTTAATATTGTACCTGTTCTATCCGTCAGCTGCTCACTGAGGCCTGTTTCTCTCTGGGAAAACATCAGTCATCTCCCTGTTTCTCTTCTCGGGAATCATCTCCTCACCATCACTCTTGGCCTCTTTAGACACTTTCCATTACTGCTGCAGTTTAAGTCAGAAGCAATTACTTGAGGCAACTGTTAAACTAAAATACCTGCAATACTTGTGGGCGGGGGGGTTTAATCAAACATCAATCATTATTACACATCCATGACTCTAATAGGGCTGTCTGCAAAGAAACGCTGAAATAATCTGGACTGCGACAAATGTGGAGAGAAAGAGATCAGATAGAGACTGGAGTGGAGTGACTGAGTTTAAGGTATTGATCTGACTCATTCTTTGATAAATACAACACCACCAAAGTATGTTGCAGCATGATGTAACATACTTTGGTGTTTTCCATGCAAACAGAACTGTTTCCAATACAGCATTGGAGGTGGAGGCTTAGAAACTGAGATGCAAGTAAATCTGCTTCAATTCTGTGGGCTCAACTAAAGACTAGTTGGCGACAATAAGGTCTACAGGTGTCCGTTTTTTCTACTTGAGCTCGACAATCATCATCTGACTGCTTGTGCAGTCACTGATGGCGTTGGAGTGTCGACCAGATCGTCTGTTCGTCTTTAGAGGGAGTACTGGTGGTGTGGTAACAACATGCAGCACCCAGAACATGGGAGGGACAAAAATGCCTGGTTGAACTAATTGTTAAATTTATCCATCTGGCCTCTAAAGCCAGAACCCCAGAGAAATGAGTTAAAGGGTCTTCATGTGGAACTTCAGAGGTTACTGGAGCAGCGTTGGTGAACCGTCCGAGGCCGGAGAAGCCTAAAGGCAGGAGATCTGCTTCTCCAACATCAGTCTTTGGATTGAGTCTGGAGAGCAGAGCAGTGAGCGGTTCAATGTTTGAAGGGAGGTCAAAGAAAGGTCTGGGAGTCAGGAGAGAGACGAAAAGAAGCAAAGCTCTGGAAAGGTGAGATGATGGCGATTGATAGAAGTTGGGATGTACATCTCTGTCTTGTGCCAGGGAGAGGAGATGTGGAGCTCAGAGGAGGGTTGTTACACACATACTGGCAATATTCATAGGTGTTGATGGTTAGTAAGAAATGTTTACCACTATATAGCTTTATTGAACAATACAATCTAACCAAGACTCCAATCACTTGGTCAAACTATATTAAAAGACTACATGACATGAAATGTTAAATATTAAATCGAGTTGTCATCAGAAAATGTCAGCACATTCTTGAGACGTGTTGACATTTTTTTTTTTTTTGCTATTAAAACAGCAGCACCTTTGAATATTTTAATTCAATTATTTAACAGAGACCAGCACCATGGACAGCACCTTGTCCATGGTTTAGGTTTCAGTAGTTTGGAAGAATTCTGATGTTGTGTCCATTTAGTCTTTGCAACCATTTCAACTAACTTTAAGATTCCATTCTCTAAGAAAATATATACTTTTCAACACAAGAAGGGAACCACCACATCCCTTAACTGGCCAGCCTTAATGAGTTGTTCTTAATTTCCTAGGCCAGGTCAGGGATGATTCAGAAGAGTCAGACACCACAGTACAGAGGTAACATTGTGAATCACAAATACATACCGAGAAACAAAACTGATTCATTTTTGAAGATTATAACTAACTGAAGGTTTGGATCATTTGACAAAACCAACATATAAAATAAATTTGAAAACGGCCAAAGATCCTGAATAAATACTTTGGTAACATTTAGTAAAAACAACAAAAAAAACATTTATTCATATTTGAGTTTTTTTCATTATAGATATTTTAATTGACAACTTGACTTAAATTTACCCTAAGGTTAACATGACTGTAAAAAGCTGGAGAAATGTGACCTGACCGGAACTCACCTGCACAGGAAGGTGTTTTGGTGACAAATGAACTTGACCCATTTTAAATACGTTCCATTAAACATAGCTGTAAAACTCAACTTAATCTTTCAGTTTGATGAAAGAAGGCAGGCCATGTAAGAAACATAATTTTGAAATGTTTTTAACCTTAGAGTAAATGGAACATCTGTATTTGCATAACTGAGTAAAAAAAAAAAATCCCTGCTGTTTCTGGCATCAAAAGCTGTTAAAAACCTTGATGTTCCAACACATACTGCAGGGTATTCATTCTCCTCTGCAGGATCTCTGTTTGCTGTGGGACTAAATCCACCTGAGCTAATCAACCATCATATCTAACAGCTAAAAATTAGTGTCAGCAAGAAAACTTTATTTAAGATGGCAAGGTCAGAGCAGAACAAAGACTTCACAATGCTGCAAGTGGCTCCCACATGCATTAAAAATGCCTCATCATGCTGTCGAAGCAGGTGAAGTTTGGGGTTCTTTTGTGTCCGATGGTGACCTCTGTAGTGCAGGTGTTTGGCTCTGCAAGAAACAAATATAACTAAAAATGCGTGTTTACTGTGTGTGGGAGAGAGAGATGATGTTGACAAGATGTACATCCTGAATGTTTCTTTGCTTTGCCAACAAACTCTCACAGGTGCTCCTTCAACCTCTATACGAGTAATGACTTCTCCACCTTAGGACTCGGTAACTAATTCACGGCTTGTCCGTTGATGGACGGTGTAGAAAAAGACTGCCTCACATTGAAATTACACATCTAAAGCTAATGAAGTCGTTCACAGCGAGAAGACAGGCCTGCTTCTGGTGCAGGTAGTGTTTAAAAATTAAGCACATGCTCTGTAAAATGTGCAAGGTTTCATTCAGCTCCTCTTTCTTCCTGGTTTTCACTTGCAGAGGCTCCTGCAGGCAAAGACAAAACAGAAGATATATGGATAGCGACACCTAAATAGGACACAGATCTAATGTGTCAGTGGAGTGAAGCTAAAGCTTTAAAAGTAATCTAAGGTGATTTTAAAGTGTCACTGTGGGCGTGTTTCTACTACAGAACTATTTTTCCATGAATCAGGCTGTTTTTGTGAGTGCCTAAGGTTGGCTGAGAATCTTTGTTTAACTTGGGATGCATGTTTCTTTAGAAAACCAGAGTTCTTGGAAAAATGCCACCCATGCTTGTAAAAAACAGACAAACGCCTCAGAGAAAGTCCTTTTTGTTGTGATGCAACTTTGCAAACCAATTCCCCGTACTGCTGGTGGTGCTTATATGAACATATATAGAATCACTGCAAGCTTAGTGGAAGTCTTCATCTGCAAAAAAAACTGCAATACGTCTCCAAGTGCAGCATGCAGATAGCGTGAGGGTTCTCACTGCACCACATTTTGAAATGTAATTCTTTGAATGCCTTCTGCACACATTTAAAAATAAGGTGGTTGCATATTTAAAAACTAACATTTAGTTGATATTGTAGGATTTAGTTGATAAAATATGTTTTACATGTTTGTGTTATGGTCTCCTATCCACCTTTGTTACAGTAAAAATGGTCTTAAAGCTGTTTTTTGATTGGTTACATTTACTTTTTTCTGGATGGATGTTCCTTTTCAAACCTGCATGGTCCTCCATATCTATTTTTACTCAACATACATGGACACTGATGGTGAGCTGATGATGCTTTATTTCTATATCAAAATAGCTTTATTTAAAGCCTTCCTAGTTTACTCAAAACCTTATTTCTAAAATAGGTAATGCACTCACCCTCCGCAGAATGTTGCTCAAGACTCTCACCGTCCGTCACTTTGAGGTTTGAGTCAGAAATTCTCCTTAAATACAAAACCACGAGTCACATGGCAGCAGTTTAGCAGGTGGAGCTAGGAATCCTGACCCAAGAGTTCAACTTGTTAGGCTGAGTGCCTTTTTTGTTCCTCTATAGAAAAATTGCCTCCCAGTTACAGAGAGTTTGCAGCAGAATAGGAAACAGCATTGTTCAGCTTCTGCTGCGGGGTGCAGACACAACAGACCGTTTAAAGTTTGTTGAAAAAGCTTTCTAAAGCACCATCTTGTCTTTCTTTGATCTGTTTATCGTTTTTGCTTCAATGCATTATTGCCTTTAAATGTTGCTATTTTTCCTGAGCTGTCAAGGTCTTTGGCTTTTGCTTTGTTTTGATATTTTATATATTCTGCTCCCTGCCGGCCATTTCTCCCATGTTCCCAGTCCAAGTTCAGTTTCTTGCTTTTCCTCACAGCTGCACCTAGTTTTTAATCAACCACCTGCTCCTGGTTTTGAAATCAATTCTCCAGCTTAAATTCAGTTAAATCAAAGCAAATACTTCCACTCAGTCAGTTCTTGGTCAAAATAGAAATACATTCACTTCAGGGATTAATCAATTTCGTGTTGATCTATCACAAAAATCCAAATGAAATACTCTCGGGTTTTTGTTAGTGATGTGGCTAAATATTAAAAAACTTATGAGGTGTGAAAACCCCATAAGCTTTTTTGTGGATGAAAAAAAAAAAAAAAGTTTATGGGGAAAGCAATTAGCTTAGCATACATGTTGTTGGAGTATTGGCAGTGAGTTTATGATGAGGAAAGAATAGATTTTCAGGCAAAAGGTTGGTCAAATGACACAAATTTAAAACTTTACTGATCTCAGATGTCAACAGTATAATTTATGTAGAATTCTTAAGCCGTAGTACGAAGTAGTACATGGCTGAATGGACCTAAGAGACCTCTAAACCAGCCAGATGGTCTCTCAGCTGCTGCCTGAATTATTCATTTCCTGCAGTGTGGTGCTCATCATGTTGCTCCCTTTGCTCCTGTCATGTAAAACGTCTTTCAAATATTGTTCTTAAAAATTGCCGGGTAATTTATTTATGAATAATGAAACAATGACATAGCTATGAAGGAACTATCTTTTGTGCTTGTCCCATAACTTTGTCATTCCCTGATTATTCCAATCTGATTTTTTTTATTTTTTAAGTTTATGGTTTCCAGATGGCGTCTCGTTGAAGTTACTTTTCGAGAAGTATGAACAGATATCAAAGGGCTCAGCAAATTTTCTGTAGGATTCTATTTGCTTTATTTTCTCAAGTCAGAAAAAGTCCATACACTCACAAGGAATCCCCAGGCTGGGATTCAACCTAGGACCTTCTCGCTGCAAAAGAAAATGAACAACTACAGCTTCACCATGCAGTCTCTCTATTAACACATTTATCATAAAATTGCTAGAAATAATGCTTGGGGGAAAGCAGAAAGTGGAGAAAAAAATCCTCTCCACATTGGAGAGGATTCAGACCCCATAACTATGAAGTTTGAATTTTAACATCACTTTATGTTTTCAATGAGTCACCTCTGATGCAGCAACACACGCACATCCACAGTAAGTAAATAATTGCAAAAGTATTCATAGTTCTTAATTTTTTCCCCCCATTTTCTTATCTTTCAACCAAAAACCTGGGATTTTAAGTTGCAGACTGACACAAGGTAATATTTTTATACATCTTAAAAGTGAGGTGCACATTTGTGTTTTGACTTTTATTATTACCCCTGAACAACATCTTGTGGGACCAATTAGCTTCAGAAATCAACCTGATAGTAAATAGAGTCCACTTGGGTCTAATTCATCCTCTGTATAAATGGAGCTGCTCTGTAAAAGGCCTCAGAGGTTTGTTAGAGAACATTAGTAAACAAACATGATGAAGACTAAAGAACACAGCAGACAGGCCGGGGAGAAAGCTGTGAAAAAGTTTAAAACAGGGCTGGGTTTTGTTTAATCCATCATTTGAAAATAGAAAGTGTATGGCACAAACTTTAATGAATCAAGGGAATAAAATGCTGAAGCAGTAGGCAGTGTTGTAGGGAAAAAGTGCAGAAATATCTATAGGACAAAACTTAAAGGAAAGGTAGAAGAAAGGAAAAAGTCATTAAATCATTTGAATCAGGTGTTCTGGAACAAAGATGTATCTAAAACATGTAGAAAAGCTGATCTAGAGTTAGTCTGTGTAGTGAGAGGACGTTTTATTGTTTTCAGGTATTTCTTAAGAAATTAAGAAAAAATAATTAAGAATTAGGGGAAAAAACTTGAAACCAGTGAAATATCAAACAAAAACTAATTAACAAATTCAATATCTATTTAGAAGAAAAACAAAAAGCATCTTTGTACAAGATTAAAAATACTGAAAATGAGAAATCATAAAACGTGAAACACTTCCTTTCAGAGGCTTTTTAAACCCACTCTGCATAATCACTGGTAACTGCAGTATAATGACATAATTAACAGTCAGCCAACAATAGTGAACCGACAGCAAGACTCTAACATCCTCACACTGTGTTCTGTTGAAGTGTCACATGGAGCGCTGCAGCAAGTGGCACATTATCGTTTTTATTTCTTTATTATCATGACTTGCTAGAGGAGCACCCAGCTGTTCATCTGTCCTCACAGAAGTGAGTGCAGAAGCTACACAGAGACAGCCAGCAGCAAATCATCCATGTGAATCAGATGGAGCTGACACCTCCAGATGTGTTTGTTCCGTCAGTTCAGCTTTGTGTCTGAACAGAAAGACATAGAAATTAAGGTATTTTTTCTCTTTTGCATACAGTAAACCCTGTTTAGTCACCAACATGGAAAATATTTATCTGCAGTCATATCTTCTACTCTTCCACCTTCTAAATTATTCCTTTCTTTCCTTCATTATATTCCACTCCCTGTGTTCGGTATGTGCAACATCTGTCCTTCCTACATGTCCAAACAGTCTCAGCCTTGTCCCCAAATTCAGTTAGCTTGAATGGTTGATTGTAGATACTAAATTACAATCACCTTTAGTGCCTCAACGCAGTGCAGCTTTACTCTTACCTGCTTTTCTTTTTCACCTTCACATTATTTTTTGCATTGCCTTTTCAGAATATTCTCCAATCTCTCCTCTACCTGTTCTTTAATCTCACAACAGATCACAGCCTCTGCTGTGATTTCACAATCGTCTCTAACTCCTACTGCACACCTCACCACAGTCTGACTGACTCTTGTTTATGCTCTGCAGCACACCTGATTTACTCATTCAGGTCAAAACTTCCTCTCCTGGCATCCTGTTGCAAAATGATCAAAACATGGTGCAACTGCTTTCTAGTCTCCTTGGTCTCATAATACACCATCTTTTTAAATCGTCGTATATTGGCCTCGTTTGATAGGTTCCTTTGATTTGTTCTGTTAGTTTAATGGTTTTCTTTCTTCCTCCCAGTCTGTTCATTTCCCTCCTTCCCTCAGTCTGCCAGCCATTCTGCCCTCCTTTTCAGCCATTTTCAAATTCCTCCTATTGGCTACCTGCTCTCTTCTCCAGCTGTCCCCAATCACCTGTGATTAGCTCTTCTGGTTCTTTTGTCACTTTCACTTCAGTACTAAAGCTCTTCTATCTCCTCACATCCTTGCTAGATTCTTCCATTTGTTCTGATGTTCCTGGTCTCTTGTTGTTACGCTGCTTCTGTTAATTATTTTGTTCGAATGCTCTCATGCCCTGGCTCCTTGTGCGTTTTTCCCCAGGATAATTTTAAGTTGTTTTTAGTGTTTTTTTCCCATTAAATAACCATCATCAGGATCATCATGAGCTCCAGTCTCCATTTTGGTTCTGCAACACTTTTCAGTTTTATTGCCTTGTGCAACTTTAGAGCACAAGAAAATCCCACTGTCCTGATATCAAATGTCAGAATATTCACAATAATATGATCACCTGCGGATCATCTCCACCTCCACAGCCATGTGCAACATTTGTTTTTTCACCCAACTCCTGCTATTATGAGCAAGTCACGATGACTAAATCAGTAAATTACTTTAGCCTAATTATTAAAATCCATGAACAATGCGTCAGTTCGTCATGAATTCATGTGATTCCTCCGCAGTTGACAGTTCATCAGTTCTAAATATTATTTCATTGTTATCTTGTGCATGAATAATAATTGTTCTGAGTGCAGTGTGTTTTTTCTCATCCAACTGACACACTGCTCTCGTTTGTGGAGTTGCCACTATAATTAACCAGTCAGTCGTTACTGAATGTATTAACAAGCAAAGCTTTCACTCACCACCAGATTGTCTGTTTATGGTTGAGAAATTTTCCTTGCTTTCTCTCCAACATGTCTGCTTCAAACTCCACCTCAGCTCAGATCCCATCTGAGTCATTCCCCTGCGCTTTCCTGTGAATGAATCGCCTCTCAAGTATTTCTCACTACTTGAGCTAGCTGCTCATTAACCTGCCTGTCCATCCTCCACTGCCCATTGTCTTGGTAATAAATGTCAGAATACTCACAATAATACTCATTCTGACCCATCCTTTTCACCCCCAGGGTCATGTGTAACACATTTTGCACAGACACAAGGTTTTCCCCTCCCCAGCTGTACTCTGCAGCAATATTCATCCCATCTTTAAAACTGAGAAAAATAACATGCCGTCTCTCAGACCATCCTGCTCCTTCAGCAGAACTCCAATGTTGCATTTATACGGCCTTGAGACACCTAATAGAGTACACTTTTTTCTTTTTTCTTTTTTTTGCAAATAATCCTTTACAGCTGTGCTCGGGCTTGAAACTAACAATAATTTGATTCAGTTTCATCATCAAAATCACAAAATAGAATTTAAAAAAATAAAATTGTAAAAGTCCATCATAGAGCAGGCCAACTTTTAGAAAGTTGCTGAAAAATGATGCAATTAAATCTGAAACGCCAAACTAGGGCAGCAATGCCGAAGACATTAGCCACCCAGAGGGAAAGTAGTGACAGCAAAGTCTCCAGCTAGAGTTTGAGTTAATACAAAAAAAAGATTTATTATTTCATGACTTGTCCAGTCTGGAGGATGAAGTCTGGACAAATGTTTGGAGACTTAAGACAACAGTGCCTAAAACAGTGATTTAAAAGCACTGTGACAAACCCAATATGACTGGAATATGATGATAAACTCTGGGCCACAAAGGGAGGGAGTGTTTCTCCGAATAACAGTGCAACTAAAGTAGCCTAAATATATTGTAAAATAACATAGCAAATGAAATTCTGAGTTTTAAGCATAGCATCAAGCTGTGTTTTACTTATGAGGGTCAAACTGCAGCAATGTGGATGACGGTGAGAACTATAGAATGAAAAGTGCAAACGAAGCTACTTTATTGTCTACCTGCTCCTCTGCTGAAGCCCATATATATATATATATATATATATATATATATATATATATATATATATATATATATATATATATATATATATATATATATATATATATGTGGCATTGAGTCATAGGCTTTCTTGTAATCAATCCAAGCGGTGCACAGACCCCTACATGGGATGTACCACCGACAAATAACTGAAGTGGCTGATATCAGGAAATCCTACCAATGGCTGGAGAAAGCTGGACTCAAGGACAGCACAGAGGCCCTCATCCTGGCCGCCCAGGAACAGGCCCTAAACACCAAAGCAATAGAAGCTCAGATCTACCACACCAGACAAGACCCAAGGTGTAGGTTGTGCAAGGAGGCCTCTGAGACAGTCCAGCACATAACAGCAGGGTGCAAGATGCTGGCAGGGAAAGCGTACATGGAACGACATAACCAAGTGGCGGGCATAGTGTACAGGAACATCTGCAGAATATGGACTGGAAGCCCCGAGGTCAAAGTGGGGAACACCCCCAAAGGTGGTGGAGAATGACCGAGCTAAGATCCTGTGGGACTTCCAGATCCAGACAGACAAGATGGTAATGGCGAACCAACCGGACATTGTGGTGGTGGATAAAGAACAGAGGAAAGCCGTTGTGGTGGATGTAGCAATACCAAGTGACCACAACATCAGGAAAAAGGAGCACGAGAAACTGGAGAAATACCAGGGCCTCAGAGAGGAACTGGAGAAGGCCTGGAAGGTGAAGACCACAGTGGTGCCTGTGGTCATCGGGGCCCTTGGAGCAGTCACCCCCAAACTGGAGCAGTGGCTCAAACAGATCCCAGGAACAACATCAGACATCTCAGTCCAGAAATGTGCAGTTCTAGGCACAGCCAAGATACTGCGCAGAACCCTCAAGCTCCCAGGCCTCTGGTAGAGGACCCGAGCTCAGAGGATGAAAGAGAGAGACCACCCGCGGAGGGTGAGAAGGGAATTTTTTTTTTTTTAAATCTAATATAGGATTAGATAAACATTTCTTATGAGGGAATTGATAATGAAATATTATACTCTATTTTTTTTAACCAGGAATACAGGTTAGGGTTTGCCAGCCTGTAGACTCAAATTGTTTTCTGGACAAGGGTAGTTATTTTTCTTTTTTTGAACTCAAGTTACACAGTCTTGTGTTGTATAGTAAAGGAACTGTGTTTTGTATCTTTGACAGTCTCTGTGAACTCTGTTGTGCAATAAAACTTCTGATAGCTGGAGGACATTTGTAAGCATTCCACATGGAGTGAAGAGGGGAGGTTTAACAGCTTTTATGACACGTAAAGAAAAAAGGCAAACATCTCATACTGTAACAAAGCATGTGATGCCAAACCAGACAAATCACCAACAGATCAATTAATGGATGGAGAACTGATTAGGATTAGTATGGAAAAAAAAGACAAGTGCAATCTGAAAAGCAGTTGGAAAATTAAAAAAAAGAAATATCTCCACTGAATTTGACTTTTTTTTTCAGTATTTGTAGGCGAAAACGAAACAAAAATGTTCACATGCCATTTTATCCAAGTTAAGTGTTTAACTACTGAACAAATAAAGATCAAGTCCCTGCATCGATGTGGGTTAGGATTCCAATCCTGTACTGAATGTCTTCAGGACAAACTCATTGTGTTTCCTTTAAGTCCTTAGAATTTGATTGACTGTTTAAACGTATTGCATATTGTCTCATCAAATTAACCAGTGATAAGGTATTGTGCCTAAATGCTTCCATCCAAAATACAAGTTTAGATGTTTTGAAACATATCTACCTCTATATAAAAATTACTGAACAGAAAACAAAGCAAAATAGCAGGTAAATTGGAAAGAGTATTTATTTGAGTTGCTCAGTAAAGGCTCCCACATACTCATACTTTTGCTTTGGGCTATCAGCTTGTAATTTCAGACAAATTTATTGGGTAATTAAAAATAAATTGAAACTGAACTCTAACTGGTATTTCTAACCTTGACTGTGTTAGTTTTTAAATGTTATATTCAGTGTTGTGAATTTGAAGTCTACATCAAGGACTTTGGGCATAATATTTAATTTATGCTCATAAATTGAATGAGCATAATGACATACACTGTCATACAAATGACAGTAATGTCATACATTGTCATATTCCTGCTATGAATCTTTATTATTCTTGATAAATGGCATGTTACATAAACTAGAAATTCAAAATGCTGTTTCAGCTGTGTGGAAAGAGAAGGTCCTATTCAGAGGGACTGAAGCAATAAAATAGAGGCCTAAACTATTTAATTTCTCATTTTTCACGGCATTAAAAAGAGGCAGAGTGCTCTTCCACAAAAATCCACTTCAAGCCTGGAAATTTGTTCCACTCAAACCCTATAGATTAGAGAGGCCTTTCATAGAAATGAAGTGGATTAGATGTCATGAAATATTGCGGTACTTTCTAGCGGCCATACATTAACACATACCATGGAAAATGCAGTAACTCGACTCAGGAGGACTCGTATTGTTGGACTAACTGTATGTTTCAATGTGAATAGGCTCAAGCTAGCACAATGGCAAAGTACTGAAAACCCAAAACTTTACATTTACAGGGCAATCCACGAGTTGTCATGAAATATTATGAAATAAAACACGTCATTGCGTTCATGATATGTCAAATAAAAGGTCTAGGTCTGCAACCCAGGGCATTGTGGGTAAACCCACCCAGGCATATGGCATGCCACGCGACATTCATTCAATCTCTGGACTAATCATGTTAACTGTTGCGCATCTGAAAGCATTGGTCTCAGTATTGCCTGCGTCTATGGTGTCCTTACAATGGCAAAGCAAATGGATTGCTTGGAGAACAAAAGAGAGAAAGTGAACCAAATGATGAACCATCGTTGCTATACTTGGCATATGAACACTTGGTGTATATGTAACCACTGCAGCACATAATCCTCCTCCTCTCTCTCTCTCTGAACTGATGCATTTGTCTCATGTACACAGAGCAACATGCTGGATAGTTCGCTCTCTGCTCATATTGGACAGATTCTTGTGATAGCACTTTGAAAAAGCAGATGGTCACAGTTTTAAGTGAGATGTGAAAGTCAACCAAACCAAAATACTGTGAAGCAGCTAGATATTTCCCATCCAATGGAGCCCAGTCCCTCAGACTATCTTCATGTGAACATTAACCTTAAAGAATGAGAATGACAAGACTAAATACTGTTCCTTTTATGCTTGTCTAATCATAAAGGTCTTGTGAATTTCAAACTTTTTTGAAGATCTTGTACCTATTGTAAGTGTTGTTGTACTTAAATACAAAATGGATTTGAATTTAGAGATAATCAAATACAGTTCAGACTCAAAAAATATTGAATTACCCTTTAGTGTGTCATCGGGAGGAGTTTTGAAGCAGAAGGTACATTTAGCACTGCCATTAGTGAAGGTCTGGTAGTGGTAGTCTCGTGGTGCGTAAAAATTGTTTTCTAATCTTAGTTGCCACTCTGTCACCGTTTCAATCGAAACACGGCCAAGCAAATTATTTAAAGGTCGTTTCTGCATCAATGTTGCTAGTCAACTGTTGTGTGTTGCTATGGTAACCTTTCAGACTGTGGTCCTAGGTCTCTTCAAGTCATAGACCAGGTGTAGTTCTAGGCTGATCTCTCAACTTTCTCATGCTCATTGACACAATTCATCTTTGTGCAGATCTACAGTTTTGTCCATGGTGTCCAGGTCTTTTGTCTTGTCCAGGGCAAGACAAAAGACCGAAGATTGGAGTGTGGGTGTGTGGACAGGTACCTTTCATACAGGTAATGAGTTGAAACAGGTGCAATTAATACAGATAATGAGAGAAGAATAGAGGGCTTCTTAAAGATGAAATAAGAGGTTTGTGAGAGCCAGAGTTCTTATTTCATGTAATAAAGTTAAATAACTATTAACTTATTCTTTTAGAACATAAAGTAGTTATTTACAAATCATAAACCACGATTTTCTTCACTTGCAAACAGTCAAGACTGTGTTTTAATATGGACAATTATGGCATATTAAGATATAGCTTAATATGCAACTTACTCATGCTCCTCCTAACACACTTTCAAAGCAAGTGTGTTACTTTTGTAGTCTCTCCGTCTCACTGACCTTTAGTCTCCAACTGGCCCTCCAGCTATGTGCCAGCTCCATAGTCAGTTCAGTCAATGTTTGACTGAACTGACTTGACTATTCTATTATATGACTCTTTGACTATTAGTTTATTCATTTGGAACATAAAGTGTCCTAGTCAATTACCTTCATACCCAATGCAACGTGGATCTAAAAATCAATTGAACATTGATAAAACTGCACTCATTATTTGTTCATGTCTTCCCGCAGCTAAAAGCAGAGGTCATCCTACATCAGTCCGATGTCTTTGGTAAAATCTGTCTGAGCATTCTGTAAGTGTGTTTACCCCTCCGGGATCCATTTATCACATTTGCAAGCCTTTAGCAAACAAGTTGTCCTGCAGTCAAACAGAAGAGTGAACAAAAGGGAAAAATCAGGTCCTTGTTGTCTCAGGGTGAAAATACTTTAGGTAATTTTCCATTTCCTGCTCTGGGGTTGAACACTGGTGGGTAAATGTTTTCTCCAAATAAAACTATAAAAATTCAAAACTGATAAGCCTCTTCTTTATAGCGTCACACTTTAAGTCCTTAAGGATTTCAGTGAATTAGTCAAACATTAGGTGGTGCTTTTCACCAAGTTATACAAATCAAAAATCAGTTTGGCATGTTTTCATAAGTCTTTGAAGACGTCCTTTTAGATTCCATTGAGTGTACCTGCTATAAAAATTATAGACCGTCAATCTTACTGCGATGACATCCTGAAGGTAAAATGTTGAAAAGAGTATGAGCTTCTTAAAGAGATGGAGGCCAATTTCAAGGCATCAAATTGCAAAGTCAAATTTCTCTAGTTATGTCCAGTACATAAAGCATTTTATTTTATTATAAAAAACAGATGGTAACATAGTTACCTGATTGTGCTACAAAATAGTACAACGCATCTGGAAAATGCATAATACCACCCCTTTAGAGGTTTGCAATGTTGGAGATGTTAGAGTATTATCTGATTTTATAGTGACTGCATTCTATTGACATGTTAGTGTTTCATCAAAATGGAGAAGGAAAGAGAATTATGCTAACATAGCGACAAGTTAATATTTAAAACTGTCATCATGAGTTTAGAACAGAAATCTGATCAAAGACATGGGAACCCGGTAAGTGTAATCTGAGGAATCTTCAGAATGTGGCTCATAGCAATAGTGTATGAATCTGTAGAGTATTTTAAAAAACAGTTTCAGTCAAATTAGGCCATTTATTCTTATACCAGAAGAGGGCGCATTATGACCTCATGCTTGAGAGCAACTTTGACTTAAATGTAGGGGTCAAACATTCTGATTCACATGAAAAAATGCCTAAAGGGATCACAAGGTCCTGCAGAAAAACAGCCTTTCATGCTTCTATAATTTATGTGCTGTAATCTTTGGCATGGATCACACTGACGTCTCTAAACAAATTAAACAATCAGCTTTGACACAGGATGCTTTGATACCAGAAGGAAACGTTTTTTTTCCCCCGCTCAACTCTTGTCTTGGCATTTCTGAATTTATTTCACATTTATTTCTGAATCTTTTTAATATTCGGTTTTAAATATGTGCTGCAGTCAACAGCCTAAATCCCAGTTTTCAGTGGTTTCAGAAAATTGGGTTTCCATTCACACCAGACTAAGACCGCATCATGAAGACAACTTCCACAGTGAGACTGTGGTGGTGCACAATATCAGGGTCCTGGTTGCCACAGCTGAGACAGATGAAAATCCACCCAACAAAAACAAAGCAAACAAACAAAAAAACATTCAGGCTTCTTCAGGATACAGATCATCACATGCTCACTGAATGGAGCCTCCAGCTGTGGTGACGAGCGCTCACCTCCAAAATACACATAGGCTGTTTGTTTAAAGGCCAAAGGAGGAAGGTTTTCAGATTAAAAGAAAAGTAATTATATTTGTCATAGCTCTTATTAAATATAAACCCAAGGAGAAGACAGAAGGGAGGAGGAGAAAGTGGCACTAGTAACTTGTAGAGATTATAATACAATTTTACAAAACTTGTAATGTGACATAAAAACCAGCTTCAGACCTACAAAGGGACTGGCCCACTGGGGTCAGTGAAAAACTGATTCTGTGTGGTTTTTAGTTCAGCTAAGATGCATTAAGAATAATGCACCAATATATCTGCATAGATCTGTGATAACTGTGGAGCATTTTCATCGGTTGAAATGGCCTGGTCAAACTACAAGTCTTAATCCAACTGAGACCCTGTTGCAAGATTTGAAAATGACTGTTGCTGATCTCCATCCGATTTTACGGAATTAGTTATTTATGAAGAAAAAAAAAACTTTTCTACATTTGGAAAGCTGAAAGAGACCTACCCCAGGATGTCATGTTGCAGGTTGTGTTGATATTGATGGACCCAGAGGCATCAAGTAGATTTTGATGATTTAATAAATAAATAAATAAATTTGTTTTGCTTTTACAGGAACCCAGGAAATGAAGGATGGCAGGGAAAACCGCAGGGAAGTAACAGGGAGATAACAGGAGAAATCAGAAAGGAGTGGGAGAATAAAATGTGTATATGTAATGGGAGAGAGAATGCTGGAAATGCTGGTCAGGATTAAAAAATGACTGAAATCAGTTTTCCATGTAGCCACCATGACCCTGATCTGGGTAACTGATGGAAAATGGCTCGTTAGCTGATCTTGAGGCTGAGTATTTGTGTTTATCTCATACCTCCAGCCATTTTCCACAGCAAATTAGTAGATTCTTGGAATCCTTGTTTAGCCTTGAAACAGCTGCTCTAACAGAGGAAGGTTTGTTATTCCAATGAAATGCCTATTATAGCACTATTTGAGTGTATAACTAAAGATTTTCTGACGTTACAGAGGATGCTTACAGCCTCAGTGTCTTTACCCTGCGATTGTCTGGGTTCAAGGTTCAGCAACCAAATCTAAAAAAACAACAAAAATCAACAACCACAACAGCAACATTACCCATACAAAAAGCTTTGTATTTTTTTTTTTTTTTTTTTAATTACATTTTCCAGTTAAGGCCAGATATAAAATCTCAATAAGATCAACTTTCTTGAAATTATTTGACCACATGTTGGTGAACTTGTGGCATGCAAGCATTTAAACATCACATGATTGATTTCTTAAGGACTTTAAGCCACAAACGCTGTCACTTTCAAACATGCAGTGCACAAAGCAATCAGTCTAATCATTAACACAATAACACACACATTTTTTAACAATCTATAAAACCTGAGTGTCTTTGTTCTTCTGTGTTAAGGTGAACCCCCTGTTGACAGCTATGAATAGATTTTCCCATATTTTTTTCACATCACTGCCACAGAACATCAAACACTTCAGTTTCTTTATAACAAGCATCTCAAGACAAATTCAGTCAACCACAAGTTGAACTTCAGAAAGAGCTATCTTTTGCTCAACTGACCTGACGTTAAAATCTGATCTGTTGACATCAAATACTTTGAACAATTTTCCACTTATTGATCCAAACTACAGTGGATTCACTAGAAACAGATTTTATACTTAGCAGAAATCTTTCAGTAATGATTATACTCACATGGGTGTGAGCTGTACACACAAAGTAAATAAAGGTTTTATATCTGTACCCAAAGGAACAGTTCTTGGAAAAATACAGCAAAGAAATGTGCCTTCTAGGAGACACTCTAAGCTTTTGGGTAAATTTATATTTACTAAATAATTTTATTCAACTAAGCGTACATTCAACATACAACCCATTCTGACACAAAAATAGATATTGTATATTTTTATATCATAAAATTATTTAAAAAGTAAACATATTATTCTCAAAGTGAATTTGACAAGGGCGAAACTGTGGTGGCAACTGGTCAGAGCATCCTGTACCTCTTGTGGAGAGTTTTCAATCAACAAAGAGCGCTATGTATTTAAAGAGGTCAAAGAAAGAGAAAGGAGAAAAAAGCATGTATCACTACTGATATCCTAATTGATATTTACCGTTATTTTTTCCTTAGTAAGATTTTCTCTATGTTCTGTAACTGAAGTCCATGGTTTCACTCATCAGGGTTGTTTTGTCAGGAAAAGGGGGACCAACACTCAGGTGATCGTAAGGTTTTCTTGCAAATGTTGGATAAATTATAAAGATACCTTAAAAACTTTAAGGTATTGGAAAAAGACTTGACTCTTAGCATAGGCTTTGCAGGGACAATTTGCATTGTCAAAGCAAGGGAAATGCTAAGAATGTCTGAGGTAATTGTCATACGTGATGGCAAAGAGCGCTATGTATTAAAAGAGGTCAAAGAAAGAGAAAGACTTGACTACATTGTGTGGAGTCAAGTCTCTAACACCACCACTGAACTGGACTGATCTTAAGAGTACTGCCTCTAAAGTCAATGTATGCAATAGATGTCTGATTAAAAATATATGCAGTGGGTATGACGTTCAGGAGAAGTGCAAACAACTATCTATATATGTGATAATATTATCGTTGTAGGTTTCAATAATTGATACATGAAACATTTTCATAACAACTGACGGTGACATAGTTACTTCATTGTGCTATAAAATGGCACTATATCCCTGCAAAATACATAATACTGTCCTTTTTGAAGCGCATGAGTCAAAAAGATCAAGCAAAAAATGGTTTCCATTGCAAAAAGTCAGTACATTAAGTCATTAGAACCAGAGATGCAGAGATGTTCAAAAATAATTTTAGAGTTGATTGTAAAGCTCTGTTTAGGATGTATTTGACAATAATATGAAGTGAACTGTCATATGATAGTGAAACCTTTACCATCTAGACGTTAGCAGGGTTTGGAAGCTGGTAAAAGACTTTCAAAACATTTTTTTTTTCACAATGGAAAATATGTACAAGTGTCACTCAAAGGTGTAATGTATTACAAATTCATCTGAGTGTTACAGAAATAAGCATGTACACACATTTGACTGGATTCCACTCAGCTGAGTTAGAGACCTGCTATTGTGTCAGATGCCTTGTAGGTATGGATACTTTGATGCTTGATGAACTTTAACCTGAGAAGTTTTTGCAGAGATGTGTCATCAAGTCTGCTCTGGAAAAAAACAGCTACAACAATAATCGCAGCCCAACTTGAATTGCAAACAATATTGTGGCCTAAATTTTATGTATAAGCAGTCTGATTAAAGGGTCCGCTGCAAAAATACATCCACACTAACATTTGGTTAAACATCCCTAAGCAGGTTGCACCTTAATCTCATATCTTTCTACTCTATAAGATTAATATTATGTTTGGATCTAAAGAGGAGATGTCTAGAGTCAACACGCAGCTTTGATTATTACAGCTAGAATCTAGTGATCAGGGCCAAAATCTGGGTCCATCTGGGTAGTGATGGACCTTGACCTGAACATTCAAAGACACATAAAGACAATTACAAAGTCCATCCATCCATCCATCCATCCATCCATCCATCCATCCATCCATCCATCCATCCATCCATCCATCCATCCATCCATCCATCCATCCATCCATCCATCCATCCATCCTTCCATCCATCCATCTTCTTACACGCTTATCCCTACTGAGGTTCCGAGGGGTGCTGGTGCCTATCTAAAGTGGTCATTGGGCGAGAGGCGAGGTACATCCTGGACTGGTTGCCAGTCCATTGCAGGATTAAGGACTAATGTCCCAATAAGATCTATAGCAACTCATCCTGCATTTAACTAGACCAACTGATTACTGCAACAGTGGCTTCAGGTCTGTCTAAAAAAATCAGCTAGACAGCTGATCCAGAATGCAGTGGCTCACGTTCTCAGTAAAACTGGGAAAATAGAGCACATTACCCAGTTGTAAAGTCCTTACACTGGCTCTCCATAGCTCAGAACATATACTTTAAAATACTTTTGTTATTTCACAAATGCCTAATGAGTGTACTTTGATTAGCACCAAAATACATTAAGGTAAGGTATTGTTGTTGTACCAGTCCTCCAGACTATATAAGGTGTTCTGGTGTAAATCTACCCTGCATCCCTGAAACCAGAACCAAACAAGGGGAAGCAACATTTAGCTTTTACGCTCCACAAATCTGGGACAAACTCCCAGTAACCTGCAAAACACCTAAAACGCTGAGTTTCTTCATAACAACTCTGAAAACCCACCTGTTTAGAGTTGCCTTTGATTAATAAATCTGGAATATTGATCAGTATAGCTATTTAATATTTCAACATTTTATGTTTATTGCTTGTTTCATAATTGGTTACTGTATTGCAGTAAAGCATTTTGCCAATCAAATGAACTTGTCTTGACTTAAATGCCATGAAACATTTGATTCTGTACTTAAATAAAGTGGCCTGCGAGAGTTTTTGCTGCTACATACATCGCGGAAGCCCGGATAATCACCCTCCACCTGGGCAGAAGGAATTCCCTACTAATTTTCAATGGAGGTTCATTCTTCCTGTTTATGAGCTCACGTGAAGGTCCCACGCAGCGAGTTTCTCTTCGCTTTGATTGACTGGTTATGGAAGGAGGCTGGGCTCCACTCCACACTCAAGTCCCGCCTCGCGTGTGTTTCTTGCTGGGAACTAAAGCTATAAAATGAAGCGTTTTAGCACAATAACAGAGGCGCAGCGTGAAGTTAGAGTTCACCTAGTGAACTGCTGTACGGACACTTGAGACAGACTGATGCTTTAACCAGCCAGCGCGTCGCCGACCAGGTTTCTTGTCACTTCCAAGCCGAAAATCCCTCCATCTAGTCGCCGGGTGAGATACGGAGCAGAGCCATGGCGGGGGACGGTTCGGACCAGCGAGCCCTGCAGTATGAACAAACTTTGGTGAGTTTCACTTGTTGCATTTTGGCACTTTCGTATTAATCCACGGCTCTCTGTGGTCTCCGAAACCAGGACTGACGGATAGTACCACCTGGCTTTCCCCGCACACATCTGGTAGCTAAACAGCAGATTGTTTTTAAAAGTTTGTTTAGAGTGGAAATACAAGGAAACTGTGAACATGTCATAAGCCGAATGATCCATTGTGACATTTACATGCTAAAAACTCAAGTATGAGTCTGTAAGTCTGGGGCGAGCAGACTGACAAACTTGTTTCAACACATTTTGAACGAAGTTCAACTTGTGTTTTCTCGCGTGTATAGCCGCTGTGTGTCGCTTATGTGTTCCTGAAGGCTTTATTGCACATTCCACGTTCACAGACAAGGTGACACAGTTGGCTAAAGAGACGTTTCTAAAGTGTTAAGCAGGACATATTCATTGACTTTACAAGCACAGGGAGCGGAGCGGCTCGCTGCCAACATCTGGATTCAGATTCAGCCAGTGTCCTATCTTTTTAAGACTAGATTTTAGCCAGACTTGAATAAAACAGAAAAAAGATGAGAAAGCTCCCCTCTTTCAATTCACAAAGTGCATATTATTAGGCTTATAATTATTCATACCCCATGGCAGTTTTGGATTATAAAGTAATTTAATTAATCTAAGAAGGTTGTTTCTAAATTTATGTCATACGCATCTGCAAAAAGATGTGATGTTAGAACAAAACATGATATGTCTAACACTGCACTTTATTTACATTACTACGTGTCAGAAAATACAAAATATTACAAAAAACCTTTTTGTAATATTTTGAGACACTATGCATTTTATTGAAGCTGTGATTTTCACAGATTTGTTGGTAAACATCATTGTAGTGTGCTCTGAAATTAAAAAGAAGTAATGCATTATTTTAGTTAGTTGGTCATTTTTTCTTCCATCCTTAAAATATGCAAGTTTTTGCTCTATGTGCATTTAGTTTTCCCTGGTAACTCCTTTAAAATAAACTGGTATGCAGACTTGTATGTGTGCAGCTCAAATTAAATGTTTGTCAAGTCTAATTAGCAGAATGTTATCTTGACAGCTGTCATAGTGGTTACTGTATGTGTGAGGAGTTCAGTGCGGCGGCTCCACTGACCTCAGACAATAGATGTGTTCATTGCTGTTCGGGCGAGACTCAGTGTGGAATAATGTTCAGTATGTTGGTGCAAGTGACAGTGGTGCTGGCTGTTGGGTCGCGGTTTTAGGCTCATAAGTTACTGATGCACTTTGCATAAATATTGGCCCTCTCAAAGAAAGTCTGTGTGAAGCTTTTAGTTGTTTTTATTCGGCTGAACCTGACTAACATTGAACTCTTACACTGCAACGCCTTCTAAAACTTGTAATAAAGTTGTCTTATATTTTAATGTGTTTTAAGGTGTTGCATGATGCACTGTGTGGATGTCCTGTTTCTCTCATACTGTTTAGCATTAATGCCACAAGGTTCATCTGACCATGTTTGTTGTGTCCTCTACTGCAAAAGTGACTTTTTTGGGTTTCTTGCAACAGATGCATCCATTTTGCCACACTTCCACAATGAATGGATTTACAGAGGGTACACCTGAATTGTAGATCTGTGCAGCATCTCCAGAGTTGCATAGAGGGGTTTTCTGATTAAAGCTCTGCTTGCATGACGAGTCAAGTTTCTCTATTTCATAGTAGATTAGTATTGTTTTAAAACCTAACCTTGCTTTATCTCTGGCCTGTCTGCTGTGCTCCTGTCATTGGTTTCTCTTTTTAATGTTTTCAATGAGATGTCTCTAAGAAAAGCATATTGCTTATTATTAATTTTACAACTAACAGGTGGCTGTGACTAAGACAAGCGGCTTCATTTTTATTTCATATATTTGCTGTGTAAGGTATTGTGTTGTCTTGTGAAACTGTAGGAAGCGACTTTATAAGTCACTTCTGAGTGCCTGGATGTGTCTTTTTGGAGCGGAGATCTTCAGCTTGTTCCTCACGTTGGTAAAGAGGGAACTTTGTGTGGATGTTTCTGGATAAAACTTCTGTCAGGCCAAAAGAATCCCCATTTTATTTCTGGTTTTATACGGACCAGTTCAGTGGCACTGAGGCTTTAAATTAAGAGCAACCACAGCTGTAACACCACTTTGGGCCTCTGTTTCCTCTGTTTGTAAAAGTTTCTTTGTAAAAGGAAAAACGGTCCCCTCCTCCCCCCACCCTGTGTTCTGTTAATCTGTGTGTGCGGTTGTGTGAGAGATTACACAACTTGCGACCCGCTGATTCAGCACTGGACACTCCGTCACCCTGGCAGGTCTCGTGCTCGGCCCTACGGCTCTCTGTAAGGGAGAAAAATAAATAAGTAAAAGCCCGACGGCTGTTGTCCAACTCTCCTCAACCCAGCTGCAAAACAATGGCATAAACTACATAGAACCAAACAGAAATAGAAAACGGTTTCAAAATGAGAGTAACCTCGTTTACCATCAGTTCCCCCCTCCTGCCTCCTTTCCATCTCCTCGCTGTGGGCTGTAGTAACATGGTGTCTTTGTGTGATATTGGCAGTCGTGATGGTTGTGTGGGTTTTGTTGTGGGCAGCGGATGCTCAAAGAGGCCAGTGTGGTTCGGTTGTGAGAGAGAATGAAAAGCTGGCTGTAGAGAAAAGCTGGCGGGGTCAGGAGTGCCAAGCTCTAAGACGGAAAAACCTGCCTCAAAGTACCGTTGGTAAACCTCAAACTGAGACATCGGTTCACATTTATAAACACCTGACCTGCAGATATGTCTGCTGTGCATAGTCGCTCGTTACTGAGGCAGTGGATTGTCTGTCATTTGTTTTATCAGCAATATTAGATCCTTTTTTGTTGTTTTTTTTCATGTGACCAAAGGTAACATTTTATTATGTGCTGCATAATGGCATTGATTGTGGCCCTTTCTTGAAGTGTGAAGTTAATAACTCACATTTCATGAGGCGTGACGAGTCTTTCTCCCCAATAAAAGGCTGTGTTTATCTGAATCACTCCAGTGAAAGTGCAGATATGTGGTTGATTTTAATTAATAATTTTATAATCTTTGTTGTGCCAAACACTGGGCATAAATCATACTGTAACCTTAACCCTGACTCTTTTTAAAGAAGCATAATTTAATTTGCCCATCTGTTTCCCATAAAATGAATATAAGATTAAAGTTAATATAAGATGAAAGTTTCGTCCAGGCTTATTGGATTTCATGTATTGTTAAGACGTATTTGTCAACTTGGAAGATTTCAGTATTTTTTTTATAAATGTGCTTAAAATGTGTCTTGTGCAGGATGTGATTAGTTGTTTGCTAACTATTTTGCCCAGTTTTTAGACTCTGCCTTTCAAAGGCCTGCAGGTGAGGTGACCTGGTCATCAGAAAGTATTTTGTTTTTTGATTTTAAACCAGATATTTATGTTTCTGTTCCCACATCTTTGAATGTTGTTTACCAACCGAGCATAGAGGCATTTGAGGATGTTTTTAGTGTAACTCTGAAGGTGTAAGAGCTCTTGATGTATCTAAATTTGGGTGTAAGGAGAGAAAATCTCTAGTCAGTTAATGTTTGTGCAGAAGGCTACGATGCAGTTGTAACTTTCACTCCCACATGTGCAATTTATCACAGACTATTCTTTTTAAAATCTGAACCCATTCTTTGGAAAAAACAAGGAACCAACTAAAACTAAATTATTCATGGTGATCTATTGTTTCTCTAATACGTTTTCAAAGGCCATTCAAAGTTAAACCCATGTGACTCTCTTTCACTGCTCTAATTTAGCTCACCCATTATGCTTATTAGAGCAGTAGTTCCCAAATATTTAACCTTAAAACCAATAGAAATAACAATAAAAGAGATTTATGACTCAAAATATGAAGCAGTTAAACAGGGTATAATGACATCATCATTATATTATTTTTTTAGTTTTTGTGAGTTCTGTTTTCTTAAAATTAACATAAGAAATCTGCTTCTTATAATTTTGGTATTGTTTAATTTTCAAGAATATGTCAAGACCCCATTTTTGTTGATTAGTGACCCCAACAGAGGTCCCGACCCCTACTTTGGGAACCACTGCATTAGAAAATGTGCTGTCATGGTAACGGGATTCTGTGTCAATAGCCATCCTAGTATCGTGTTAGACTCCTAGTGACTCGATGGCTGCTGGTCTGTTGCGGTAACAGTTGTAATGAGCTTTCTAGATGGCTTTGCCTCCTCTGAGTTATGGGGAGATTTAGTGATGAGATTTATGGTAGCAGGTAAGATTGGCTGTTTTACTTGTGCCTCCATGTGAAAGCATGTATTATGGCTCCTCAGTTGGTAGTGTTTTTAAAATATTTCATACAGAGTTAATCAGGTTTGGCTCTTGTCTAATTCATTTCTGATGTAGAATCATCCATGTCTGCATCTCAATACTTTGAACAACAGAGTTTATCTCCAAGCCTACTAAATTGCTAAGATATTCATATACCTTGAACTTTTTCAGATGTCATAATACAAAGTTCAGTTAAAACAAATAATGAATGATGCATATAGGGTTGTTGTACTGCTGAACAATGAACCTCAACATCATATCATGTGAAACCCCTTAACAAATTTCTAGATTTGGGGGCAGCATGTTAGAATATTTGTTACATTGCTTTTGATTTGTTCTTTTCGTAGACTTGTGTTAGTTATTTTAGTAGAAATACTGCATGTTTGGACACTTATTCCCTCTGGGTTTGGAAGCTTTGCAGATGGAAAGGAGTTTTGTTCTTAGTTTTTTGTATTGGAACAGTTATGTAATCATGACAACAAGGTATTATTTTTGCAACTAGAAGTAGCTGATGATTATTTCAAAAGCTCAAATGAACCTGAACTCCAAATCCCAGATGAGTTAAAAATAATGCTTCACGGATGCAGAGCAGGACCAAAGAGCAGAGAGAGAAGGTAGAAGTTCAAGCCATCTTTTTCATCATAATGGGCAAGGATCACGACCTCGATTCTCTGACCTGCTCTCTAGCTATACAGCCAGACTGAGATTTAAAAATGAGCAGCAAAACCAGATGAGATGGATTAGCAGTACTTGCCAATGAAAGATGGTGTCATCTTTAATGAAGGATGTTAATGTAGAACATTGTCTCTGCTGCTTACTGAAACAGTCTTTAGTCAGAAGCCTCTTCAGATTTGTTGCTACCAGAGATCCTCTCTTCCCATAGCATCACCATCCATGACAACTCTTTGGAGATGTCTGAATGATATGAGTTGCAACAACATGCAGTCTTTCTTTGCGCTAAAGTATTTTTGAATTGAATTTACTTTTTTTTTTTAGGATTGTTTCACACCAAAGCATCACCACAGCATGACATTGTCATCACCATGTGTCATCATTGTGATGAAGTATTCAGTGATGTTTAGAGAACACCAAACTTCCCTAAAGCTACATCCTGACTTAAACACGGTCTAAACATAGAATATGCAAAGCTTTATTTTAGATGCAAGTTTAATAATGAGCTTAGTATCTTGCATCTGCTAAATGCTGAGCTTTGCAAGCAAATTTTAAGGTCTTAAATACAAAAAAATAAAAAAAACTTAAATAGTATAAAATGGCAAAAAATTTCTTTTTTTTTTTTTAGATTCATGAACAAATTTCGATTTGTAAACACTTAGTTGCACTCGAAACCTGAAAAATGGATTCAGATATGACATGCATATTGGATAAATTTAACACGTGAAATGAAACGGTAATTATTGATTAAATTGAAAGAGGAACAATTTCAGAGCAACAAACATCAGAGTTCATTAAGTTTCCACCAGGAGAAAATTTTGGTTGTTCATCTGGTTTGGCTATTTTCCAAAGCTTACTTGGTACGTGGTGTGTTACTCTTCATTGTGAATAACTTCAAGAGTTCTTGAAGTATCACAACCCATGCTGTGATACTGCAGCATGGGTTTCATGGAAAATGCGATTGAAACAAAGTCCTTCCTTGGTTTCACCCCAACAATTTTTGCACAGACTAATCAGTTAAAGTTTTCGTTTCTTTTTTTATTGTGGCTTGGGATCTTTTTTGCAAAGTAGGTAGAAAAACATGAAAGTGAAACTGCTATTGAGAAATATTATGACTTGTTAACGATCGCATAGATGTTTTCATATTGTGTTCTTTACTGTGCCCTTTAAGATTTCAATTTGACATAAAGGGCATTATAAATGAAGTCAATTATTATGAAAACATATTTTTCTTAATCCCATGCTTTGTGCATTGCTCTTGCATTTTGCTTTTACAGTGTAAATTTCCCGTTTACGCTGTCCACATAAACTTACCTCATGGGTAAATTCTCCTTTTATTGTTCAAGATGGGTCAACAGCTCCTCTCTTCTTCCTGAATGTGAAGACAAGTGGTTGCTTAACTTGGGCTGGCTTTATCTGCAGATAAGCATCAAAAGCTCTTAACAAAAGTTGTCTCTGTGTCACTAAAGACCAACAAATTGCTTTTATTTAGTTAATTTCTTATCAACACTGTTTGCTTTCTTGACGAACAGCCCTGATAAATTGCCCCAGTCAAGGGTTAAGCTAAAAGAAAAGTTTAGGTCAAACAATAATACAATAGAATCAAAGCATTTTCTCTCATAATGAGGAGCTATTTGTAATAACGGTGAATTAGACAGACGCCAAAAGAAGTCAAAGCAAATGTGGAGAGTGTGTTCAGGTGAAATCAAAAAGTGTGCATTCCACTTGCTCTTTGTTCTCTGACGCTTTTTGGGTTGTGTTGATGATTAATCGCAGAGAGAGAGAGACAGAGCTTGAATGATTACACATGAGGCTCTTTGAAGTGTTGAGGCGTGCCTCTTCATTAGTGCCATACATTATTTCGACCTGCTCTCAAATCTTGAGCAGAGATTGATTACACAGAGAAAACTGAGATCTCAATTAAACGGAGGCCAGTTGAGGCAGAACCCTCTGAATCTCAGTACTCTGCAGAAAAAGGTTGATGAAAAGCTTCAAGTTGACTGCAAAAATAAAAAAGGATTAGTTTTAGGGTTCAATTGTTGTGAGGGAAATAATGGAGCTCATGTGAAGTGTTGGATCTCATTTAAGCATTTTCCAGGGGTGGAAAAGAATGGATATAGGTAAATGTGCATAGAGGTATATTAGCAGTAAAAATTACAGAAAATGGAGTGAAAATTACGGAAATTAGTTTGGAAATGTGTGAAGTTCTTAAATAAAAATGTGTAAGACAATATTCTATGAACTGAACCATTGATTTAAACATAATGTCTTTTTGGGTGCTTTAAAATTATCTCATATTGGTGTCCAGAGATATGCCATTTCAATTTTAAAATCATCTGAACAGCCGGGGTTATTATGCAAAGATTAGGCAAAAGTTCCCTGCCTCTAGATGTACAAATAAGGACATACCCCACAGGCTTCCAGCTGTAATTGCATTGAAATATTTTTTCAAGATGTACTGACATATGGGAAATGGATCACACTACTTTCTTATTTTTTATTTGAAGTTCTGTAGTTTTTTTTTTCCTTTTTGTCTGAGAATTCAGTAGTATTTTCTGTTACTTGATTGCATAAAATCCCAATAAAATGCTAAAGTCTGAGCTTTTGATGTGACAAAATGGGTAAAAAGTTGAGGAGCAGGAACACGTTTGCAAGTTAGACAGTGAGTAAAATGCATCTTAGTTGTCGGAACAGAACATTCTGTTTGGGTGCTTTAGGAAAATCCAGCTCCACGAAACAAACAGTGGAGCTTATAAGATAACAGATAGAATAAGCTCAGCAGTTACTTTTGGGGTCTATATGAGGCTATTTGGACCATGTAGTTTTCATTTTTCTTTTTTTTTTAATGTTTCCTAAAAAGAGAAGCCCTCCTTTGTTGCTATATAATGTTTTCCTGAGCTACCCTACTCTACCTCTATTTAGCACAAACCTTTACAGAAACATGTTCACCTTCTCCATGGTGTGACTCCTAAGGTTTTTCCCTTTTCGGTTCAAAACAGCCTTTCAGCCAGTCAATATTGTTCCTTCAGATAGGGTCGTGCCCTTTGGCTGTGTGCTGTTTGCTTGTTAGTGAGCAGCATGCAGATTTGTTTTCAAAGATTCTGTTTTCCTACAATCCTGCATCATATTCAGGAGTCGGTTGGTTTTGTCTACTTCAAGTTGAACAGTGTTTAATTGTTGGAATTGCATCTCAGACAGTTTTGGAATCCAGCTGTCCAAAAAGTCAGCTGTTAGATGTCCAGCACAGGCATTGCTTTATTTGAATGATTCTTTCTTTTTGAATTGTTTCACACTGATGCACAGTCAGAGCAACAAAAAAAAAAGCCAGGTTATCTCTAGGTGACTTCTTGCTGTAATAAACTCAACGTTGACACATCAGAGGATGTTCAGTTCATTATCAGCTGTGCGTGTCTGCTATGAGACTTTTCATGTCTTGAGTTGAGTTTACGTTCAACATATCTCAGATAAACTCAATTATGTTGGCGCATCCTGTTGAGGACATAAGATTACATTCAGCTGTATCTGCCTTGGCTGCTTAAAGGCCGTCACCTTGTGCATAGCCAGGATACTTGTAATGACTTTGCAACAAAGATCAGTAAATACTGGAGGGAGTTAGCATAAAAATGGTTGGTGGCAATGGTGTTTGCATTCATAGTTCATGTCTGGGTGTGCATGTTATTGCTGGGAACTATCTCAACCTTGGCTAATTTTACATTTCTAGTTAAATTTTCTCTCGTCTGTGGAATGGAGGGAATCGCATAAATATTAACCTGAGTTGTGATCAGAATGTGTTTAAAATTGTTTAGCTTGTGCTTTTTAAAGCAGACATATTTAAGTCTCCAAAGTTCACATACCCACATTAGTGTAACCTTAAATAACATAGTATTTACCTTAGTCGGTAGCCAGAGGAAGACTGCAGCTGAGGGCTATTGACATAGACCCTGATCTAAACTTAATGCCTTCCTGTCTTGTCCGCTTCACCATCCCATGAGAGGGCAGATTTTTGGCTCATTTCGTCTTTGCCCCGTCTTGATCTGCTGTCATCATTGACCTCCCACACTGAGACTGCTTGCCCCTGTTTATATATCCACACCTTCATCAGCACATTCTCTACCATTAAGTTCCCACATTGACTTGTCTCCTTGCGTGTGTGGTGAGAGGTTATTGTCATCATAACATTGACATAAAAATGTGGATGCTTTCATTTCAATTTGTATGCTGATGGCAGATCTTGGTGTACACAAACATTATCCTCTTAAACTTTAAAAATCTATTGAAAAAAAAAAAAACCCTACATTTTGAACCATCCCAATAAAGTGGAACATGTAAAATTTTCATATCGGTGCATCCCTGTTGAAGTTTTTGAACTGATTCAAGTTTTTGAACTTTGGCTGGCATTAAAAGTAACCAGATAGGCATTTACTCTTTAAAAACCCTTGTGCTTTTTATTTAATATAAATTTGATAATTGGTCACAAACTTTACACACTCTCATAGATTAAGTGCTTTGAAAACTACAAATTAGAAGGGAAATAAATCTGATATTGACCTAATGTTCTGGTTATTCTTTTGAAGTGCAAAGATTGTGTGTTAAATAAATGGGATTGTAACATTATCTTCCAGCATCATCTTCCTCTTTGGTGTAAAAAACTCTCTCCAGCTCTGTCCTGTGTTCATCAACTCCAAATTAAAGCAGTGGCTCTCTTGTTTCCCTGCTGTCTTAATTGCTGCTGGCTTGCCCTCAGTGGAGTGTAATTAAACACACTTTGGTGGTTCATGGGCCCCTGGAAAAGCAGATCTGCTTCCCCTTTGGCAGCACAGGCATAGTGCTGACAGATTGGAGAGCAAGAGGAGAGATGCTTTGATGCATCAAATGCTGGTTATTAACCATCACAGACAAGCTAACACACAGATGACTCTTTGTGTGTCACACACTTAATAGGTCCTTGACCCTAAAGCCTACCTGATTCTTCCTGCCTTGTCTGAGCTCTGACGCACGCACTGCTTGTCGTTTGGCCAGGATGAAACTAGTGGTGTTCAAGTAAGACTGTGTGACATGCAAATACCTTTTGTGCATGTTAAAAGGTATGTCCTAAACAAGCAAACGTCTGGCCAAGCAGTGCTATTGTAATTGTAGTTTTGGTAATTCCAACAAGCGATTCTGACTCTGATTTTATGGCCATTACTGATGGTAGAATTTGGCATCAGGATGAATAATCTAGCTAGCAGTAATGTTGAGCTCAAATGAAATACAATTTATTTAAAGGAGACTAAAATGAAAACACTGCTCCTGCAAGATATGAACAATTTTAACGTGTACAATTCCAGTCTCCTTTTAAGAACAAGTGGATTTGATCATTTACAATTACAGATGAAAAAAGAAATCAGCTGGTGCAATGAGTTGAGAAAACTTCATTTTGATCAGTTGTGAATTGTGATCGACCAGTCTGACACTCAAAACTCTGACTGTTCACATATTTGCAAACTCCCCATATTAAGTTCAACCTGGTCACATGAAATGCAACGCTATATGTGGCTGATGTTGCTATTAATTATAGGAAACTCAGAGATGCAGAGATTTTCTCTTTTTTGACATACTGAGTGTGCATTCACACAAACTCCAGTTTGTTTGCTTAAAAATCCAATTCATTTGGAGAGGTGAGTGTGCAAGTGACTACTGTATATTCTTATAGAACCAAGTCTGCCAGGTAATCAGGTGTGAGACATGTCTGTAGTTAATTTAGTCAGTGCAAAGTGAGAATTTTAGCACATAACAGGAAGGCTGTATAGCTTACTTTAAGTTCTTCCTGCTAAGTTCTAAATCTTCCACAAAAATCAAAGTGTTGCATCTCATTAAACGAGTATGTTGCAGGTGCAGACAATTCTTAAGACGGGTAAAAAGTCTTACTATATCAGCTGGTTTAGATGGTCTTTCCAGGACCTTTTAGTGTAGAAACACAAACTGCTGTACAGTTGACAAATTTTAGAAACTCTGTAAAACTTTTGAGATAAAGACCCCACCTTAATCTCTTTGTGTTTTTTATTTGTCATCTTTTATGACTTTGGAATGCTAAGCCTGCATCTGCTGACTCAGATTTTTTTTGTTCACACTGCTAATAAGCCTCAATCAAAGCAGTTTATACATGGCTGGTTTACAGTAGAATTAATCCTGCTAATCCTACAAACAGTTCCAACAAGCACCTCTGAAGCCGGGTTAGAATGGCTCTTGGAACAGATGTTGAGACACGATAGATGTTAGAACACATCAGAGGTTTAAGTGTAATCCACCCCACTAATTTCTGTCAGGGAGTCTGGACAGAAGGTGGACTGACAGTTGAGGAAATGGGAGGTAAAGTTTCAGAGATCCTGTGCTAACAATTCAGATATTGCAAAGTGCACACTGTGTAATGTTCCCCTCTCTGAACAAATGTTAAAAAAACAAATAAAAACCACGTTCTCCATGATGAGTCAGATCCTGATGATAGTAGACAGATGACTTATGTGTTTTACCTCCTGTGTATCAAGAAGTCCTTATATCCAACAGCTCCAAGAACTTGTAAAACTTCTTTCCAGAAAGACTTTCCACTGAATTCCCTTAACTTGTCAGCTGTCACAGATTCAATTATTACTTTAAAGGTCTTAACTTAATTCTCACCTTACATTACTAAAGGGATGTTATCTCTATTTCATACCTTCTTGTGAACGATTCTTTGTTTTTCCAAAGAATCTTTTGTACAGCTTCTGGATGCTTTTTTTTTTTTCTTCTGCCCAAAATATTTTCTCTAACAAATATAGCATTTGTGCATTTGGTCTATCCTTGTTGTTGCTTTTCCTCTTCCTGCAAACAAATTCCGCAAGATTCTTCATCCCTGGAGAATGACTGGGTGCCTTTGAACCCCTCTCGTCACTCTAACCGCAGCACATTAGTCCTCCCACAGATGCACACACACACACACACACTTTACACACAACATGGAAGGGCACACTATGGATACCCTGCACAAACTGAACAACACGCACAAATGGAAGATGCACATTCACCACACACAAACTCCTACGCTTTGTCAGAAGGGCTGCCCACGGTACCCAGCTGCAGTTACGCGAGCGACTGGTGCGTTAGCTGGTTAGTTCGGGAGCTGATTCGGCTTTCACTTTTCAGTCTTATTTCAGTCCTTTACTTCTGACAAGCCTCTTTGCAGTTTGCTTCAGAGGAGGAGTATGCAGCTCTATTTGAATGTGATTTATGCGTTTTGTTAGATTTCAGATGAAATTACAGTGCCTTGAAGAAATATTTATACACCTTGAGCCTTTCCATATTTTGACTTTATGCAACATCAATCTTCTGTGTGTTTTTATTGGGATTTTGTGGGAAAGGTCAACACAGACCAGTGAGTGAAGTAGGGGGGGGGGGAAACTGAAAAGACAATAAGATAAATCTGAAATATTTGTATTCAGTCCTCTTTACTGTAATGCCCCTAAATAAAATGCATGGCCTCCAGATCTATTTTTGAAATAATCTGTGTGTCGTGTGATCACTCGATTAATGTTACTTAAATGTCTGTTCGAGAGCAAGTACGGCACTGCAAGACTACATGGATAATTTGTAGGATACAGAACACATGTAATGAGCTCTAATCAGATGAGACCGAGACTGACAAGTTAAACTAAATGTTAAATACTGAGGCAGAAAAATGGGGATCACCATGATCACACTCCTATGTTGAAAAATAGTCATGGTAGGATCATGCTGTGGGGATTTATTTCGTCAGCAGAGATGGGTAAGCAAGATAGTCCTGGGGATAAAAGCCATTACTCCAGCCAAAAACTTGAAACGGGGCAGAACAGTGAGCATAAATATGCAGAAAGAGCTGCATGAGATTAGTTTAGAACAATTAATTAGGATCTAAGTTTGACTAAGTATTTTAGGTAGAACTGCTACAATTTTGGAGAGGCCCATGCTGTTCTTTCAACACATAACTTATTTTGTGTCTCCTTCGGAGGTTGAAAGCTTGAAGAGGTTGAGGAAACAATAAGTCAGATGCACTTGCAAGTAGTTTATTTCTGTATCTTTTGAAAGATCCAGATTTTGTGCTTTTGCAAATTAGTCATAGCATGAAGAATGCATTTCCAACGGTAATGTTTTTATTTAGATCTCCTGAAGAGCATTGATTATTCCTCTCTACGTGGGCTAGGAGTTCAGTTGAGATGGATCTGATCACCAATTCAAATCAGACTGGGGTCAGATCATCATGTCAACCTGAAGTATTTGGAAGCTGCTGGATACTTTCTAATTGTATGTAATATTTAATTTGCAGTTAGTAACAGACACTGGCAACAGTGTGTTTATAAAGTCCGTCTCCAGATCCCTGGTGTTGCTGTTACATCATCCGTGTTTGACCCATCTGCATGAAGAACACAAGGCTGAGGCGTCTGTGTGTCGTCTGATGTCAATCTCTGCAGCTTGAGCTTTGAGGATCAGAATCAAACGGCACAGGGGGGGTTTATCACATTTGGCATTCAACTCAGAGAACATGCACACAGATTTGTGGCGACTCACGTTCACCTCTATCATCGCCTTTCAAATGCTATCCTGCTTTTGTAAAGCAGGAAAACCCAGTAGCTGTCTTTGAAAGATTTTAAAAATCTAAAAACATTCCTGAAAAAGTAACTATTGCATCCTGTGTTGCAGCAAACTTTTACTGACATTATTGCCTTTTATTTTCTTCACTTATAAATAACTTGAAAGCACATATGTTTATGTATATATCCCATAATTTCCAGTCCTTTAGTGAAATCAAACAGTCCATGCATTTTCTCAGTAGAACTTTGTGAAAGGTTTATCCTGGTAAGTGTTGGATGAGTAATTTTGTTTCCAAAACACTGAAAAGATATATCTTTGTCATTCAGTTTTTATTAAGACATTTTGGCTAACTTTTCTTTTTTCTGTTTTGCTACATGTGTCACTGAACAGAGGCAAGGTAAAATCTGTGAATTGAAAGAAAACCTTCAAGTAATACCCAAGCCTGTGGCTGATGTTTGGATTAGGACTTTTTCTCAGTTGGGAAAGGCAACATCCTGGGTCCCACCTCTGATCTAGGGTTCTGTGAGCAGTTTCTGCGGTGTGATGGGTGCGTTTATGTAAAGCCCTTTCTGCTCACTTTCACATGGGAGAAGTGGATTATAACAGAATGAGGAGCATTGTGCCGGTTAGACTGCAGTGCCACCTGATGCCACTCCTGGGCAACCTGGTTAGTGCATTTAATAATAGAGATCCATTGAGGAACAGTTCTATTGGTAACGAATGAGGATCGGGGATAAAATTAATAACAATACTTCACTTAAACTGACAGTCACACTTTAAATGTTTGAGATATACATTTCATATGCATCACTACTGAATACTCCTCCAAACCTCATCTGCTTGGGCTATTTTCTGCTCTAAAGTTTTCAATGTTCACAAATATTATAAATAAATCTTGTTTCTGTAGAAAATCTTGAGAAATGACTCCCTTTGATGTTTTATTCTTTTTGTTTTAACAAATCCATCATTATAACTAAAATTTTGCTTTTTTTGACAAAAAGGCAAAAAACTCTTTTTCAAAGTGTGAACCGAATTTCTACAAATTGCTAAATAGAAATATTCAACATAAGTGACTGCATAAATATTCACATTTAGAGTGACTGACCTAATTCAATAGAGGATGAGTCTGTTAGTGATGGTAGTTTCACAATGAATGGGACAGAGATCATTGTAAGTCTCAAGTGATTGTAGTATAAAGACACCTGTGTCCAGAAGGTCCATTTACTGGTAAATCAGTAATCCTGGCTACCATTACAGTACAAAGACATAAGAACACTCCAAGCGTAGCAGAAAAAATGTTATTGAAAAGTCAGAGAATGAATAGAAAAATATCTCGAAGGTCTTGAACCTGAAGTTCAGCTAAGTCCATCATCAAGACATAGAAGGAATATGGCCCACGTGTAAGTCTGCCGAGATGAATCCATCCTCACAAACTGAGTGACTGCACAAAGAGACTGATGAGACGCCACCTCTGACTACACTGAAGGAGTTGCAAGATTCAGCAGCTGAGTTTTTCATTGAGGATCTTAGACTAAATATAACAATAATTTGCCCCTGTCACTTTCAAACCCTGCCCGGTTTGAAAGTGAAACATCACAAAAATATTACTTATTTTAGGTTTGTTCCTCACATACAGACACTTCTGCAATGACGGATCCTCTAATTCCATTAATTTCTTTAATTTGCTAACATAATTTTATAGATGAATGTGACTGAACAGTATTTTGTACGTAGTGAACAGTTTTTTCATAATGGTGAATGGAGTACTCTTCAAGATGTACTTATTTTAATTTATTAACTAGCAATGAGGCCAAAAGTGTGAGAAAAGAAACACTTTTATTATATAACTCTTTAAATTTAAAATGTACAGACCTAACGTCTTGCAGTTGCTGGGGTTTATCCGCCGTCGTGCTTTTTTTTTTTTCCCGCTGAGTTGCTTGTTTTTATTTGTAAGTCGCTACATTTGCCTTAAGGCTGTAGAATATTTTATCTTCATGAGATAATTTTACTGCAGTTCGAATATCTTAAACAAAATGGGAACTCGAGGTAATAGTTGCACATATCCAATTTTTTTGTTTTTCAGAGCAAAATCACAGATTCTAGTTCTCCTCTATGATGAAGTTCAGCTCATTCAAACAGTAGAATAGTTTTTGTTGCATTTGGCACATGTAAATCAACTACTATTTAAGGTTGTTGGATCACCCAAGAGCTCATGTCCTGCCAGCTGCTCTCTGTCTGGGTTCCCACTGCATGTCTTATTTTTACTGCAGGTGGGTGTGAGGTTTTTGTAATCTGGTCGCCTACGGCTGTGCTCATCATCCCATAGCTGGTGCCTCTGTGCTGCAACACCTGACACCGTGTTTGTGTGCGACTGCACCAAAGGGAAACTTGTACTATATTCCTGTTACTTGGATCAATATCAATACATATTTTGCTCCCTCTATCTTAATACCTTTGTCCCTTCCATACTTGTGTGTGTGGCTGCTCATTGTTCCACATTCCACTGGTGGAGTTTGAGGCTCACACACATCGATCTCCTGCTAATAAGTTGGCCCAAGCTTCAGCAGCTCTGCACGCGTCTCCTCCTCTCTGCTCCACTTCTCTCTGAGGGAGGGAGAAGTCTGAAGAGACTCTAACACAATGACTTCTCTAGAGCAGTGTCTAATATTTTGTCTAGCTTTGTTATTGTGCAATTTGAACAACGCATGCCATGATATGATGAAGAATTTCACATGAAGGACACTTGACCTTGGTAGCACTGTGCTGTTTATGCAGTACCTTGATTTTCAAGGTCTTGCACATGCACACACATAGTATATCTTTCTATCTTTACAAGGTCTTTGGATGGACTTCATTAATTTTTTATTCATTTATGTAGCCTGATCCTTATTCAAAACCTTTCCATTATCCGTACATGCCTAACCCTAAACTATCCTGGGTTTGGGCTCCCTAAGGAGCAGGGAGACCTCATAATGTGGCATTTGTTTAAAAAAGGGCCCTACAAGGTGACAAATGCTAACTCTCCCCTCCACACATGCACACACATGCGGACACACATGCACACGCACACACACACACACACACATATATTCATAAAGATATGAATGTGGACATTGGTTACTGTATTACTTCCTGTAATATCAATGCAGTGATAAAGATTGGGCTGTGTTAATACCTTACTGGTTTAACTTGGGCTTTTAACACAAACAAGCACACAATGTGGGTAAATACAGAGGAATTACTAACGTCTAAAAAAATATTTCAGATTTGTAATAACAAAGGAGAATTTTTTTTTAAGCCATTGAAGGAAGTTGTTTTAAAGTGAATAATTTTATGCATAACTATAGATCCTAACACTCATATATCCCACTTTTCTGTTTAATTTTGAAAAGCTTCTAAAATCTGTTTGTCCACTGACTTCATTTTTAACCTTCGTCACTTAATATCAACATCAAAGCTTAAGAGATTTTCTACACCTGATAGGACCTAGATGTGATGTCTTCACTGATCAAAGACCTGATATTTTTTATTATTATTATTATTTGCTGACCAACTGATCAGTTCATTTAATTTTAATCTGTTTGTGTTTTCTCCTATGCTGCTTTTAACTTCTTTGTACAAGCACTTTGAGTTGTCTCTGGCTGAAAGGTGCAAATAAAGGTGTCTTGCCTTCAGGGTTGATCAAGTTAAAAATCAGCAAGTTTCCTTTAAAATGCTAATTTCTCTGCATCACATTGCAGTTTTTCACCTCAGTCACTATGAAAGCCTTGCTTTGAATTGTTTTTCATAATAAGTATTCTCTTTCATTGACTTTTTTCACTCCTTTTCCATATGTACATGCCATCTCTATCTTTATCATTAGAGACAAGATACCTTACCATGCTTGGTGCATTCCAGCTAAATAGCTATGCAAAGTAGAGGAGCTGAAATTTTGAGATCCAACAACAAAGATGGAGATAATTAACCATTCATCTAAGTCTGATGGGTTAATGTTTGAGAGGTGAGAAGTAATTTTAAGTTCCTTTGTTTACTGTGCATGTAGGGCATGACTTGTTGTGTGAGCCTTGAGCTGTTACAGATTACGTTCCATGGGTGGTTTCTGCACACATGCAAGTTAAATTCTAATCTGTCGACTTTGGAGGTTATCTCCCTTTGGTCATAAGAAGATAAAGTGGCTGCACTCAGGAAATGAGTGACTTTAAAATGGTTAGTTTAGAACTTTTGTCTTGTCACTAAATCTACCTACGGGTGACATTATAATGCATGTCACACAGTTTTACTCTAGTGTGGAAACTGTTTAAACTCTAAGTTTATGTTTTACAAAGTTTGGAAGAAATGTTGGAGTCTGTGACTTTTACTTACCAAACAAAGCTTGGCCGTTCCCATTTTTTGGGAAGAAGTTGTGCAATAAGGGCAGGTGGAGTGGCTCCTCTTCATCATATTTAAGGTGGTGTGGCCCAAGAAGGAACCCAGTCATCCACCTGCCTAGTGACATGCTCATACTTTTTCTGGATCTTCAAAGATTAAAAGGGATAAATGGCCCCCTTATGGTCTCTTCATCTGTGCTGGGCTCTCTTTCCAGTTGGATCTTAACAGAGAATCTTTCACGAAGCATCTCGATCAGATGCCTGAAACATCCTCATCTGCTATTCTGCTCCTAGCTGCTATAGGATAATGGAACTCCTTACCTTTCCTCGAAGGTTGAGACCAGCCACCAAGCTAAAGAAGCTAATGCCAACTGCTTGTATCTGGGATCTCTTTCTTTTGGTCATAATCCATATCCTATGACCACGTGTATGGCTCAGAACATAGACGGACTGGTAAATTGAGATCTATACTTTTTGGCGCACTCTTTCTTCACCAGTTTTTGCCTTGAGGAGTGCCTTCATTACTGCAGACAAACCCCAGTTTGTCTATCCATTTCTTGCTCCAGACACAGCAATAACACGTCACTGGCAGAACAAGAAGGGAAGCCCTAAAAATTTAATAGTTTTAATAGACATCGGTGGTGTTAATTTTTTTTTTTTTTTTTGCTTTATCCAAACTCCTATAATTTTCTGCACATTTTGAATGGTGCAGACACATTTTGAGTCTGCGCCAAGCTGGGTTGGAAATGACATGGATGAGGTTTACTACTTTGTAACGAGATGGAGACGAGCTATGCAATCATGCCATGTGCACTGATTAATCAAAGAGCTGGCTCTTCACACAAACGCGCACGCACGGACGCACGCACACACGCGCGCACACACGCACACACACACCCTTTGGACTCAATAAAAGTTGACCAAAAAAACTCTTCCTTTGCCCCAGCAAGCCGGAGTGTTTTGGCTTTTGTGTCTAATAGCTTGCTAGCCACAGTAGTTAGCTTAGTCTCATTGGGTCAAAGGTGTTTGTGTGTGAGTACTTAATAGAGGCAGTTCTTTGTCTAGCTCATTGATTGATTATTGTATCAGCTTGACTCCTCTCACCTTGTACACACAACCCAACAACACCCTGAAAACATATGGATGCATGATTGTCAATTCCCTTTCTGTACAGCCTGTAATTACTCATCTGTATGCTGCTCCATGCACCAAGAATGATATACACACACACACACACACACACCTTGAAAGCCTAACATCACACCACTTAATGCAACCACAGTTTTATTATAGGGGAGTTGGGTGGGCTGGATCAAAAGTGGATGGATTTAATCAGTCGGGTATGGGTATAGCTTTTCTCCTATTGACATCCCCTTGCTGAAAGATGGATTGCTGTCATTAGTTTTAAATTAATTACAGCCAGCACACACCTTACTTTGTCGTACACTCTTTCCCAAATTTCTCCAAGATGAATTCAGAAGATTTGCATAGGTGTCTAGAAGATAAATTAATACAGTATAGCAGGAGTGTGGAGTGTTGTCGCAGTTAAACAAAGTGCAGCCACATTTTCCTCATATAGCTGCTACAAACCCACAAATTAAAGACTACACATTCACCAGAAGAACTGGGAAAAACAGGAGGTGAGAAGCTTCTTTGTCCCTCATGAAAACCTCTGCAAGATGGACAACTTTGTGACATGTTTTTTGTATACAAGTTTGTGTCATAAGTGTGGACAAGAGATTTTGACAATTTATATGCAATTTTATTTGATAAATCTGAAACTTGACAAAACGTGTTTAAGTAACATCATAGAATATAACCGCAGAAACAGTTTATTTGAACACTAACCAGCCATATGAGAATCTTACTGAACAAAACATATTGCAATATTGACAGAACCATATTTTTGCTTAGATTTTAAAACTACTGCTACTAAATAAGGTACATTTTACTTTACATGCATTTTAATTATCTATGACAATGTTCTTCTGCTTTCCTGCATTTTATGTCATGAGCTGAAAGTATTGTTGGAGCCTTACTAAGTAGAGTGTTTATGAAATCCACTGTAGTTTTTTCTCATAATTCAGAAATAATGTGAAATTGTTCACATTTATTCTTCTTTGTTGGCGACACATTGGCTTTAGTCATCTGCCAAGGGTCGTTAAATAGAAACGTTCAACCACAACTTCAGTACAAAATGCAAAATGGTTATTAAAAATCATGCAATGTAAATGTAATTTATTATATTTTTGGATACTTTTGGTTTCTGTTAAAATTACAGACTTCTACATTCTTTTAATGGGAAAACATCAAGAATTTGCTGTGTATCAAATACTACTTATCCACACTAATCCCAGCCATGCAAACACAGAATAGATTTGCAATCTTAACATAACAATATGTCCGCCTATGTTGAGAAGGGAGAACAAAAACTTTTAATATTTTATTAAGAGCATAGCTTTGAGCTGTAGGGGGTTGCGATATGTGTTTTGGGGGGTATATTTAAGACCGCTATTATTGAAATGGATCATTCTGTTAATGGTGGTGTGTTTTGATGGGAATTTAGCTCCAACTGGACTGGAGGTGAGTATGTCCCTGCAGAGGGGGAACTGGCAGCTCTCTTAATGTGGCTCATATCCATAAAATCCTCAGTAGATGAAATCCCACTCATGTTGCAGTCAGCTCTGCTCTCTGCATGTCAGAGAACTGAGGTCGAGACAGATTTTAGTTCAAAATGTCTAAATTGTTAGACTTGCTACATTGGGCATTGATTAGGAGACGAGCATTAGACTGGACTGTTTGGGACTGTGGTTTCCAATGGCTTGTCTTTACCATACAAGATGTTTGTTTCCTGCGATATTGTTGAAAAGGGTTCTGTTTTGTGTTGCAATAAATATGCTCGTACATTTATTTGGAGCGCTCTATTACTCATCTCATAACTCACCATCAGCTAAGCGGTTTTAGTAAAACACTAGAGAGAAGTGTTTTTTTTTCCCTCATGTTCAGGTGCTTGAGCTTAGTGACTGTTTTCAAGATGGAGGGCTTAGGGAAGGTACTCCAAAATGATTTTCCCATGGCAATGCATCCAACACTGATGCCAGACCAATAAACTAGGTTGTTTATTGGATTTATTTGGGAGCTTTTCTGATTTAAAGGGATGTCTAGCTATAAAAACAGTTGATGTCTACTCAAACCAAAAAAGGAGTTGGGAACAGGAAGTCTTGCTTATGATGTATGTACACAAATGTGGACGGCTTTCTCCGAAATCGCATTTATTGAGTTGACTGTTCAGGGCAGGGACAGGTTTTCATTGTAGTAATTCTGCTGTTGTTGGTCATAAAACCATGGGTGGTATCTTGGTGATCAGATGTTAATTGTGTTATGAAAAAGCTTCAAGGTCAGAAAAAGGCACACTGTGAAAGTGTGGGATTTATTTAACAGTACCTGTTGGGAGTGTGACAGCAGGCACATTTCTTAACCTACGTTACTGTTATGAGATGTGGTCTCCTACAGCCATACTACCCCTGTCTTTGCTTATCATCCCACACACTCACACACACACACACAATGTGAGGATAAGGGGCACCACTGTGAGTGTGTCAGTGAAGAAGAACTCCTAGCTGACATATTCCCATTAGGTGAATGGCTTAGCCGGCATTGCTGACAGCTGAGTAAAAATAAATGAGGAAGAAAATCCTCTGCTCATGTTCTCCGGCCCTGAAGCAGCGCTTAAGCCAGTTGTGGGATTCATAATGCTTGTACGAGAGACTAAATCAGCAATGTACTCAACACCAAAGAGATGTTAACATGCTACATTTATCTGGTCTGCTGGTTCTCTACCTTTGTTCCTGGCAGCTAATAAGGCAGCCCTGGGGTTATAATTGTTTCCTTTCGTTTTCATAGAGGGCCACACAGAAGTGTTCATTTGCATAATTTTGTTACATTTTTCATGCACAAACAACATCGTATTAACTGGGATTTCTTTGTGATAGACCAAAGCAAATGGCTTATAATTGTGAAGTGGAAGCTAAAAAAAAAACAAAAAAACAATAGTTTTATATAGTGTACATTTGTATCCACTCTGCTTTACTATAATACTCCTGATCTGAAAGGTGTGTCATGCATAGAGATTCAGCACCCGCTGGGTCAGTACTCTGTGGAACCTCTGGAAGTCTTTTAAGATGTCTTGTACCAACTTTGCATAACCATAGTTATTTTTTTTTAATAAAAAAAAAACTATTTCTTTAGCTGTTATACAGAATAGCTCAAGTGCATTTAGTTGTGCAGAGGCTGCCCTTGTCACAGTCTAACTTCTACACCTTAAATTATTTCCTCAACAGGTTAACTACCTACTTAGTACATTAACACAACTATGTACAGTGCATTCTCATTTAGTTTTTCCTGGGCTGTATGTATTGTATGCCTATTAAATGTGCTACAGAAACCCGAGTCCCACCCAACCCGACCTTCAAAGCATATAATGTTGGCCAGGCCAAAATTTTGGGTCGTATTTGGGTCGAGTTCAGGCTGCAAATTTTGGATCCACTTATAATGGGATTCGTTCATAGTGGCTTACTTTTGGTCACTCTTTCATAATGCCCAGATTTATAGTGTGTGTTAGCTGACCCCTCACCAAATTCTCCCATTTGAGCTTATTATCTCTGGAGCTCCTCCAGAGTTCCCATGCATCCGTTGGCTGATTATTTAGCATGGATGCATTTGCATTTGGGACTTACTGGTCTGAACATTGCACAAGATGTGAACAACTTGGAATATTGCTTTATAACCTAACCTAACAATGTTTTAAACCTATCAATTTACCTATCTCTGATCTTTGCACCTGAGCTAAAAATAGGGCGAATAAGAGCACATACTCGGCTGTCAGCCCAGAGCTATGTCTAGACCTTTTGGGTCATTATCCTGCTGGAGGTGTCATTTGCGGTTTCTACCAGGTGTCCTTTAAACGTTAGGTGTTTAACTCCAACCGTCTTCCAACCAGAGTTCCAGAATAAATGAGTGAATGAATGAATGAATAATGCTGTCTTCTTAATTTTTAAAGGTGCAGATGATGTGTTGAGGATCAAGTTCCTCAAGTTCTCCAAACGGACTTTTTGACATTGAAGTTTGAGTTTAAAATGAAACAAAGTTTAAGGGGTAATAATGCCTTTTCGTGAGTCAGTGGCAGGTTTCTAGGTGAGGAAGCACCTCCATGCTACCACAACTGTCCTTCATATTGTCACCTTCATGGTTACTCTGCGTACATAGAATAAAGACACAAATGCTCCTCCAGTTGTCAGCAGTTTAGTGTTTAGAGGTGATCACTGATCACATTCAACCCTCAACAACAGACAGGGTCATAAATCTGAGCAGCTACTGATATTAGATTTGTTTATGGTCCATTATTTTTATGGTCAGAAAGATTAGAGCTTTGTTGCATTTTGTTTCATTTGTTTTCAACCTTTCTACAAACAAGTCTGCATAAAGAAATATTTCATCTAATGCTACTTCAGATGTTGATTTTTTTTAGATTGTCAAACTGATCATTATGCTACTTAGGCTGTAAACAACCATTGTTTGTTAGTCCAGATCAAAGTGAGAAAGGGCAGATAATGAGTTTTATTTTTAGATGATGAAGATGAAATGGTACATGGAAAGATTAATGCAATGCCAGCAAGAATATGGGTGAGACAGAGTGAGGTCTGCAGGGAGGAAAGACATTTGAGCACAATGAATCTTTGTTTTCTTTCTCTCTGTGTCTCTCTCACACGTGCTCAGTTGGGACGTGGGAAGACTCGGCCATTGCACAGGCCTGTACCGACTTTCACACAAACACATGAGAGACGGGGACACAATGTCCAGCAAATTCATAACCGAAGTCTGTCTGAGCAAACACAGCTGTGACAATAAGTGTCACAACAACTTGCGCTGATAAGGGAGTCCACAAACACTTTTTCTTTAAAATAAAATAAAATATAAAAAACAGAAAACGAGATGCGTAGATGGAAGCCAAAACATAAAGGATCTCCAATCTCAGCCTCTGAAGGTAGAGTTTACGAGATCCTGAGAAAACCTGAGATGGGTGTGCAGCTTGAGAGACTGAAATATGAGACATAACATAAACAGGATTCCAGTGTGAGTGGGGAGGGGAAAACTGCATGTGGGAAAGTCTGATACAGATCCAGGTGAGAGGATGAATAATAAAATAAAAGCTTGGAGGATCCAGCAGCCGCAGTGTCCCCCACACACACTTTAACACACAGCTTAACTCAGAGGAGGGACACTGCTTAGTGCAAGGTGGGCAACTTTTGTCAATATGTCAATATTTGTAATGAAATTAAGGCTGTCTGAGACAATATCCCATCAACTGGAGCGTGCGTGCGTGCGTGCGTGCGTGCGTGCGTGCGTGTGTGTGTTTTGTGTTTGAGAAGGAGAAAGACAAACCTGCAACCATCAGCATAAAGCTGCACTGCACCACATCACCTGCTGCACCCTCTACCCATTACTTTATTAGCGCTGCCTTCACTACCTATTGGGGCTCTTCTAAAGTGTTTCTAAAATAAACACAAAACTATCAGAATTCCCACTAATGTATGTGGGAAATGTATAGTTGCATTTAATCCACACTGAGTTCAATTAAATCTTTCCCTCTGACCTTTTTTTAATTCCAAAGAAATGAAAGGAGAGGAAAGTGTTTGTTTTTCCTTTTAAAGTAATTTTTGCACATTTCAGTCTTCTGTTCTTGTAGAAAAATTTCTAAAAATGGTGGTGATCTAACAAGACTCTGAAATAATGCATCTGTAAACTTCAAAGGTATTATAAACTGAACCTCACATATTGTTTTCCTGTATTTTAAATGTCCATGATGCTTGGAGCTCTGCAGATCAACATTGAATCAAGGCTAAATACCATGCAAATTAGTTGATATGAATCTGTTTAACAGTTGGGATGTCTCCTTCATGAGTTTTATTTTTTTTGTAAAATGTCCAAAGTCCTGGTAAAATAAACAAGTGCATTTTTCCTCTTTATTACACGGTTTACAGTACGGATGGTCCAATATAAACATTTGGACCAATATCTGATATTATTTTTGATGTTTTGGGTAATAATGGTTACTTATCTGTATTGTGCATTTCCCTACCTTCTCGACACTGTAAAAAAAACAAAAAAAAAAAAACAAATTGCTGATGTTGCTTCTTCACTTCAGGTAAACAACCCTCATTCCTGGTCTGCATCACTATCACTGTCACATGCCCAAACAAATACTGCATGGTCAACACCTTCCTCTTGTTAAAAACATACACATCTGGTTCAACTTCATCAATTAACAATGATTCCAAAAGACTCCATTTTGGGTTTACACACTCTTATGAATTCCATTTAAGATTTTTTTATGCTTTTTTATTTTTTTAATTGAATTTTTTTTCCAAGACTGAGATTAAAAAATTAATCATTAATTGCAAAATAAAATAAAAGGAACCAAGTATTGTGTGTACCAGTGCTGCATTTGTTGGTTTGCATTAAAGTCCATGAAGAAAAAGCTTACACACACACACTCTCAGTCAAAACATAAATAACTTTAATAAAGTTAGTCACTCTACAAGGGACTGACTTTCTTAGCTTCATCACGCGACATGAGATTAGCTCAGACCAGTTTTCTCACACATACAGGAACAATGGAAGCATTTACCAACGCAATGCTGAGGTAGAACTGCAGGAGAACAGAGAGACGGAATGGGAGAACCTTAATGGGTGTTAGTGAGGTTTTATGTGATGGGCCACTCTCTTTTTGTTAAACTTGGTGTTAATAATTCTGGGGCCATCTTGAAGGCATCTGAATGAACTCATTTGGCTTCGGAAACACATCAGTATGCCTTACAAAAGCTCCAGGACTTTCTATAACTTTTGAAAGGGGGGACAAAGGTGGGTAAAACTGAACCACTTGGAAGGAGTTGTCTTCCACTCTGCCAGTAGAGCAGGAAGTGCCCAAGTAAATATGGGTTTTCTTAATGGGGCAACAGGAGAGTGCACCTGCTGCTCACGCTCCCACTCCACAGGTGAATGTCAACCCTTTGCAGCGTCGCTGGCAGTTCCTCTGCTCAAGACGTGGCATTAATGCCAATGTGCAGCTGCACATTGAGGCTCATGGTGCCAGAGACGCAGACAAAGAGCCAAAGGGACAAAGTTGCTTTGTGTCTGTGCTTCGTTTTCCTGAGGGGAAACTGCAGCTTATTAGGATAATTATAGTCATGTAGCAGAAACCAGGAGATGGAAATAAAAGCATAATGGAACAGCTGGAAGAGAAATAATTTCTTAAATGGATTGCTGTGATATACGTTTGGTAGCAATCGAATGAAGGCTTGCATCAGACAGGTGAGGCCTGTATCATTAATCTTCAACCGATCACTGTGTGCTAAGCTGAACTCTTTCAGTCAATGCTTCTTTTTTCTCTCTGGTCTTACTGCTGCACATTTACGCTCTGAATTCAGCTCACACTGTAGAGTGGATTCTGTACACAGTGCCAAATGTCACAACTTTTCTTTCACACACACATCAACCCAGCACTTCTTACTTTCTTTACCTTTTTTTTTTTTTGCAATCCTTCCATGGCTGCCATACACCTCCAGCAGCTTTCTTGCCCATTTGTCATATGTCCATCCTTCCTCCTTTTCTTCCATCTGTCTGTGCAGCTCTAAATCAGTGTGAGAGAGGCCCAGACGTTGGCATGGCAGCCTGGCACAAGCACACAAGACTTTCAAGATGCCCCCTGGGGTGCCCCTCTGGAGAAATGGGAAACTGTTACTTACTGTAAATCTTTTTCATCTCACTTGTTCTTCTTGACTTTTTCTTTGGGATTTCGTTTTTCCCCCCTTTTGAATAGGACACACAGTTCAGCTTTAGGACCAGTGGACATAAATATTTTTGAAAATTCACGAAAGCTAAAAGGTCAAAATAAACTCCAATCAGATTTTGGACAGTTTTGTTTTGGATGTGCAAAAGTAAAACCACCAATTTGCACAGCAGCTATTTCTTGGATGTCTGGTTAAAGCTGGTTAGAGCAAGGTTATCAATCAGAGATTGGTTAACGGACCCATCAGCCATGTGAGCAAAGATACAGCATTTAAATCACAAAAGCACTATAAGATTGCTTCATCAAGTATTATCAAATACCTGAATACCTTGTAAACCAAGACAGAAGGTCCAGCTGCTTTTTTTTTTTTTTTTATTCATGAGTTTAGCATTATCACGGCCTTAAAGACCATGATTCTAGACAGACTTTTGTCAAAGTGAGAGATGGGCTTCTCTACTTATTACTGTTGCTTTTCATTTCAAATAAATTCTATATCCATATTATAGTGTTTTCCCAGTCAAGTTGACTACCTTTTACGTTTCCTTTTCCTTTGTTCTCCCATACTGGGATTTCTAAAAATCTACTTTCTTCCTTCCTCTGCAAACAAATGTGCTGACAGGCTTGCAGTGCCTCTATCTGTTAATGTATGGGTCCATGTTTTTAAAAGGAAGCTCAGCTATTGGGACAAAATACCACCTCATCTGCTCTTTCTCTGCTTTGAGCGCCACTTCTACACCCACAGCAAAGATCACACACGCACACACATACACTCAATCAAGGAGCTCATTAGGCGAAGCGAGCTGCACCGCACTGAAGTCAAGCGGTCATTTAGGCTTTACTAGATGGACTGCAGCCAGCTGTGCATGTGCGTGCTTTCAGATCACTTGTGCTCTTCATGCATATTTTGGAGTCTTGTCTGCTCATTGTGGGTCTCCTCTTTTCTGGGGCTGGCTTGTTTGTAATTATTTTTAAACATAAAAAAAATAAATCTAAGGTAATGCTGTTTTTTAACTTTTTAAATATTTTTTCAATACTTGATTATTGGCTCTTTGGTGCTTTGCTGTTTTACACAAACACAATTATATCATGTTATGCACTTTTGCTTCAGAGTTTTGTGTAAACAAAGTTGTGGTGCTAAAGAATCTTACCCTTATGTCATATAATCCGACGGTAATTAGAAACTTATTTTCCACCCTACAGATAATTAATTGAAAAGTGAAATTTTTTTGGCAAATATTTTCAGACATAACAGCCAACTAAACATGGGGTTTATGCATCATCAGTATTTTCTTATCCATGCTTTTCATTCAGTTTGACTTAATATCAGCCTTCTGAAATGTGTTTAACCTAATTTTCAATTGTTGTTTGGAGAAAATCATTGCTGTGCAATACCCCGCTTTATTAAGGTAAGGTAAAACTTTATTAATCCATTGGGAAATTAAGGTTGTCTGTTGCTCACACATTAATTCACATCCACACAACATTAAATAAAAATCGTACAACTGGAAACATCTATACAAGATACACAATATACATACATTAAAAAATGGTCTAGTAAAGGAGCTTAAATACATTAAAGTGCTAATTACTCCGTCTCTCTCCTTTTGCCCTCCCAGAAATCACAGCATTGTGAAGCCTAATGGCCTGTGGGACAAAGGAGTTTTTTATCCTCTCAGTTGAGCATCCCAGTGAGAGAAACCTGTCACTGCGGGAGCTCCTCTGATTGGAGAAAACGGCATGCAGGGGATGGCTTGTATTCTCCAGGACTAAACTGAGTTTAGGCAATGTCCTCTGTTCTACCACTGTCTCCACAGACTCCAGGCAGCTCTGCGGATGAGGCGATTCAATCTCTGTATGTCCCTCTTCTTTGCACTGTCCTCCCAACAAACAATTTCATAAAATATAACAGTAGACACAATGGACTTGAAAAATATGTACAGGAACTTAGAGCACACATTGAAGGAGGCCAGTCTCCTCAAGAAGTACATTTTGCTCTGTGCTGTCTTGTACACATTGTCTGTATTGGAAAACCAGTTCAGCTTATTGTCCAGTTGTAGGCCCAAGTATTTATATGTGCTGACCACCTCTACCTCAATGCCATCAATGATGGTAGGCAAGAGGGGCACCCTACGAAAATCAAGAACCATCTCTTTTGTTTGAGATGTTCAGTTGGAGTTTATTCCTGTGGCACCATGCTCCGAAGTCCTTCACCAGATTCCTGTACTCCCCCTCTCCACCCTCCTTTATACACGCCACAATAGCAGTATCGTAAGAAAATTTTTGCATGTGGCATGTAGCTGAGTTGTATTTAAAGTCAGAGGTGTAGAGGATGAAGAGGAGAGGAGAAAGAACCGTGCTCTGTGGAGCCCCTATGTTGCTGGTCAGAATGGTGGACCTACAGTTTGCCATCTTGACGAAATGTGGTCTGTTGGTCAAGTAATCCATTATCCAGCGCACCAAATGGGGGTCCACAGCCATGCTGTTCAATTTCTCCTGTAGTAGATGGGGCTGGATGGTATTGAAGGCGCTGGAGAAGTAAAAAAAAAAGCATCCTCACAAAACGGCTCCCTCCATCCAAGTAGGAGAGGGAACGGTGAAGCAGACAAAGTACAGCATCCTCAACACCCACCCTCTCTCGGTATGCAAACTGAAGAGGGTCCTTAACGCTCTGCACCTGGGGTTGCATCATGTTCAAGACCAGTCACTCCAATGTTTTCATGACATAAGACGTCAGGGCAATCGGCCTTTAATCATTCATTCATTATGTACTGGAGGTCTTTCTAGTACATAATGGAAACTGGAAAGACCCCCAGTTCCTATTTTGTTGTCACTAATGGGGTTCATTGACAGTAATTAGACAGTTAAAGGGCTGAGAGAGAAGTTGGGAAGACAAGTTGTAAAGGTCTCAAGGTCAGGAATCGACCTTGAGATCGAATCCCAGCAATAACCTTTATATATGAGGGGTGCTCTCTCTACCTCTACACCAGCGATGCCCCTTCTGTTTACCATTTGTCTTCCGTGCTCTCTGTTGCCCACATAATGAGGACACTGAGTGCAGGACAACCCCTTCATCTGGGATCAATTTAGTAAAGCAGGCAGGCTTGGCCATGTGGCCTTTTCTGACTATGCTCAGCATAATGACAGGCTTTCAAGCAGTAATGTCTTTGTTTTGGATGGGTCTGTTTGTTTTCCTCCTCCACTCAGATGCAAATTTCAGAGGGGGTGCATCTCAGAAGGCCTATTTTTGCCCCTCATGTTTGGGTCCTTGGAGTTTCCGTCCCGTTTGAAGTCTACTCGTTTAATTAAAACTTAGGGTTGACGATCATGGATGTGGCTGAGAAGGCCATGCAGAATGCCATCTTTGCACGAGCAGCGGTTGTCCTTCGATGCCAGAAACCCCAAATCTGTACCACTGTTTACTATTTCTCCCATATTGGGTTTTTACATGAACCCAGCAAGGTATATGGAGTCCTCACAGCCCACCAATCTTCTCTATGAAGAGGAATGTGAGAATGAAGATTGAAAACGCAACAAGAGGATTTTTATGTGTTTGAAATTTGTTGATTTTATTTATTGCCTCGAAGTAAACTTCTCACCGCAGTGTGAAACATTCTTCATTGTACATTGTACAGCCTCCTTTTTTCACCCCAAGATCAGCAAAGTGAGCCTCAGAGAAACTGCAAAAACCTCAAAACCTTCACCGCATCAGTTAAAGTTCACAAGAGTTCAATTAGAATCAGACCAAATAACTATGGTTGCCATAATAAATTCTCTTCTCACCTCATAATAACCCTGGCAGCATGTGTGAGGTTTGTAAAGATTCAGTTGAATAAGGCTGGGCAATAAAACAATAACAATACCTATCGCAATAGAGATGCAGTCTATGCAAAATGCGTCCAACAGACTGTAGTTCATGTCACTGAACTTTGATCCGAATCATTTATGAAGTGTGCAACATTACAATCACATAGAACCACTTGGAATTACTATTTAGTACAAAGTTTCAAATCAAGTTTCATGGTCTACATATCTGGCCAGTTTCGTGGACTCCACCTGACCTCATAAAGTCCTAATGATAATAATCAATAATCAGGAGCACTGATTCACCATCAACATTAAACATGTTGGACATGGGTCATAAAGCTCCTGCCTACCACTTAAAAGCAGGAAACAAATTGAACCCTCTGGTTGATTACGATTACGGTTTGTGTTGCGCATACTTCTCATTCAAAAGGAGCATGACTCTTTGAACTGACATGACTGGAGATGCACATGGGTTGTGTGAAGTAGGGATCTAATCATATCAAAGGGCAGATAGTTTATGCAAGTTGTGGATGGCCACATAAGAGGCATGGAGAAAAACATGTCAAAATGGGTCAGACTGTAGTCAATGGCTGATTGAAAATGACATAAGTGCATGTTCACACAATAAAATCTGTGGCTCTTTAAAGGCATTGGCAGTGTTCAGTCTTACTGAAGACGCGTTCAGTCTTTATTTATTTATTTATTTATTTATTTATTTATTAATTATTTAGAGCTTTAACATATTAAAGCTCTAAATACATGTTCATCTGTGAAATGAGAAATGAGCTTAGACACTACTTGGCATGTAAAGCACCAGGCAATTACTTGAACCCATTAGGGATTAGGAACAGAAACCTAGACATGTCTCCTGTATGGAAGTATCAGTGTTTCTGTATGATTAAGCAATATTTTTCTTATGAAGTATTGAGTGTGATCATGCACATTTGACCTCTGATCCCTTGCTTAAGTTAAGGCCTGTATTTGTGCTGATTTTTGCTGGAACTTCATTGGCCTTAGTGACACATGTGGTGAGCCTTTACAAATACCAAGCATACTTGATATGGGCAGGACTTGCTCAAGATGTGCTTGCAGCTGTGGGAGATGGCAGCAGTCAACCTTTCTTCAAGTTGGCTGAATTCTCAGTTTGATTTCAGTTTTCAGAAGTACAAATCCAACTAGGAGGTGCTCCATAAGCTGAACTGCCTTTTTCCCCAAAATATTCTCCATTCCTTGTTTCTATTGATAGTTTTAAGGCATGAATTCCTGTTTTTCTCGACCAACCTGTTGTAATCATTGACCCTAATTATACTATCGTGACCTGTCTGACTTCATTGTTCTCATAAACCCCGAGCAGGTATATGCAGGTTTGTGCGAGAGTGTGTCTAAAAATAGAGTTGTAATTGTGTGTACTGCAGACACTGTTACAAGGTGCAGCAGATGAGCTCTGTGTGTGTGTTTGTGTTTATGTGGGTGGATGCACAAATTCGTGTATTCCCTCAAGTTATCCAACCAGTTTATTTTGCTGGGCAGTAAAGAATGAATTCCAAGAAGCATAAGAACTGCTTTGAAGTCCTGTTTAATGCCAACATGTGTGAACATCTAGCAAAGGTCATCGGAGTGTTTAAAAATAAATAGCAGTACATCTATTACTTTGCTGTGCAGTTACAAGAATAATTGTTTGAGTTAAAAAGGGAAGTAATTGCAATCAAAAGTGCTGATGGAAAAAATCAGCACTTTTTTTAGTGCCAGTTGTATGAAAACCATTAGTTTATACAAACTCCCCTAACTATGAAGCTGCTCCCACCCTTTTTCATTGAGAAATTATTTCATTGAGAATCACACAACATTTTGCATGTAGGCCTAAAACCTTTTTATAATAAATTTTTATTATTTTTTTTTATTTTTAGATTGAATAGTTCTGTTAATGTTCACTGCGTGAAACCCAACTCCTGCTTTAAACCTTTCCTGTCTGCTGTCTTCCTTGGTTTTTCATAAACTAATGTTCTTAACAAATCTTCAAGGAATGTCTGTTGAATACTGATGAATTATAATTTGGTTGTAATGTGAGCAATTTCCAAAAGGTATGAAAACTTTTGCAAGAAATTATTTGATAAAACTTGCTATTTGGCTTTCTAGGCACTAATGTGAGCCTTTGTGAACTCCTTGAAAAAATTAGAGCCTAGTTATGGGTGGCCAAGAGGAAAATCATTTCTCTTGTTCCATTATAATGACAGAGTGTTTCGGAGGAATAGTTGGTAAAACTGGGTTTCTTCCTGTTTCTTGCACTGCTGACTCGACACTCTGTATGTGAACATGTTATACTTTTTGTGGTGAGATCTTTTCTGATAATTTTTCTTCTGGCCAGTGTAAATGGCAGAGTAAATGTTGAAGTTTGCCCTGTATGAAGTCTGTAAGATGGTGCTGAATTTTATTAGTCAAGCAGAAAAAAACACTCAAAGTGAGGGAAGCACACAGTGAGAGTAATGTATGTATTTTAAAGGAAGATCCAGGTAAAAACATGTTTTTCTTAAATCAACTCTAAAGATGTAATACTTTTAAAGAATTAAACATTTACTCTAGTGTTATATGATAGCCACAAGCTCCTGACTGTGACAAATTTACCATCAATACTCTATCACATCACACATCACATATTTGGTCCACTTCACACTTCAGCAAAAAAGCTGATTAATACCAATGATGGTTCAAGAGGCCTCTATTTGTTCCAGTACTACGTCACTAAACTTAGGAGTTTCTGCATCCTGGACTTTATACTGATGGATATGTCCATTCATCTCAGGGCTAAATGTGTCACTTTTCTCCTCTGTAGATGTATGGGCGCTACACCCAGGAACTCGGGGTGTACGCCAAAGAGGAGGCGGCCCGGCTGAGGGAGAGTGGGCAGAAGCGGTCTATCAGTGAACGCAGCCGGACCCTGGACCTGCTGGAGTACAAGGGACGCTGCGCCAAGTGCCGCAGTAAGTGCAAGCAAACAACTCCCATTGGTCAGAATGTGGTCCATGTGAAGCTGCAGAAGTAATCTTTAAATTTAAAGTAAGCGTCATAGCTTTTATCTACAGACATATTTTTTCCCTTTTGGTTTAAATAGTTTGTATTGATTCTTATCAGGGTCTTCACATCTGCACCTGTAGGATGTAGCTGCTCTGACTATCATGTTCAGAGTGTTTGATAATCAGGTCTGCTGTGCAGCAGTGAGTGGCCTTCATAACTGAAAAAGGTCATTTAACATCATACTTAAGAGGACCTGTCAGTCCAGTGATTGGACCACTCTTAATAAGATTCAGGCCTCTGACTGCAGTAATGTCATTAAGGGTTTGTCATGAAGGCCTTTTAATTTCAACCTGGCGCCTCTTTTAATTAGTTATTGTCTTCCAGTGTCAATATCAGAAGATATTAATTATTTTTTTAAACCATTTATTGAAAAAAAATCAGAGTCAAAAGTGTGTGTAAACACAGATTAGAGCATAGATCTGACACCGTGTATGCCTAATCAACCATTATGATGCATCTCTCATCACTGCCTGATTCTTTTATTTACTTTGGTGACAGAAATACAATGCTGGAAGTTCCTTTTTTGGGTTTGAACTGGACATGGTTCTCAATATTCATTGCTAAGGAAGCTCAATGAACTTCCTTAGTTCATTGAGCTTTAATTTCAGAAAGCTAGAAATTAAGCATCAGACAATCATCATAACAAGAATTTTTTTCTTCATAGTCTGTCAGCATTAAGTGAACGTTAAGAGCCCTGCAGTGATCGTCCTTTACCTTTCTCTGGTTTGTTAGTAGTGAAAACAAGGGTGTGTGTATGAGAGCAGGCGTGTGTGATTGAGTTACAAAATGAAGTGTGATAAAGCAGAACACACAACAGGAAAATATGGGCCGTTAACAGGAGTTGGAGGAAATCTTTGAGATTCATGTGGCAGATGAGAAAAGGCTTCTGTTTTCACCTTACTCAATAACTCTGGAGTGTTCCTCACTGGTATGTCTTTTAAGACAAAACACACACTGTCCAACTAGCCCTACAAGATGTAAAATCTGGAGTATTTCTCTTCTGTTATGAAATAATTTATTGAACCCAAAAAAGTTTTACTCTTCAGCATCATCAAGATGTTATTCAGTTTTGAGCTGATATCAAAACTTGACACTTTTAAAAACAGGATAAAACTGCACCAAAGTGTTATGCAAAGACAATAACACAATAGAATAAACTGACGAAAGAGAAAATAAAAGTAAAACATCACAACAGAAAAGTTAGCATATCAGGTCTCTATTAAATGCTAATGGATAAAAATAAGTTTTAAGAAGCGTTTTAAAATGACCCAGACTGTACTGAGCTCTGCTCTGGAATAGGAGCAACAACAGAGAAAGCCTGATCGCATTTGTGTCAGTTGTGTTGCCCTTTAACTGACCTCACCTCGTTTTGCTAATTTCTGTTCTAAATGAGACATCACAGAGTTTGCCACTATATACATCTCATCAGCCTAGTGTCACTTCTCATTCTGTGACAGCAGGGAGCCCTCTAGTGTCGCCATAGCATAACTGCAGGCAGCTTGAAAATGGTTTTGTCCCAATAAGCCCATTTGTGTGCATGAGTGTCCTCTGTTCTCATCTTCCTGATGAGCTTCAGTGTTGTTTTTTGCTGGCAGCTGATGAATCAGTCTTCCATTACTCCACCAGCTCTTGTACTCTTCAGATGGATCACAACACCGGTGGAGGTGCCACTGATTCAATTGATTAGCTCAGTAGGCCACCACAATTATGAGAGATGTTGTTTGGACAGCAGTTCAGCCTTATGCTCACTTATATGTCTGCAGGAAAAAAAGGCAGATATGAACACACAGCAAGGCAGAGCCATTAAGCATGATGTAGAGGATGAAAGTACTTGGGAATCTGACACATTCAGACACTTTGTCATTTTATGTGCTTTACAGCTGCAGATAATGTATTGTGTGTCTACAAACAAAAAGAAACGCACTGCTTACAGGAGGCCCATATTTATCTATATTTTATTCATAACGCACACTCGCACGTGCATGCAGTCTTGCTCATTTGTTGTGGTGTAATGATGCTGAATGCTGCAGCCAACAGCATTGTCAGCATATCATCAGCCATCTCTGTCGCCAAGGAGGCTGTCATCTTTTCAGCTGTTTTCAGTGTATGAGAGAGAAATGGGAAGAGAGAGTGGGGCTGTACAAGCTGTACAAGCCCCACTCCAGACATTCTTCTCAGTAAAATGCAGTGACAGCGGAGCAGCTTGAGCAACAGGTATCGTGTCTGTAGTTATTGCCAGCGGTGTCGCAGATTGTCGATGAGTCACAGCTGACTCGTGGCGGTTCAGACGACTATCATCTGTTAATATGTAAACACGATCAGTTTGGATATTGTTATTTTGAAGAAATAAATAAGAATATTCTGATTATTAGCAGCTGCTAATCAATGAACTTGGCTTTTCAAGTTTTAAAGCAACAAGTCAAGAGTTTTCAGTGAAATTAGCCAATAGCTTTATAATATTGCTTGTCAATAAAACTTCATATCTTGGTTAGTTTTTCTACTTGGTTTTCTAAATTCCACACTTTGGAAAAGTATGGGATTTGATTCCAAATTCCAACATTTATTATCTCTACACAAAACACTCTTTATCCTTTACTAGCTGACTACTGCGGAAATGGCTGCCATAAAGTCTTAGTAAACTTTTATATCTGCTTATGTTTGACCCATTTTATTTTAGAAATAAAATTGACTTTTTTTCATTTACTTTTTTTCACTTTCATTTACTTCAACTTATCTTGTGCGATTTTTTTTTTTTTTTTTTTTGCAAAAAAACATTTTCACATGTCCAAGCCATCCAATAAAGCACATGGTAACTGATCAGAAAATGTATTCTGTTTTTCTTTTTTTTTTGTTTTGGTAAGTCTTTATTTCTGGATGCAACAACAAGAACATTGAGTAAAATGATAATTTATGGTTAATAATTTTGAATCTGTCTGAGCATTAAAAATCTTAAACACAAAGTCCAACCTTTGACTAGTTTTGCTTTATTTGGTTTCACTCTGTAATCTCAGTTTCATTGAGTTGCTGTATCCATTGTATCTTGAACCTGGAAACCAAATGGCCCAAATTTCACCTGTAAATCCTTTAAGTTCTTCATTTAAACCTCGGCTTCCCCTGCCCCACTGGTTGCACCCCACATCTTTCATTCCCTCACGAGATTGGGTTCAGTCTTGCATCAGCAGCTGTGGCTGCAGCTTTGACCTTTCCAAGGCTACAGAAAAGCTGAGTTGGTCTTTTTTTTTTTTTTTTTTTTTTTTTTAGGAAACTGTTCATTTGTTAAGACCAAACAAGCAGAAAGCTGTGAGCTTGTTAAGATTAAGGGGCTGCACAGCTGCAACTCTAAATTCTAAAATTATCCAGTAATATATCTGTTCTTGCATGAGTGTCGTGCAATTCAGTTTTAATTTAATAACCCAATTCTTAAAAAAATAAAAACAAAAATTGTTAGAATCCAATTTGATTCTTATTGAGCCAATAATGTATAATGATACAGTGACTTGTGAGGAGGATTTATTGTTATGTCCCTCATTTTACCACTTTCATTCCACTTAGCACTCCTTCATCCCATGTAGCTATCTCAGGTTTTATAACATGCTTTCAAACTTTTCACAGCAATAAGCTGCAACAGAAACATTCATTCAGTTTGACTTGCAGAGCACAGTTATTCACAATAAATCTTCTTGAGGCAGAGAAAACGGGTAACATTTCCATCCATCTATTGTTTTCATTGCAAGTTAATTTTACATTGAAACTAATTCAAGTTCTCATTCACTTCTTCCTAAATAAACCCAATTCAAGAAACGGAGTGCAATGAAGTAAAGTGAATCTATATATATCCTGATTAGATAAATGCATTTTAATTATGATTCTTTATATAATTCTTGATTGTGAAATAGAGAAGAGGGAGAAGAAAATAAATCAAGACTGAATGTGGTCTTTACTGTAGTACTTCATTTTTAGTGTGCATGGGATGAAGTGTCATGGTGGAGACAAGACCCTGAGCAGAACCAGACACAGGAAGGGTAGCCATCTGCCTCCATCAGCTGGGGGTTAAAGGACACACACTCTGTTAAATAAAGGCATGCATACATGCTGTTCAGTAAATGATTCTATGAACGTTGATCAAGTTTTTTATCCTCTGATTGAACTATGTAAAAATATAAATATATAATTTTTAAAAAATTATTCTTTCATGGTGAAAAATGTTCAGATATATTCTTTAAAAGGGACATATTATGTAAAACTTCTAGAAGCAGTGTAAGCATAAACCCCAAACTGTTTTCTGTCAATAAGTTCATGTTTTTTGGTGTCTGGAGACACAGACGGAGTGAAGCTGGTCAGCGGGTTTTACCACCTTATGTGCTGTACAATGGCTGCTGGAAAAGACAAGTGTTGTTGACATCCAGGAATGGTTGCAGCTCCTCGATGGTTGTGCAGGAGTCTTGCAAAGGTCAGAGATGTACAATTTGTTTTTCAGCCATTTTATCATGTATATATGAAGTTTGAATACAATTATTGAGTTGGGGGATGCAGCCAGCAGCAGTTTATTTGCATAAAGGTGACAAAAGGCCCTAAAGCAGCTTATTCCAAAAGGAACTTAAAATAAATGATTTCTATGCAAAAAATATAATTAATATTTTTTGTGTGGCTCATAGACAATAGGTCATCTTTTAAAGTTATTTTGTGGTTTTAGATATAAATACAGATTGATCTTTTCTGCAAAACTGAATTTTTCCCTGGTTAATTTAAAGCACAAATAATGAAGCATAATGAAGGTTTCCCTTGAAACAGTCTAGCCTCATTAAACCCGACAGTAACTCTGAGATGCAAAGCTGAATGATTTTCATCTCCCTCAATGCCTCCATTTGGAGAGCATAAAGAGGAAAACAAGTGCCGCAGGAGTGAGCATATGGTATTTTCACCAACTGTTGGCTGTTCAACCAGCCGGTGCAGTCTGTGGGGAAAGGCTTGTTGCTGTGTGAGTATTGGTCAGCAGGGGGCGGCGTTGAACTTTACAGCGCTGCATTGTGACGGAGGCAGCAGGTGGAGGAGCCCTGGCAGAGATGAAAAGTGGACTTCATGGAGGAAGTGGGATCCTGGCAGGGCTTCTCTTCCTCTGCGGATGAGTATTTTATTTGTGTGTGTCTGAGTGTAATCTCTGGGCATTCAGGAGCATCCTGTCAGCTTTCCTGTTCACACTACATTAATGGATCCTTCACAAATACTGTATATGAATTTAGATATTAGTCTACATTTTGTGAAGACATTAATCTTAAAGGAATGACTGTATTTATCTGAGAAAATCTTTCAGTTTGAAAATCAGATGTGACTTTTTTTGTACTTTTGTTCTAAAAGTGGAAGGCATGAAATTCTGAAGCTGCCAGAAAAAATAGGTCCGTACACAAAATCATTTCTAGTGTGCAGCCATAGAATGTAACTGACCGTGACGCCACAATTGAAATCCCAGGTAAGCTTTCTTTAGTCTTGGTGAGAGGATTATACTTGCCAGGACAAATCCACATCAGCTTCAATTTGTTTTCTTTCTTGTAAAAGAGAAGGTGCCACTAAAATCAGTTGGTCAAGGTCCTGAGGTTTTAAGGCATGATGATCTTTAACAAAAATATGGATTCAAGGTACAACTGTGCTAAATTAAACCTTGAACAAAAAGAGTTCCACATGATCTAAGAGATTTTAAAGCAGAAAAACAACTATTCTTTCTGTTGCTTAAATAACACTGTTTTTCAGTAACCTTAATGTTATTTACACAACAGTGGTTCCCATACCTCTGCTTCTGACCCCAAAGTAGCTGTAGGCAAAGACACAAGACAAATAATTGTAGTATATTAAATAGCTGTAAAGAATTGTCTGCGGCAATTGGGTAAAACTGATGAAAGGATAAATTTTGTGACAATAAAACCATTTGAAAATAGTAAAGGTTGTCAATTAAAATGAAGATTCAGTTTTTCAATAAGACTGTACTAATATTTGAGAATAAAAAAATGTTTGCAATGCTTCAAAGTTGTTTTGGTATATAATACAATCCAGTTCAGCTGTTGGAATATCTTCTCTCCTCAGAGGGAATTCTGCAACACAAAGTCTGAAGGAAATGTCTGCTTGTGTGCAGCTAATATTTCTCCTGCACCAGTGGTGTTTAAATTTGGCTTTAAGTTATTTGTGGCAAGTTAAGATGTTAAAAATGCTGACAAACCTTCGCTTCGATCCTTCTTTTTTCCTCCATTGACTTTGTAATTGAATAAGGAACTTCAGTACTCCTTAAAAAGCAAACATTAAAAAGTGACACCAAAACAAACCAGGTGGACTTCCAGCTACCACTAAAGTTGTACACCAGACTGTAACTTTGCCCACTTAGCTCTGTACCATGACACCCGTACTATTAAGTCAATTAGTAGAGGCAGCAATTGAAATAGTGATCAAAATGTGTTGATTTCAAGAAGCTGAACATATTGTTTAGCAAGCAATAATGACCTTTGGGAGTCAATGATCTAGCTGTGTTTATTGTTTTTATCTTTGATTCATAGATGTAAGCAAGAATATAGAATAAACATTCACTGAGTTAAATTGTACAGAGTAAAATATTTTGGGATGAACTCTGGGAGTCTAATAAGCTGATACTTATTATGCATATGCATAATTTATGCATAATTTGTTAGGCTATCTGCTGCAACCACCTGCTTTCTGGACGGATTGCTTGTAGTTTTGTCAGCTGTAGTTCTAAAACGATTTGTCTTCATAAGAGTGATAGGTAGCGCTCCTGCAGGTACCATGTCGAGACTGCAAGGATCCTGGAGGACTCAAAACATTTCCAAAGAGCCAAAGTGTTCTTTCCTGTAAGTTAAAGTTTTCTTTTATTTAACTGGCTTATCTTGACAGTAGAAACCAGCAGATTCTGCATTAAAAAAAACAACAAACTTCTAGACAACTGTCTTTTTTCCCCCCATTAATGTTCATTCCTTTGTCCGCATTGCTGCAGAGAGAATCATTTGTAAGCATATGAGAGTCTACATGATGAATCCTTTCTCAGGCTTGTTGTTCACTGTCCCCCTCTTCCATGCCCAGCCTCCCAGGGTCAACACACTCTAACACACGGTGTTAGCAGCTGTGTCCATGAGGTGATAAAATCCACACAGTTGCCGTTTCGTTTTCTGTCCCCTGACTCGTTCCTTCTCTCACTTTCAATCCACCTTGCACTGATATGTCATATAATTGGCTCCAAGATGTCACGCACACACGTTTCGCCTCAACAGGTGTGATGTCAGCAGGAGCTCAGCATGGCACCACATGTTGCCATGGCGACCCGCAGGCACCTTGCGACCAATGGCGCTCACATGCTTTCGTGTTCATCCATCTCTTTTTTTTTTTTTTTTTTGTCCTTGTTGTCTTTTCGCCTTCATCACTTTCTTGTGGTCGTTCCTTTGTTCCTGTTCATGTTCCTTCATCTATCCTTCTTTGATAATGATAGGAACTGGATGAAAATGTCAGGCCAGAAAACCACCTGATGAAATGCCTGGGTACAGACATTTTTCAAAGGACACACACATGCAGCCAGAGTTAACCAGTGAGACTTCAGAGTTCTCTTCTAGAGAACGCTTACACACCACAATCTAATAAACCAAACGGTGAATTAGCAGCAATTGTTTCATAAAACTCAAGATCAACATAAACAGAAATGAATGTACCAGTGGAAATTGTGGGAGGTATAAGGATTCTGATGAAGATGCTTGTAACACTGTGTGTCTTATCTTGTAGACCTGGCATTCCACTTAAAAAAAAAGAAAAAAAAACTCCAACTTTCAAGAACATACCAGTGATGGCTAAAGCTCGACAGAAATTCCTTACAAATATCTGAGAATGGCCCAAAAAGAAAAATGTAGTTCTCCAGGCAAAGTGTAGACTGCAGTGTGATTGAAATGTGGTGAAAGTTTTAAAGAGAAACTAATGTCAGCAAACATCAATGAACTGAAGTGGAACCTCTGATCAAGTTGTTCCTAAAAACAACTTTGAGTTACTGCTGTTGAAGCTATTGAATGGTGGTGTGTACTGTATCACAAGCTTTGTTTTTGTTTAGTAAAGCATAAAAGGGAAGAATACAGTTGTTCTTTTGTGTGCTTAAGACTAGAAAAACTGTAAGAACCCTTTTTTTTTTTAATAGGAGGTAGGAGTGTAACAATAGATATTCATGCAGACTGTGTCCGGCATAGTCAGTTTAGGTTCAGTGCACGCATGTATCAAATAATAGCATCAGAACACAGGCAGAATGTTTATCTGCAACAATAAGTTCACAAAGCTACAATCCATCATAGAGGCAGTTCAGCTGTTAGAATTGTGCTCCACCAGAAAAAACTGAATTTAATTACTCTCCTGAAACAACATCAGGGTGAATGGAAACACTGAAACCAGAGCCTGTCCACAACTCACTTTCCCCCCAATGCCTTACTGATTTGTTTCCAGACTGGGCTGAAAGGTGCAAACTTTTTACCCTTTTCATTTATTTTGTCATATTTGTGATGCCAGCGGGGGACGTAGTCTGAGTCTCCTATTTTAAGTCCTCATACATTAGATTTACAAGTAATAGGTTTGGTGTATTTTACATCAATAATAATTACGTTGTGATGGACTGGAGCGCAGCCAGCCACTAGAGGGTGATCAAAACAGTTTTCACATTTATTCATTTATTTGCTCAGATATTCACAAAAAACCCCATGAATTTCATATTTTTTTTAATACTTCAGTATTTGTATAGGTGCTCCAGTTGCTTGCAAAATCATTCATACATCTGGAACTTCCATTAAACCAAAAATATGAATGTTTTGTTCATTTGTTTTATGATGGGCCAACACATTTCCAATTTGGAATATGTGGCAAGACTTAAACATTTCTTCTCATATTCTTTCTCTTTAATCTATCCACACTTGAGCAATTTTCCACCAAAACACTTACTGGTGTATTTGCTGTGAAGCACAATTCCAAGAATATTGACTTAGAAGTGCTGAATACCAAAGCATGCCACATTTACAGGTTTTTGTCAATAAAAAGGGAATGCATGTCCCTTTCTTTCAACCTCACAATTATGCATCACAAGGACACCAATGACAACATTATCTCTTGCCCCTGTTCTCCCCACATTGCCCCATCTCTCTTTTCTGTTACCTTGTTCATTTGTTAAACTGCTGCATGTGAACAGGGCCTACATCCATCACAAAGTAATGACATTATGTACTTAACTTTTTTTCCTGCAGTGATAAAGTGAATAATGGAGTCTTGGAAAGAGGAAAAAATGCACATACCCAAGCTGTGCATTGTGAAACAATTTCATATGATTTGTTTGTTCTCCAGGGTCAGGCTACCCGTATGTTCTGGAGGCCCCAGCCCAGGATTTTATCTCTGGTAAACAAACAACAAAATGCAATACCCCCAGGCTGCCTTCATCAACTAAAATCAAACCCTCAATTTCACCTCTCCATTACTGCAGCTGCAGTTCTACTTAGTTAATAACATGTACTAAATGGTCATTATGTGTTTCTGCACTGCTGTAATGCTTTCAAACAGTTTCCAGTGCTTTGTGACGTCTTAATCCCCCCCACCATTAATAACAGAAAAAGCTCTGCAGACTCAAACGCCAGTGATTGTCTCAGTGCAATAAAGTTTCAAAACAGCTTTGTGAAACACACAACATTATACACTTACAACTTCTGGCTTCTTATTAATAAACAACCAACGGAAAAATACCCCAGTGTGCTTAACATTGCTATTTTGCTGTGTCAGTAAAGACTAATTCCACCAGCCTGGGCTTATTACTGCTTGCCTCCAACCCTAATGTGTAGTCAGGAACAATGTCTAGATATAGATGTGTGTGTTTGTGCATTTGTTTTTATTACCCTGGGGGTCCCGAGCATGAGAGCACACCAACATAGAGGGGCCCGGTTGTGTTGTGGGGCCCAAAATGCTGTACCCCACGTGGGAAACCACTCTAAAGCAGCGTGGGATGCTCTCCTAACATGCCTCATGCTTTTTTTTCCCACTTGGCCCACTTGGTAGTAAAAACTAGAAAAGTGGGGACCCCCTGCTGATTGAAGATGGTACTGCAAGTATATACACTGCAGGAAGTGTGTGTCTTTTACAGGAAGTGTGTGAGGACCCCTCACACACGTTTTGACTAAGATTGGCTGATATATATAAGCTATTACCTGAAGTTTCCGGAAGTGTTTTTTTATAATTAATGGTGTAAAACATTATAACAGCACATTAATGTCTCTCTCTCACTTTGTGTGTGTGTGCGTTTGTTTGTAATACCTTGTGGGGACGATTTTCCTGACATATGCTACGTTGTGGGGACCAGTCGCTCCTCGTGGGGACCTGATCCTGGTCCCCACGAGGGGAAACCCTGTTTTTGGGTCAGGGGTCAGAGTTAGGGCTAAGGTATGAATTGAGTTTTGGTTAGGGTTAGGGTTAGGTATGTGATGGTTAGGGTTAGGAAAAGGGTAAAGGTAAGGTTTAGGCTGTAGAAATGAATGGAAGTCAATGGAAAGTCCCCACAAAGATAGCAAATCAAATGTGTGTGTGGGTGTGGGTGTGTGTGTGTGTGTGTGTGCGCGCGCATTTGTTTGTAATGCCTTGTGGGGACCATTTTCCTGACGCATATTAAGTTGTGGGGACCCACTGCTCGGTACCGAAGCTTGGTCCCAACAATGGGATACGCTGTTTTTGGGTCAGGGGTTAGATTTAGGACTAAGGTGTGAATTGAGTTTTGGTTAGGGTTAGGTATGTAATAGATGGGGTTAGGATAAGGGTAAGTTTTAGGCTATAGAAATGAATGGAAGTCGATGGAAAGTCCCCACAAAGATGGACATGCAAACGTGTGCATGTGATTGTCTGTGTATAAAAAAGGGGAACTGAATACATAGTGCTAGGCTATGCAGTAAACTAAGTGTCATTGGCTTGTTACTGCCGTCTTTGTGAAATTGGTCGTTCTCCATTAATAATATATATATTTTTTTACATTTTGTTTCATTATAGCCACAAACCTCAATGTATTTTATTGGAATTTAAATATCAGACTAACACAAAGTAGCACATTTTTATGAAGTGGAAGCTGTCTAAAACCTCAGATTGTGCCTGTGTTTTCAGCCTAACTGAGTCAGAACCTTTTGCTAAATTAGCTTTCTAGAGAAAACCAGCTGAATGTTTGCTGGAGTATGTCTCAATCAGCTTTGCAGGTCTTGAGGCAAATTTTTGCTCTTCCTTCTTTGAAAAAAAAAATAATAATAATAACTTGACCTCAGTCAGATTGAAATCTTCATATTGAAGATTTGAAAACTGTGCACATCAGTTTTCAAATCTTGTTCAGATTCTCAATTGGGTTTTAAATTGAACCTAATTGAGGTCCAGTTTAAAACATAATTTTTAAACTGGAGGCATTCTAATTCAGCATCATAACCCTGGATGTAAGTTTTGGGCCATTGTTTTGCTGGTGGGTGAACCTCTAGGGTTTGTGGTTTTACCTTCCAAAGGTTTGAGCAATTCCTGTTTCAGCACAGTTTGATAAAAGGAACTGATAGTTGGCATGTTGCAGGAGAACTTGATATCATGCTGACGAGATAATTAAGCCATTGCTTAATTCAAGACCAGAAGAATAATACATTTCTTGCTCTGATTCCCAATCCAAACTTTTTAGTTTTGCAGCTCTTTTATTTTGAACTGCTTCTTTTTTTTTACTTGCACTTGGCTAATTTAAAATCTGATGCAACTCAGATGGGACACTGTTTGTAAAAATCCTGAAAATAATTTGACAACTTATGAAAAATCTTTAACTTGTGTGTGTGTGTGTGTGTGTGTGTGTGTGTGTGTGTGTGTGTGTGTGTGTGTGTGTGTGTGTGTGTGTGTGTGTGTGCGTGTGTGTGTGTGTGTGCGCATGTGCACGTGTGAGTGTACACCGATTGGCGCCAAGCATCAGTTTCAGTTGAATCCATCCTGTATCAGTCAGCATTGGCATTTAAAACTCAAATGATCCAAACGGTGGCGTTTGGCTATCTATGCTCCTCCTGATCTAATTAAGCAGGTGGTTTTAAACACAGCGAGCCGTTTCTAATTGAATCTCTGCCTCATGCATGAAGCTCCATAATGAATGTGGAGCCACATAGACACGAGGGAGCATGCCTCATTGCCATGACCGAGCAAAATTGGTGTATTAATGGTCAGCCTTTTAGGCCTTTTACACTCTTAGAAGGCTGTCACCTTGCATAATACATGAAGGGCTGATTTGAATAATTGGGTTTTCAGTGGAAGCAGTAATGAGGAATCTGCACCGGTAGTGTTGGTCTTCAGAGGTGTGTGTTCACTCTGCTTTTCTATTCTCCTCATTTTCACAGTAAAATCACAGCAGAATGGGACCAGTGTTGGTTTCCAAAATGGTTTTGTTCTGCCTAAAGGTCATGCAAACGCAGTCTGCTGTTGTTGCAAAGACCTATTGTAGGTGCAGATGTTTACATGCCGCATTAAATATGCACCCCACAACTTTATCTGAAATGCTCAGATAAATCATTAGCAATTGTTTGATTGGAGATGTTTCAGTCCAGCCATAGTTTTTTAATTTGAGAAAAAATATATAGACGGGAGTGACGCAGGCCACTCTCTAGTGCAGTTTCCTAATGTCAGATAGAGGAGCTTGATGCATTGTGTATCCAAGGCAACCTAAATTAGTCTCAGCAGGTTTGTGGGCACTATGTCTTTTGGTGAGGAGAGATTGAGCAAGTGCACATGTAAGACTAAAAAAGGAAAAGAAGGAAGGAGTGCAGAGAAAGGAAAGACAGCATAAAAGAGGAGTTAAGAGTTTCAAATAAGACCTGCAAGAGAAAGAGAAGGAGATGTGGAGCTTAGAAGCCAAGCCAGAGGTTGAATGTGATTAAAAGATGGATGAAGGGATCGGGGGAGGATACATGGGATGACTCTGGCAATAAGAGTAACTGGGAAGGAGCATGCTGCTTATTGCATGCCATGAAGAATAAAGGCAGCAACTAGTCTGTAGGACCGCTGTGATTCTGTGCCTGTGCGGAAAAGCCACCAAGGACTGTAAGCTAACAAATTTATACATCCAAACAGTCCAAATTACACTTGATGTTGTAAAGGCACATAGACAATCTGCCCAGAAGCACAAGGAAGTCATGCCTGCATCTGTGCATGCTGACACACACACACGCACACACACTATTCTTACATTGACTGGATGACAGAAGGGGTGTAGGAACACAGACGGCCCGTGGGTGAGATGATGCACAAGCGTGCACACATGCACTCACATAACGCATAAAGCTAAATATACTCATGTACAAGGCCTGTTCCTCTGATCTGTCACAAAATTGGAGATGGAGTGATGGAAAGCACAGGCAAAACTCTGTGATAGTGGAAGCGTTTTTAACAGCTTTTGCCTCAGTTCACAGCTCATGGTGTTAATTGGAGAATGTGTGCATGTGGTTTTCTTTCCAATCCCTGCAGTATTTTCTCTTCACCTCATGCACCCCTTCAACGGCTGTATTTTCCCTTCTCTACCATCAGAATGACTGCATGCACAGGACCTTCAAATGTTTTTTATGCTGTTTTTTTTATTAACCTCTGATTTACATTCAGAAAATAAGAAAACATTCCTCAAAAATCATTGATGCATATCACAATGGGATGTCCTAAGGTGCTTCAGTCCCATTTCCTTCAGCAAGTTCGGACCGCCACAAACGGTACTAGGGACAAAGAAGAGCTCTGGCGGAGTCCAATCTGCACTGGAACCACGTCCAACTTTCTAACAGAATATGGTCACGATTCTTAGTTTGGTTATGCAAGATCAAAATGGTCTTTTAAAAAATATAAAATATGTCTGGGTGGGAGCAACAGGCCTTCTTAAGACTTGTGGACTGGAGAACCAACAAACTAAAACTTCACAAAAGATACATTAAACAAAAACGCAGTGAAACTTTATTGCAGCATGATGCTGTGGGGAGGTTTTTCTGTACCTGGGAAAGTATTGAAGGCTTAACACTGCTATCCAGGGAGGAAATATGCATGATCAGCAGGTAACATCTGTCTGATGTGTACAAATTAATTTTTCATCAGTTCAGTACACAGCTGTTTTTAACACTCACAATGCAGGGACAGTTTGTCTTAGTTTTTGGGAATGTGCTTTTCAATATCGACTAATTCCTGGACTGAAACACGGCTCTGATCTGGGTAATGCCGCTCAGCTGACATGTTTTGTTGTCTTCCTGCAGTTTGCACAGTTCGCTGCCAAAAATTCCTGATCTCACGAGTTGGAGAGGACTGGATCTTCCTGATCCTGCTTGGACTGGTCATGGCACTCGTCAGCTGGGTGGTAGACTTCTGCATCGCTATCTGCCTACAAGGTGAGGGAGGAGGCTTTTATCAGCAACATGCTCTACTTGTCTTGTTAAACTTGAATGTCTGTGATCAATATGTTGAGGCTTGACAACCAATTTGAAAAACTTAGATTTTACTTTTTGCCTAATAGAGAACAATTTCAGGCCTGCCAACACAAGTCATCTTCACTTTGGAATATGTTGCAAGCCTCTCAGTTTATTGCTGAGTAAGTAACAGGAGTAGTCTTAAGGGTGATGGAAATTAGTGTCTGGATCACTTTGAATAAGGCAGTCTCTCACCTGGATCAAAACTCATATCCATCATGGTTACGTGATGTGAAATAAAGAGTTTGTAGAATATTGTAGTTACTCTGGAGCCTTCCCAATGGAAGTTGATTCCTAGGATAAGAATGTACTGATAAATGTGATTGGGCGTATCTTGTTGGGATACTGCATCATAGGATAAGTTCATAAAAGATAAACCCGATAAAATTAGGAGAAGTCAAAGGTAAGTGAGCAGAAATATTCGATTAGTCATAAACGTCAGGATGGATAATGGGAGGTTTATGTGGATAAACACTAGAAAATGAGGTAAGATTGTAGACCTAGTTTGAAATCTAACAGGATATTATCTAATTAAAATGAACTTCTAAATTAAGTAAAGGTAAAATAAACTAACAGAGATCTGTTTGTTTATAGTTGGTGCTGAACTGGATTCAACCTGCTTGTTTTTAAGTAAACCAATAGGCCTGTTTCTCCCACATAGTCTAACCCTGCATGAATATAGAACCTCCCTCCTGTGTCTGTGCTGCTGCTCTGATTTTGTTGTTTTTTACACACCTGTTGGCTTTACCTATGTATGTTTCAACAGCACAGAAGTGGATGTATGGTGGTCTGGACAGTAATGTGTTCCTACAGTACCTGGCCTGGGTCACCTACCCTGTGGTCCTTATCACCTTCTCTGCCGGCTTCACACAGATCCTCGCTCCCCAGGCTGTTGGTATGACACACACACAGTCGGACACACAAACAAGACAGGACTGCTGTTCAGGCCTTTCAAAACAGAAACAGAAACACATAATGCATTTATTTACCACTATTTGAAGGTGTAGCTTTTCTTCTTATTACATTTATATTTGACCAAAACTTCACAACAAGTCAATCAGTTTTAAGACTTTGAAACATTTCCAGTCATGATGAATTTTTTTTAAACCAAGAACTTTATGTAGAAGCTGGATTGTATTGTTAGTTTTCTCTCATTTACAGAGAGAGTAAAAGAGAAAAACACCTCCACTAACATTTGGATAGATGTCCCTTAGGAAGTTGGACCATTGAGCATTATGTTGCCATCAGCTAGCAACCATTTGAGACTCTTATTAGAAATGGCAAATCCCATGAGTCCTCATCTTTTCAGACTAGAATTAATGGATGTATTAGATTATGCTCCTTTTGAAACATCCATGAATTTGGAATTGGCCTTCAGTCATTGTTTCCTCAGCTCTGAACAGTGCAGCAGTACCACTGGCAATGATGCTGCCCCTCAGCATAATGCTGCCCCCTCCTTGTTGTTAGAAGTATTTTTTCTAGATTCTTCCTTTGCAGCAAGTGATCAAACATAGCACTAGAAAAATGCTAAGTTTAATTAAAACAGAATTGAATTATTTATTTATTAGCATATTTTAATGTTTTTCTGATATTGAATGAAAGGGCTTCACTAGTTAAATGAAAAATTTGCAGAATGTGGCAATTATTTTTAGATGATTAAATGATGATTGCAGCCTAAAGACAGTTTTTTTTAAATGAATAAAGCAAGTCTTTTTAAAATAAATCAGATTTTTTGTTGTGTATTAACAAATGCATTGTTAAAATGCATTATTGAGCTTTTCTTTAACATTAATATTCACGATGACGGAACTGGAAACCTCTGACCAGAAAGTAAAAACCTTCTCTTAGTAAACCTCACATTCCTTCCCTAGATAGCCCTCTCTGTTTCTCTAAAAGTTTGGGAAGGAACAGTAAATTCCCCACTAGTGTCCTGAATACATCAGTACTTCCTGGCATTCAGGTTTGGTTTATTTGAATGCAGCGTAGCACAGTATGTAAGTACACTCCGGCGGGTAAGGAGGAGACTTGACTATCACTAACAGAGGCTAAAGTAATGGGTGCACTCCTAAAAGTCTGAAGGCTTGAATCAGCTCTGACTGAAATGTCAGCTGCTCATCACTCGTCTTCTGTCCTGCAGGTTCAGGCATTCCCGAGATGAAGACCATCCTGCGAGGGGTGGTGCTGAAGGAATACCTCACTTTCAAAACGTTTGTGGCCAAAGTCATCGGTCTCACCTGCGCCCTGGGAAGTGGCATGCCTCTGGGCAAGGAGGTAGCACGCACACACGTGACTGTGATTCGAACACAAACAGGCCAATGAACAATGTAGGGACAGCACACACTGACCCACACAGCACAAGCTGGCAACTTTGCGAATCACTGACTCACTCGTTGCAGTGCACGACTTGTAGGTCTAAAGGCCGCTCTTACTCATGTTGAGGAATGTGCAGCTGCATAGTTATTCAAAATTATTCATATGTGCAGTTATGGTTTTGCATTTTCATTTAATTCCCTCAAATGTTGCAGCCTGTATGTTATTTTTAACACAATCACTGATCCTTAATGGCAAAAGAGAAAATGCAGCCCTGACATTTGGTGTTTGAGGTGGACATGCATCAAGAATTTTGCTCAGAACTTTTAAACTGAGATTTTTCAAGAAAAGTTTAACAATTTTCAAATTTCTCTAATCATATTAGTCGGAGTTTAGGTGTAGTGCAGTAAGTGAAATCTGGAGCAAAGAACTGGGAGGAAATAAACCCTTTCCAGTTTACGTGGAGTGTCTTTTAATCTGATGAGAAGAAATGATTTATTTTCTTGGAAGATGTGTTGTTTATATTAGCTGAGTAGATTTTAATGTAGTCTATTGTTTTTCAAAAAGTATTTTAAGCAGGGATTTTCAGGAATACACATCTCCACTGTTAAAAAATGCCTTATCAGAAATCTTTATTCCATCATGTAAAGACAAATATTAAATCTTTCTATCTTCATCAGGACTGTGCATTAACTCCCATTCATTTCTATGAATCACCCTAAACCTGAAATCAATTTACACCTTAGTCCTAAACCTACTCTGTAACCCAGCAACACATGTTCGCTTTAATCACTTATGACTGGTATAGTGCTCAACTGTGTGCAATATCAAATTCACCATGTATAACAACTTGCCTATCTGTCACCATGTGCAATATGACTTGCATTACTATTTCATTTATTATTTACTTTAATCTATGTGTAACATCACTTATCTGCCTACCTTAACATATACACCTGGAATTTACTTATTTTTTATACTTCATACATTACTGTTTCAGTATTTCTATATTCACTTGTATTTTTTGTATATATAGATTTTTATATTGGTTCTGCTCTTTCCTCTGTACTGCTGTAACAATGTAAATTTCCCCACTGCGGGATTAATAAAGGAATATCTTATCTTATCTTATCTTATCTTATCTTATCTTATCTTATCTTATCTTATCTTATCTTATCTTATGAGGCCCCATAATAAGTAGTGGGTCCTCACAATGTAGTATTTGTTGGAAAAAATGGACCTTACAAGGTGAGAAATGCTAAAACACACATGTACACAGAAACCCCTGAGGGTCTTTTGCTTACGCACCACTGCAGCAGCATCTGTAGTTTTGATTCTGCACGGACCTCTTCCTCCTCTTTATCTGTGCTCCCCCTTCTAGTTCTCTCACTTTTAATCCCTTCAGTTACGCTTTGATTTTTTTTTTTTTTCATAGAGCCCCTGCATGCCGTCACATGTGACTTAGAGTAAATGGGGAGGGGGAGTAAAGTGGTGCTTAACCTGAAGTGATTACGTCTGTCTCACGACTTCTGTTTCCTCCTGTCAGGGTCCCTTTGTGCACATCGCCAGTTTGTGTGCTGCTCTGCTCAGCAAGTTTATGTCTCTGTTTGGAGGAATCTATGAGGTGAGTTTCACAGATTTTGGTATGACTCTTAAGGATTCACTGTTCCCCATTTCTGCTCAGTTAGTTTCAGTCTATTTCACAGGTGGCACTAGCAATATTAGGATGTTTACTTTGCTGTTACTCCTTGCAATGTTATCCATACCACTCGAACCTGTTTCACATTTTATCTCATTTTATTTCTTTGTATTTTGTTAAGGTTTACAAATAAAAACCACTAATTAGTGCATATTTGTGAAATAGAAGGATAAAATATACACAGGTTTTTAAAAATATTTGCAAATGAAATGCTTAAAAATTCAGAATGGATTAACTTTTAGCCCTCCTTAATTTGATATTCAACAACCCAAGGGTTTGACGAATTCTGAGAAGTTCTGGGAAACCGTCCAGTAACTTAGAAAGGACCAGCATTGAGGGTATTGTTGGGTGTTGGACAGAGCCCCTTAAGTATCTACTTCATTCAGTCTCCATATCCAAGGACTTGGGGGAAGGTGAGGTCATTACAGACGTCATCCAGAAAGTTAAACACTCACCAGAAATTAGGCACCACATTTGGACTATAGTTTCAAGAAAAAATTCTGGAAAAAGGTGTTCTGTTCAGGTGGGACCAAAATTAAATGCTTTAGCCTCCATGCAAAAAGTTATTTGTGGAGGGAAAAACACTCCATCACCCTGAACTCAGCATCACATCAGTGAAACATGGTGGCAGAAGTATCATGTTGCGGAGAAACTTGTCTTTAGAAGGAACAGAGATGCTGTTCAGAACTGATTATATAGGATGATCTTATTGAAAATCTATTAGAGGCTGTGAAGGACTTGAAAGCAGCACTGAGGGCAGGTCAGTTGAAAACTTCCTCCCCGATGCATCTATGATCACAAAAATCACAACAGTTCTGGAAAGATTTATTGCTGCGTAAATCTATTCAGTTTAGTGCCAATTATCTAAATTTGAATGTTTTTCCAGCTCTATCTGCTCTCCTGGTTTACAGGTATGGCTGCACTACAGTTGTAAAAATACTGTAATTTCTAAGCATGGAACACGAAAAGGCAATATTATCTTTACTATGCTTCTTTTTAATGTTGCCTTGATATCGTGTGTTTGCTTTTTGTCACACTCAAATGTTAAGATCAAAATTAGAGAAATTTATGCAGAATCAATACAAAATGTAGCTTTTAAACGATGACTTTATTTCCTAACAAGGAAAATGTTATCAAAACCTAACCTATGTGGAAATGT